>NC_139347.1:53557988-54045488 GCF_055883805.1 Amblyomma maculatum | reverse complement strand
CAGCTCTTTGTCGCGGCCTCGCCGAAGGGACGAACGTGTGTCGACTTCTAACTGTTCATTCTTGCGTGCAAGGTCCCCATGGTAAGCTTGCGGGAACTGTGACGTGCACTTCAGTGCCAACAGGCGTTGTTACGAAGCATAACTGCTTTTTTTTTTCTTTTTTTTTTTTTTTTTTTTGCCGGCCTTCATGCAGTACACAACCGGGCAACGCAGGTAGCCGGTGTGTAGCGCCTCCGATTTAGCAGCAGCAGAGTATACTTAGGGTTATTCGTTTTAGGGTTTTACATTTTTTTCAAATTCGGAGGGTAAAAATTGGGCGTTATTTTTCGACCTGATAATAGGGGAGAAATCGGGTTTTTCGTGGAAACACACTTTATATGGTTAAATTTACAAACTAATGATTTATTCGATTTCTCCTAATCCGTGGGTAACGATTACGGCTAAGTTTTGGGTTGCTTTCAAAAAAAGTATTTCATATTTCGGCGTTTCTGTCGTAATTAGTACTCTCAGTGATGTGCAACACGGCCAGTGTTTGGACAAGAAACATTTTAGTCACGTGAGCATGCTCGTCGACGTTTTCCACGCCCTTATTAACATGCATAATCATCTGCATGGGCAACATTTCGGTTTCCATCCTAGACTTGTCTGGTCTCTGGAGGTATCTTAGCTGAGAGAATGTTCGCTCAACGTCACAGCTGCCATTGGCTAGACACAGCAATGTCAACGCTGCATTTGCTAGCCTGGGGTAGTGCACAGTTGCGTCGTTTAGTCCATCACTTCAACGCTCATTTGTGGGGCTTGCTTCCAGCAAGAAGTACTGGTTAAACTCCTCGCGAGGCGAGCCTATATCGCTTGTCACGGAAGAGACGTCGGTAGTCATCAAACGACTCACTCAACGGCCGCTTATGGAATGTATTGAGTAAGGCGCGCAGTTTCCGCACTGTCAACTGGTTTTCTTCTTTGTGAGACATTTGGTTTCAGAGTGGAGGCCCATTTTGTGGAGATTTTTGAGCAAAACACTTCATAAGGTTTTACTAATGTGTCACTGCTCTTACCCTTTTGCTCGACCGCTTTTACCGATCATCATGGAAAACTCGTTGACAGTCTGCTATAGCTTGAAGTTTACAAGGTGATCGGCGTTTGGCATCGGAAGTTTTCCCACTTTCAAACGTTTTCTGGACATCTAGGATTGGCTCGAGTGTATCTCTCATTAAGAGTGCCTTCGCAAAAAAACTCTTTATCAGAAAGTATCGCTCCGATAGCTTTTGCTTTGATGCTTTCATACGAGCTTTTGACAAATATCCGTGGGCACAGGTTTTCCAGAAACTGGAAAAATTGGGTTTTACCGGATTATTTTAGGAGCATATTCGGGGGGAAAAAACCGGGTAAAATCGGGGTTTACCCGAGAACGAGGTACTACTCACTAGGGACACGCGGTCAGTGGCCATTATCGTGCGGCCCACTAGCCTGAAAGTATTGAAGAAGCCTTTGTCAGCAAGCTACTTTCCTAGTTTACCACTCTTTTTACCTATCGATGACCGATATTCATCTGCATATTTGGGTAAAACGGGACCAACTGCAGCGCTTAGGCTTCGGGGCGAAAAGTTAGTCGGTGAGAAGACTGAATTTGAGTGACAGCTTCTCCTGATGGAGTAGTAGTTAGCCTTTCAAGGGACTAACAATTGTGGCAACGCGGTTTTACACCCTCCAAGGGTTAAATGTGTAACTTTTACTTCTATTTGGCCGGGAGTGTACTGCTGCGATTAACACTTCCACGGCGTACAGTTACCTTCGCACACGTAAATTAGTGCCGCTGAAAATTAGTGCGCTGAATTAGTGCCGCTGAATGCGACAGAAAAAGGGGCCTGTAAAAAGAAAAGTTTGTCTATACGAGTGGTCTTCTTCGTCAGTTGTTCCCCGTGTGTCTTTTTTCTTTTTTACATTACTTGCACCGTCGCAAACATCGTCTTGCATGCTATATTTTTCTGTGTACGTCTTTATCTCTTTTATGTTGCTGCTGCTGCTGCCACTTGAAAGACAAACCTTTGTCAATGCGACACCTCTGACAATATGAGAAATTTGTGACAAACGGTACGTGATGTCACAAAGTAGTGTCAGCACTGCACAAAAAGAAAAAGAAAAAAAAAAAAAAGGTGTCAGCGCACCCGATCACTACATGTCTTAAAATGAAGGTTGTACCATGGCGCGCCAAAGTTGACCGGCGGCCGCAAGCCTTCATAAGCACGTTAACAAGTGTATACATGCTTTCATAGTTTTAGTTGTTTAGTTATTGCTCCCCCTTTGCTTTACTTTGCTAGGCTCTATATATATTTCTAAGTGCGGGGTAGGGCGAGGGGGGGGGGGGTCTATGAGCTCAAAATCTTAGCTATGGGAATTCATTGTGTATGCGGAGACAACCCTGTTTTGCATATACAGTGAAATCCTCTTGCCTTGTTTGCGCCGTTTATTTACAAGGGCTAAAGGAATCCGCAAAAGAAAAGAAATAATAGTTTTTAAATGGAGTCCCCAATCGTGGACTACGAGGCTACGGCGCCCATCGCGAACTAGACGGCGAGCCTTTCTGGAAGAAAAGCAAAACGCGTTTGGAAGCAAGGCCAGCAACAAGAGTAATTAAACGGCTCTATTAGCGAATGCAAGTAATAGTTAGGCTAGAGAATACAATGCAAAAAGCATTCCGTCACTTTCGTTTTCCTTCTGCCTAGGCAATTTTGGATGAAAAGTTGAAGGGCGTGTCGTGTGTTTTCCTCTCACCGTTTTGTGAAACGAATCCGATGCCTCTCTGGAATCGTCTACAGACGAGAAGTGCAGTTCGATTGCAGAATTTATACCGGCGAAGAAAGCCTATACTTCATTTCTATTTCTTTTTCAGAGACAGATAAAAAAAAAAAAACGAATTTTTGGTACACAGCTTTAAAGAGACGCACGGCTGATGACAAAATGAAAGCGCAGCAACTAGGTTTTGCGTGACGACGAAGCGAGGAAGAAAGAAAAAAATGGTGGTGATGAGTCACTGCGTTGTGGCACACGTTATTGTCAGAACAATCCTAGAAAATACAAGTACTGATACACACATACATAATCAATCTTGCGAAGCACGTTTCGGAGAAGCTGTCTGCGAATTGAAATAGTTCGCCATGCAGCTAAAGATATTGGGGAATTCTGGAATGATGAAGCGGCGATTCTTTGGGCATGAACATAGGTTTAGTTGTACAAATTAATGTTCTGCTGCGGCATGCAGATTACGGTCTCTGCAAACAGGGTTTGTAATGGTAACGAAATGCATCAAAAGCGTTTTTAGGCTAAGTGAACCTCACAATCCTAAGGAAGGAAGTACAACATTATTATTGAAAAAAAATATAGGGGTTGATAAATAGCAGTATAATTAGTAGGAAAAAAGTAAAAACGGCTCATTCAGCACGGGCTGAGGTTGAGCGCTTACTTTCCTTTCTTAAGGTGCTAGATCCCTCTTTCTACTTGAACCCGTTATCTGCTATAAAAAAAAAAAAAGAAAATACTCGGCATCTCCACCCCATTTTTATACACCCTATGTTCGTTAAAACCGGCACAACTTTTCGTTGCGCTGCTTGCTATAACTGATGGAATCACTAAACAACTTGCCCCGTAAAGTGCAACCAACACTTTGTGCCTTGTTTGCAAAGTTGCTTCATTGGTTTTTCATTAGCCTGTGCATAGCTGATCCTATGCTTGGACTCTGTGCCCGAAATATTTTATAAATATAAGCAGAAAGCCGACCATTTGATAAGTACTTTATTAGGAATCAAGAACTTCAAATATTTTCAACTAATTGACGTTTATTCTTTCAGAACTCATGCGTGCTTTGTAGAACGGGGAAGCAAGAACGAAATTTAGTAATGAATGAAACGGATCGTGAAAGGAAAACTATACAAGGTAACGGAAACAAATGGCAACAAGCGATTACGTTTTAGAATGTATGAACTTGACATTGCCGCGAATCATTCGAATCTTAGTTTGCTCTCTTTAGAAACCTGCTAGCACGTGGCCTTATCACTGTGAATCTAGCGCGCGATAGACTCTGTATAGTTTGTTTATTCTTGCCTGTTGTCCCGTGACGATGCTTTATCATTTTCTTTGCCGCGCAAGGCGCGTCGAGGTTTATCTCGAAGATTCCAGCCTGTCTCGTGCACGTTTCTTGAACGTTGAAGGGCGCAACAGGCATACGGTTGTTCGACGACCAACGAGCTCGATTGATGTTATCGCCGCCGTCGAATCGCTTAGTTCTTTTGCAGGCGCAAGTGAGCCCAATAAAGAGTTTCTTTAGTGCACTCCCGGACTTTTCATTTGTTATCATCGACCTTGTCACCACCACGTGACAGTATAGTAAATGGGGAGGAAATCTAGGACTCTCCGTTTAATACATATCTCTATACTACCGTCGTATAAGCCGCTAGAAAAGTTTCTGAGGAGTCATTTCATTAAATCCGCTACGGTGACTCGGTGGCTTTTCCTGCCAATCAGAGAGACACGGGTTCAACACCAACCGTTGCAGTAGGCAGCCATCAGAATTTCCTGAGCAAAATTCTCCCAGCACTGTGCTCTGTGCGGATACGTTGTCCCGTGAAAATGGCAGCGACTGATTTGTCGTACTCTCATGAGGCCGTCTCAACAGCATTTCGGTAAGTAAACGACCCCTACGGCGTGCATGCACCTGCAGTGTTAGAAATAAACTATAGAATGCCGTTCGAATTTCGGACAGCAAGCGACTGCAAGGAAGTGGTGTGTATGGACGATATTTTTAAGGTAGTACTCGTGGATGTGACAGCCAAATATCACCCAGCTTCCGGCGCGGCAAAATCACGGTGTGGAATTCCAGCTTATTGAGCATAAACTAAGCGCCAGTACAGCGTACAGCCACTTGGGAACTTACTCAGAGCAAATACATTAATCATGAGTAAGAAAACGGAACCCCCCCCCCCCCCCCCCCCCCCCCCCCCAAAAAAAAAAAAAAAAAAAATTCATTCTGACAACTTCACATTTGCTTTGTGCAGAAATCTTAAGATTACCTGCGAAACATTCCCCTACAAGTGGAATGTTTCACACGTAATCTTAAGATTTCTGCACAAAGGCCCATAAGTCCCAATTTCACCTACAATTAGCCGGATCTCTACCTAAAATCCATGCTATTAGGTCATGACAGCGTCGACCACCGTTCACTAACGAATATTTTATTTACGAGTACACAGACTAGAAAAATCACCTCTTCGGGTATGCACATTCTCATCAATCGCGTTTGATTTGTAATATCTGAACACTGCAACATCGAGCCCGGCACTTAGCGACAAATATCTCACCAACACAAAACACAGCGCGCAGCTCAATCGTTTTCCGAGTCAAGTATGTGGTATACACTTATCGCAAGAGCGCCGCATGAAAGATGGAAGAGTCGAGCGAAGCTTACCGAACCATCGCAGTCGCACACCGCGGGTCGAGCTTCGTCGGGAGCCGATATCGTCGCGTTTGCCTTGGTTTCGCGTCGATCGGGGTTCTTCCCTCTCGAGCCTTCGTTCTCGACAGGCCGAGACGTGAACTGAGCACGTCGACACGCACGCTAGCAGCAGCGGAGCTGTGAGCGTTCGCATCGCGGCCACGCTCGCTCGCGACCTGCCGAGGAACCTTCGAGAAGACGTCGAGGACGGACGGGCCAGGGAGCGCCGCCGCCCTCACCGCGCTAGGACCTGCCCGGACACGATGCCGGCCCGCTTCGTCGGCGGCGCGGCATTTCGCACGCTGCTGCAACGCAGCCGCCGGTCCCCGTGTGCCTGGCATTCTTTCACGCGCACGACTGGAAGGAGCGGGCGACCAAAATCGCCGCCTGCTTAGTCACTGATCGTGTCTGGAGCCCGAGATTTTTATATTTTCTTTTTGCGTCTTTTGCTCTCCCGCATGGTTCGCAACCGCGGCGTTTAGCAGATGGAGCTTGATTCGCTTGCGGCACACTGCTTCCGAGGTATTTCTTTTTTTTCGATAACTTAGTTATATCGAGGAGTTACGCCGACGCTGGTTTTAAACCGGTTTAAAACCAGCGTCGGCGTAACTCCTCGATATATATATATATATATATATATATATATATATATATATATATATATATATATATATATATATATATATATATATATATATATATATATATTCTCTAAAATTGTAGGGGTGCATAAGATTTCGAGCATACTTCTACGAGGCAGCAACCCGTTCGGTTATCTTTTTTTTTTCTTTTTTTAAAGGCGGTTTCCTTATCAAGTCAAAGGGCGCACGAGATTTCGAACATAAATATTCTACGTCTAGCAGTGGACAAACCCATTCGGTTACCAGTGTTTTGAAAATGGCCTTTTCTCTAAGAGTTCAAAGGGCGCACGAGATTTCGAGCATGCTTCTACAAAAAGTAGCGCACCAACCCATTATCCCGTCAAATGTTCCTGCCTGACAAGGACAGTTGAGAAAAGTTAATTTATGATTTCTAAACGCCTTGAATCAGCTTGCTTGCGTATGTTAGGCTATTACGTTATTGTGATGCATACCGACCACGCTGTGTGACTGCGCTTAACTGCTATAATCGATGGTGCTAATTTTTAAACGTTACACACTTATCCTATTGTCAAAGCCCCAATCGATCAGACTGAGCACCGGTTCGAAAAGAATCAAGTGCTCCTTTCGCCACCGTTTGTTTGCCTTTTAGCAACAACGCCGTCATTTACCTCATTTTCACCGTGTTTTTTCGTCATTTTCTTCAGTCATCGCACTGATTGCTTTCAGCTGGGAGTAAATAAAATCCTCGTGTGACGCACTGTATTGGGTAGTTCTCATAGCGTCACGGAGGCAATATTCCCAGTTCCTCGGCGTGGCATAACTCCGAGCTCGATATGTGCATATATATATATAGTCAGGATATTTGAGTTATCCGATGAGCAAGTTATCCTTTCTGCTGTTTCTTAACTGTGCGCACTGGCCATCCCAAGAGGCAAAATTTATTTTCAAACATGCCGGGCAACTAGGAAGACGCTTCGTTCTGCTTTCATCCCCGTTTCAATTAGGAAAGGGGGGGGGGGGGGGGGGGGGGGGTGAGCTCCGCATTGAAGAGTTCCTGTTCCACTGGGAATCCTTGTTCGGGTCTTAATTTTAATTGTTATCGCGTTAAAGCTCATTTGGTTCTTAGTTAAACCATCGGCCCGCAGAGAGCATCGAACAAGGCATCACGTGACGTTAATTCCACCTCCGTTCCGCGAGGTTCCTGCCTAGATGAAGAGTATAGCATTGCGAAAGACCACGCTCATGTCTAATTCCTTTTATCACCTCCGGTGAAGGCGAAGGTCAATGGCGCAGATTTTCCGCTTACGCGAGCCCGCCGTGGACCTCGCAGAGCGGAAGAGGGATGTCACGTGGTACATTGTCCGCGGGCCAACGGGCCGTCGTGTGAATCGATCTTAAGCGGTCATAAAGCACTATCTATGTGGGCCGTATATCATCATCACCGAGAATTTAACAGGGCCGGTGTATCATATTCTGTCCCAGCTGGAAAACGTCACGACCGCGGATGGGCGATAAGAATCAGCAAATTAAAACGCGCGCACGGGCGCATGAATAAAGTGGCGAGGGGAAGCAACGGCTGGACTATAGGATCTGCGCTTGCAGCTTAATTTACTGGCCCTTATCTCCCGCCCGCAGCCGTGACGTAGGTTCCTGAGTTGTACTGGCCTTGTCGACATCTCGGTGGTGACGGCCAAGGGATGGCCCACCCTTGGTGATGGCCGATATAGGCCAGCGGTTGAGACGCTTGGTTTCAGGCCACAATAGGGTGAGCGTTTCATCGTTCAGAGGGGACGGAATGCGCAAACTGGCGTTGTGAGTGTTTTCTTTCAATCCAACAAGAGAGAACAAGGGAGCTTCTAAGCTCCCTAGCTACACAGTCGGTCCTATGATTTCACGAGGTAAACGGACACAGTGTAGTACTAGAATGAACTGTGGTGCCTTCTTGCTAATATTTGCCTCCCATGTGATGGTACCTTGTATTTTACAGCTTCGAGATATACGGCCCGTTGGCACCAGTCTTGTGCATGAAGCACGCTTCAGGTTATACTAGAGGTAGGTGCCTGTTCTGGCTATCATCCAGTGCAGCAGGTAAGCAGCTTCCTGCGGCAAATAGACAAGACGTGCAGGCCGCTGGCTCCGGCCTTTGTCGCAAGCTGGAAATGCAAATGCCGCGTCCTTGTCGTCCCGGGCCACAATTCCGGCGAGCAAAGCTTCACTTTTTTTTTTTTTTTCCTAAGATGAAGATGTCCTTCTTACTTCCGCTTACATAATTCGGGGAACTCGTTAAATGTTGCAGCCCCTGCAGCCTGATTGGTGGTCTGAATTGTTGGCATCCGAAATGGCGGCAAATTGCAGCTGGGATAAAGATCACTGCGACCATGCAAGCGTGTGATCTTCGTGAGGTGCCAGGACAGGTTGCCTGTTCATTATGCACGCTGAACTATCGGTACTCTTTTGGCTACATACACAGCGTGCCCGTTCTGCATCCAAGAGGCCGACGCGGTTGAATTTTTTAACTCGAAGTGCGTGCATTAGTTTTTTCCTGACTATCGTATCACACGTGACAGGCCGTCTTTTGGCAAGATTCCCATGTACTCTGCAAGGGATCGGCTGATAGCCTGCCTGATAGCGGGTGATCGGCTTGAAAGGCGACGCGTCAACGCCACGGAAAACGCGGAAACGAGAGAGTGCACTAGGAAAGAGCACGACACAGGTAACTCATACAAGGAAGGGCTATGCCTGAGCTTATTGTTCTGCGCCGCTGCGGACACATTTTACCGGTTACCTCTCCAACACCCAGTGGCAAACTCTTTTGAAAACACGGAAGAACGCGGCTGGACCGACAGGCGCGCTGAGTGCAAATTACATACCGTTACAACTGAGAGCGTACCGACGCGAACACTTGTTACATTGTATGTCCCTGGGGCCTGGATTGTTTGTTTTTTTTTTTTTTTTTTTTTTTTGTTTTTTTTTTTCAAGTGTCTCACGTTCCACGTCGCATAGAAGCCTAGCTGGTCTGTACGACTGGAAATATCCGTGGGCTCTGTATCGCCAGAACCGCTGGCAACACAGTGAAGGTGACTAGAAAGTGGAGTTTTTGTGAACTTTTGAGAACAACTGTTAAAAGCAGTTTATTGTAACTGGATCTCTGAGGTCAGGCTACATCGCCACTACCTTCCAAAGGTGATGACAGAGTCTTTTCAATATTGACGTCCCAGATTCGAATCTAGCGGCGGAAAAGAAATTTTCTAAATTAATTTTGTCCAGCGATAACCATGCACGTCTTTTGCATTCGAACAAAAATGTACATAGTCGTATACGAGCGGTGTAATCAATTTTTATTAGGAAAGAAAAATTTTAGATGGGCACTCGACGGAATTCTTTTTCTGACACGAACGCTTTCATACTGTGTGTTGCACACGCGAAGTTTTATTTTCGCACTAATACTTCAGTACGTGTTCCTGCCGAATCAGGAAATTCTTCGCGCATTCTTAAACTATTTTTGCTAGCCAACATTGTACCCTCCCAACAAGGTACGTAGGGCTGAATAAAGAAGAGCTGAGAGGAAATTTCACCAACCCCATCTTTATTACTCCGCCGGGATAGCGCAGTGGTTAGGGCGCTCGACTACTGTGCCCAAGGATGCGGGATCGCATCCCGGCCTCGGCGGCCGCTTTTCGATGGAGGCGAAAAGCAAGGTGCCCGTGTGCTGTGCGATGTCAGTGCACGTTAAAGAACCCCATGTGGTCGAAATATCCGGAGTCCTCCACTACGGCGTCTCTCATAGTCTGAGCCGCTTTGGGACGTTGAACTAAACCAAACTAACCAACCTACCTGCATTGAAATCTCAGTCCACAAACGCTTTTCGGTTCCCCACGGTGGATACACGCGACCTTTCTGGACGCCGTCGAATATGGCTTATAATGTTTATAAGACCGGCATAACGTTTAAAGTTAGCAGTATGCAAGACTCCCAAACAATAGCAAAGCCATTTCAAAAGATGACTCAGCGTAATGTAATCGCTTTAATTATTCGCCGCATGACAGTTCTACACTTGTGTGATTGATACACACATGCTCGCGAAAGTCGTGCGCTAACGCAGAAACATAAGCGCGCATTGCCACCTAAGTTTTGCGAAGGGTCTTGGTTATCGATTCATTAATTAAGTGGCAGAGCGTATTAGGCACAAACGTACGGCTCAATAACTAGGCCATTCTAAACACTGGACTCTTTTCAAGTCCATTAGGAATATCCATGCGTATGATAAAAAGGGGCCGGGAGGCGTTCAACATCGCCGCCCAATTTAAATTATTTATTCAACACAACGAATGATCAACGAATATCGCAAGGCTCTTGTTTTCAGGGGAAATGAAAAGCGAAGAAACAGCAGTGCACATATATCATGACGAGTAAGCTTGTCTGTTTTTGATTTCGCCCCGCCATGTTGGTACAGAAGTTCGCTCTACTTCTGTGCCCGAGGATGCGGGATCCAATCCCGGCAGCGGCGGCCACTTTTCGATGGAGGCGAAAAGCAAGGCGCCCGTGTGCTGTGCGATGCCAGTGCACGTTAAAGAACCCATTGTGGTAGAAATTTCCGGAGCCCTTCACTATCTCATAGCCCGAGTCGCTTTGGAACTTTAAACTCGCAAACCAAACCTCCTTCATTTCGTAAATTAGGCTGAAGATGAAGTGGAGAGGGCTTATGTATGATTATGCCCAAGAGGGAAAAATAACCGGGATGTTCCAGTTTTGACAGTAGTCATTCCCCGTTGTTTTTCTTAGCCTTTACTGCTAAATAGCACAGGTCAGAATTATGCTTGTGATTATTCTCTCAATGCCGGCAGCGCCAGATTTTCTGAAGAACGGGGTCTTTAACGGTGCAGCATTGAAGTGCAACGGGGATATCAAAATGGCAATGCGATCAATGTAAAAGCGAAATGTACAGCAGACAATACAGCTAACGCATGTTTGTCGAACCCCACGTTATGACGGCCTGTCAATTCGTGCAGCGAAAAGCTATGATTGTGTCACCTTTTGCGAGAGCGCCCATCGTTTCCGCGTCGTTGACGCGGAACGATGACGCAGGAAGGCAGGCAGGTAAGACAAGTCAAGGCAGGCAAGGCAAGCAAGGCAGGAGGAGGCAAGCAGGCAGGCAGGCAAGCAAGGCTGGCAAGGCAGGCCGGTAAGGCAAGGCAGTCAGGGTAGGCAGGCAGGCAAGGCAAGGCAAGACAAGGCAGGCATGGCAGGCATGGCAAGACAGGCAAGGCAAGGCAAGGCAAGGCAAGGCAGGCAGGCAGGCAGGCAGGCACTCTTTTTAAGATGTGCAGTATCAGTGTCGAGATTGTGTAGCCGGCAATTTATACCAACACTCAGCATTTCTATGAAACTGCATAGCTATATTTGAATTCAGTAAAAGTATACTTGTCTCTAAAAATCGTTCCCTAGCAAGGTTCCTCATATTGTATTGGCTCAATCCTGAATGGAAGTTTGTACTGATATGCGTGACTTGAGTGTACCGATCAAGCTGTGTAGCTCTCGGTACTGAGCGAAACTGTATTTTTAAATACATTTTTCGTGCAATTTCGGTTAATGTTGAATAAAATTGCTGGTGGTTTAACTGCAGTTAAACCTAATTTGTACGCGATAGCTTCATTCGCGTCTCTCTCCTTGGGCTCCATACGCTGGCCCACGTCATAGCTCATCGTTTTGACTTTTGTCCTTGACCTTTGTTACTATGACGTGCGACACTACAAGTGTTTCGTGGTTTGACCTCTGGCTCACGTGAAGGTCATATTCTTGTGCACGGAGACCTTGGCTTTACATCGCGTAGTGAAGCTATGGCTTCAAAATATTCTCGAATTTTTAGAGGGGAAAGGGGAGAGGTCTGCCATGAACTCACTCCTTGCCCCTCTTCCGAACACCCATTTACCACACCTAGACATGTAAATACATTCCTTCTGCTAAAGCCTCCTTCTTGTTAGAAAAAAAAAAAGAAAAAAAAAAGCCCTTGATCTTTTTTGAAGAAATACATGGGTGATTTTTTTTTCTTTTTTTGCTTGCAACACGCTGGTGATTATTCAGTCGACAATTTAATTTGAAAGCAGCTACGATTAACAAGAGCGAATTTTCGGATTTGCAAAGAAAGGACAGTTGATCGCATTCGAAATGAACGAGGCAGATCGTTTCGCATCATATATAGTCGACGTGATGGAAATGCTGGCAAATCGCAGCGGAAAACAAAACGCGACATTTTTTTCGTGACACAATTTTGCGTAGTGTCGCGTTACGATGGCTTGTTTGTAGATCTAAATCATGTCAGCCGTATTACATGCATTTACAAAATACTTAAGTATACGGCACAGCGAGTGGTTAGCCCGGGACTTCAGATGCCAATGGCGAATCTTGGAGTTTGTATACTTTCTACTATTCACCGGCGCTAATTTGAAATCCCGAAGAAGAACTTTGCAATGCACACAAGTGCTGCTTAATGTAACGATCGCACTCTCTCACCGCGCCGCTGGCTTCAGCATTTTCTTCATTTACTCCAGAAAGCAAGTGCAATTCGCATTCAGTAGCCAGCTAGCCGTGCCTTACAATTCAAGGAGAGTGAGCTTTTTCGGTAAAAACCGGATCTATAAAAATGAATTCAGGGCATTTTTATCGCCTTGACCAGAAAGACCTGTGCGTACGTAGATAATATTCCCGTGAAACAAAATGCCACCATCCCCTACAGGCACAGCCAGAAACTCAATAAAGTCGCCATCACGCTCAGAGGGAGGAGAGAAAAGCCGGTGCACGCACCCCTTCGCAGACGCGGAAGAGTCTCAATAGTGGACGGACCGGCGCAAGGCTGCAAAACCGACTCCTTTTCGTTGGAGAGAGAGATAGAGAGCTTTGCCACCGGACCTACGCGCGAACGACGCTAGCCACATTGTGTATGCCTTGCGGCGTCGCGTCCTATGGCCTTCCGCACAGCCTCGGGCGAATTCGTGCGTACTCTCTATCCAGGCCGGCGCGGATCGGTCGCGCTCGCTTCAGTGCCGTATGACCGCAAGTGCATTTGCTCACTGCTCACATCCGGGGCAGGCCAGAGATAGCGCGCTCCAGTCCCTGAAACGACTGAGCGCTTTATGTGAGTGGTATACGGCGGACTTACGAGGATCCTTCTCTCTTCCGAGACCTTTCGTGCGCAGAACACTGCAGTCCCTCAAGGACTGGAAATACTGGCGTCCGGCTTCCTTCTTTCTCAGCAACAACAAACAGGCGGCAGATCAACTTCCGGTCGTTGCTAAAATATTATGGTTTGGTTTGGTTGGTTTGTGGGGTTTAACATCCCAAAGCAACTCAGGCTATGAGAGACGCCGTAGTGGAGGACTCCGGAAATTTTGACCACTTGGGGTTCTTTAACGTTCACTGACACCGCACAGCACACGGGCGCCTTGCTTTTCGCCTCCATCGAAAAGCTGCCATCGAGGCCGGGATTCGATCTCGCGTCCTAGGGAACAGTAGTCGAGCGCCGCGTAGCCACTGCGCCACCCCGGCGGGCTACTAAAATATTATGATCGCGGTTACAGGAACATTTCTTCCTCACAGGCACAATCTGCACTTAGAGGGAGCAAAAATTTCAATGTTTCGTCTGCCGCAGTGTGCACGACTGGGTGAAATCTGCGGCAGGTATCTACGCGGCATGCGAGAACACTAATCGGCGTGTACTACTACATGCGCACCAACCATCGACCGGCCACCGGTAAAATTGCGTACAAGAGTGCCCCGGCCAAGTGTCTGGTTTTCTACAGGGATGAGCTCTTGGGAGAGGCTCCGCAAACCCCTTCGCGGACCAGACTCAGTTTCGAACGATCTCGCAGCTTGCAGAGTGGTTCTCGTTGACACAAGTTCGGGCTACTGAGTGGGCTCAAAAGGTCGCCGAGAGCAACGGACTTGAGGCCACCTAAGTGTAGCGCCCACAAATCGCTCATTGCTGACAATAAATGTTTTCCAATCTAATCGCCTTCTTAGTCCTCGCACTGGACCTTCGCAGCAGCAGCGTTCTAAGAACGATTGCGATACTCCCTAATGAGAAATTTGAGCGTGCCCATTTAAGTGTTTCTATATTCTATATATTGAGGCAAAGAATTCGAGAGACATTTGTGTGAATGCATGTGCAGTTACAAAGCAATCTTTTTTTTACAAAGAGTATTGTTCTCAGAAGAAAAGAAAGAAGAGCCACGAACGAACGGTGCCGAGCTCGTGGCTCCTCCTCTTTTTCTGAGAAATTTTCTTTGGCTCACTGGCAACACCGCCGAGTAAACGTATAAGAGATGCGCTCTAAAAAAGGCCCACTAGTGAGCTTTACCACACAGGACGGATTCAAGTTGTCGGACAGCGGGTCGAGTCACTGGTTCGGGAGCGCAACGGTTTGGTCCAGGACTATTTTCCCAAGCATCTCACTCCAGAAGGGCCGTGCAACAGGCTACGAAAAATCTTGTATCAATTTGAAAACCGGTGGGTATATCTGGCGGTACTATAGGGATCGAACCTGGTACCTCCAGAATACGAGACTATGCTCTACCACAAGGCCACCGCTTCGGTGGCAGCGTTAACAATATTTTTTTTATTTTTTAGTTATTGCCTGACTTGACATAAGCGCAGAAAGCTTTCGAACAGGTAAAATAACGTGATTGTCATGCCACTTATCAGACAGCCGTGTCTAACGGAATTTCATTGGAATCAATTTATCGGACACACTAAGGATGACATCCCACCAGCGTTGATGTCTCACCACTTTTCTCCATTTGTATACACTTTCAGTAAAGTAAATGCCCACAGCTTTCGCTTCCAGGTCACAATTAATGGCGAAAAGCCGCGTGCTATGCCAAATGCTATGAAGGCCCAACAATATAACAAGATCATACCGGATAGGTTCGTTTTGTTTTCAACTATTAAATGCCTCGTGATGTAAGAGGTAAATCTTTTTTTTTTTTTTCAGCGTCCTTTGTAAAACATGCCAGTAAAATACAGCGTGCCAGCAATCAAGGAACACGTGTTCTGTCTTTTTTTTTTTTTCTTTTTTTTTTACACGGAAAGAAGACCCTATTTTTTCTCTAACCCACGTTTTCACTGGCAGGGTTACATTTTACAACGACCGATCTTGTCACTCTTTTAGGAACATAATTTCCTGGCCCTTCAGCTTACGTGATCTTATCCAGAGGGGCTAAGAAATGGTTAGCAATGAAATCGTTATAGAGTGGCACCCGTTACATTTGACAAGTACAGCAAGGAAAGCCTTTCGCTCAAAGTGGCTGCGTTGTCGAGTGCTTTGAATTTTTTCTTTTTGTACCCAGTTTTGTTCAGTTCAATAAATCGGAGTCACTTCAGCCTGACCAGCCTGTGCGTCAGCGCAGCATGTAAGAGGCACGCGGATCCTGAAATAAGTTACATCTTCCGTACTCTTGGTTAAGCTTGCGCGCCCAGCAGGCTCGCACTGATATCTGAGTCGACGACTGAACAGATTTTCTTTCATGGAAACTTGTTAAGAGTGCAACGCATGACATCACCAACGTCGCCTTTAGGCCAGAAAAATATGGCATCATGGGGCGCTTTTAGCGGGGTCGTTGTTAGAAACATTTGTTACCTGCCATCTGCATGGCAGATGGCGTCTTGAACACACAGTACCAGTCATGTTAGCTATACCATCATGAGTTAGCGCTTGTTGTGTCGCGGCTTCCCTGCGGTACATACATCTGGCCTGGGGGTGGGAACTATGGGTTCCAAGCGCATGTCAATACGGTTTTAATAAAGGCTTCCTTATCGAATCGAAGCTGTGCGTGACCCATGATTGAGCATGTACTTGTATTTGCACGTGTCTTGAGGTGACTAATATTGGTAAAGGCTGGACTTTCGGTTTAGTGTACGTTTTTGTGTTATTTTGCTCCAGAACTAAGTATAGTTTATTTTTTCGGCAAGTATAATTTCCGACGAATTGATTGTTGACTTTTTGCCCCACTTTATAATGAGGTAATTGTGCGTGGCCTAAAGTGTTTATAATAAATTTCAGTTTTTCTCAGCAAGAATAGTTTATTCACTAAAATAGAGCGCACTTTCGACAGGACACAGGGAGTAAGACAACACACAGCGCTCTTGTGTCCTGTCGAAAGTGCGCTCTTTTTTAGTGATCATGTACCAACTGGCCCGTCTACTCTCCTTGATTAATAGTTTATTATTTACCTATTATTTACCATAACGTGAACATGGTAGTACTGGCGCACTGCTTGTAGAAGAAATTGCTATTTTCATCAAAAAGGAGACGCAGTTTGAGGAAATTCGCTTCTAAGAGCTAGGTTGATACGTCATCGATAGGTTGTCGCGGTGAGTTGAGTGAGAGAACCAACCATCCCGTGGTCTGCGTTTGATGCCAGCGATGGAGTCACCGCTAGGTTTTTCGTGGTAGCCAGAACATGATATATTTTTCCGTGACACCCATGCCCGGTTTAGTGCCAGCGTCCTATATATATGCAGCTGATAAATTTCCCTAACCATCGATTATTCCAAGTATTTTAAGCGGGACATGATATAGTGCTTAGTTAGCAGGCCACGGTGTTAAGAGGCGTGTACGATAGAGCAGCAATTCCTCAAATCGAACAACTGCGCTGTTTGTTCGACAATGCCATTGTCGCGTCACACTCCTGAACTTTGACTGAGCAACTCTTAGTCAAGTGCCAGCGCTAGCCATGCCTTGCACGCAGAAAATAGAGATTTTTTCGTATATATAACGATTTTCGGAAACCGAACTCGTTGTTCTACTGGGAACAAAAGTTTCCAAGACGCATTATCAGGAATCGAAGCCAATAGCTCTTTGCTAACCGGTGTCCGGAGACCAGACATAACGGTCTGAAAGTCAGACGCTCATGTTGTGTCATGAGCTAGTGAAATCAAGAGATCGCCAAAGAATGCGGCGTTTGCGCAGCAGATTTGCTCTTTACGTATCTTGGAACCTTTTGTCCCCTGTAGTACTTTTATGCCTCTTTGGTCACTTCATCGACTACTTACTCGGTCCCACGTACTGGAGTGAACCGATTGAAGTGCCTCTGCAATGCTACGCTGGACATATATGGGATTTTCAGTCGAAAGGAGCTTTAACTTCATGTGTAAGCATTGTAGTGCACCTTGTACAAGCTTGTCACTACATGCTACTCCTAGGCTTGTGAAGCTGACTGGGCGATGAAGCATCGGGCGGGCTCCAGGAAGAAGGAGCTCCAGAACTTTCACTGTTTTTTCTTCACCAAGGACGTCCTCAATATGACTATTTGTCTATAGGATGTCGGTCGAGAGTATGTGCAGTGAAGGCTTGATGCCCTTTGTGGCCCTTTCGATACCAATTTAATACTATAGCACATAGAAACAGAAACAGACCAGAAGGCACTTTCACTAACAAAACTCGTTTCGCTTCTGATTTGCTATTTCTCTTGTGGAAATATATTTTGTTAGTTTTGCTTGGTAGCTCTTTTCCGTCACGTGATGATCCATCTTGTAATTAAAGTTAAAGGCGTTAAAGTCACGTTAAAGTGTAAAGGCGATGAAAACGTGTTCTCCGATACGCGTCTTCTGAACGCCACACCAGAAAACGTGTTCTCCGATACGCGTCTTCTGAACGCCACACCAGTAAATCTACAGGCTATTGAGCTGCCTCTCTCAGCACCTAAGTGTTGTTAATACGGTAGCGCTGGCTTTAAGATCTTCTCTAAGCTTTTTCTAGTTTTACACCAGAAATGCGAATGAACACTGTAATACCCCAACAGATCTCCGGTGTCGCCCTGTAATTGACTTCGTATATACACGCGGCAAACCTGCTTGATTCGTATGAACACTTCTTCCCACCAACTATAAGGCAGCTCAAAAGTGTACAAGATAGGTAGACATAGAATAATTTCTTTCAGACAGCTCTCGCACAGCATGCGCGAAAGCGAAACGTCTTCTTTCTACTGACAGGGCCATATAAAAGTAACAGGTGTTGTTACAAGCTGCGTTTGTACTTATATCTATACAGTACTTATCTCCATACAAAACAGTACACTGCCGCCAGTCGCACGCTCGTACGATGATTTTTGCCGTCACGTACCTAAAGAAAAAAACGAGAAGAGGCAGGTTATGTTAGGTAATAACGAGTGCTCAAAAGGGATTAAATCGGAAACGCAAGAAGACAAAGCGACGATCCAGGAGAAAAATATACTTTTTTTCCACTCGAAACATCGTGAAGCACAACAGTGGACGAAGCAGCCTCTAGGCGCGCACACACAAACACACATGCATGCACAAGCAAATTCATCCAGCAGATAGAAGGAACACTTATCTTGAGCGTGACCTTACATCATCATGGTTCTTTCAGAACGAGCTCATCGCTTGGGTATTGCAAGGCTAGCTTACAAAACCGCGGTTCATTTAACACTCGCTCTGAACGAGCACTTCGCCGGCTTACAAGCATTGCGCAAACAACTTGCTTCTAAAGAACATCCGTTTATTTACACGCTTTTTCTATGCGAAAAAAAAAGAAAAGAAAAAGAACTATAGAGGATTGATAGAAACTGAACGTGCCTAAATGCAGTCGAGGGGAGGGTCAAGGCCCTCATTCTTAGCATCTTTCGCTTAGAAAAGCAGTTCTCTTCTCATCGATGCTGTTCCTCACCTGTCGCCATTACTGGCGTGCTTGGAGCTTTACTTTACCTCAGTTTGTCGACTCTAAAGAGGGATAGACATCAGCAGATCTGGGGGTGTATTCTCAAACGGACACTGCGTAGAACTGCATGCGATTTTTGTTTTTTCTTTTTAGTAGATTCTACGGCCTTTTCTGGATATAACGATGCTTACTCCGCAGCTGAACAATCGTTTATTGCTGAGAAAATATCTGAAAATTCCCCCGTCGCTCGATCGAAACCAGTGACGTGTACACTGAAATGGACTCCGTGATTACCGTTGCAAAGTGAATGGCGGCTAGGCTGGCCTCTGAGATCCGCGAGCTGTGTCGATGCGCGCAATTTGTACTTGCAAGAACAGCTGCAGGTGGCGACACATCTATTTCATTTTCATGCCTTTTCCTGCCTACAAATATTTCGTTGAAGGTGAGAGGTTGAAGGTGAGACCTTTATCATTAAAACGCCATGACGTACCGATAGGCTAACTCTTAATTTCTCCCCACTGTTGCTTTAAGGCTGTTCGCGTGTTTGCGAGGTCATGACAATAATGAAAGAGGACACCTGCAAGCTGACACAGGTTCAGTGGGGGAAAAAAAAGTGAAACAAAGTGCATAGCAGGCCAGCTTCGCTGCTCATCATTGGGCACTGAGCAACAGCGAGCGTCTGTCACGAGCTCTGTCTCAGCTCACTCATCGCGTTCTTTCGAAATGCAGCTGTTCGTGCGAAAT
Organism: Amblyomma maculatum; assembly: GCF_055883805.1. Taxonomy (NCBI): domain Eukaryota; kingdom Metazoa; phylum Arthropoda; class Arachnida; order Ixodida; family Ixodidae; genus Amblyomma; species Amblyomma maculatum. Next base: position 54,025,987 of record NC_139347.1, on the reverse strand, counting down.
GCCGTCTGACAGTGCTGTAGAGTCTCGGAGGCGTTTTTTTTTTTTTTTTTTTTGACAGATATTGTATACCGGTGCTCTCAATTTTCTCTGCTGACGAAGCGTTTTCTGTCAGAACGGTTGTGTGCACGTGCGTGTGACCTAAAGCTTAGAATTTGAACACGCGCGAATGCATTCTTCCATCCTCAGAGTATCTTGTTTCAGAATTCCACTACACTGCAGTTGCTATGAATACACAGCCTTTTTGCTAAAACTAATACCATGGCATAGTTTCCCGGAGAGCTGCTTCAAGTCTCACTCAAAACAAAGCTTCAATTCCATCCTGCTGGTACTACAATAATTAAATGATACACGAGGCGCAATGGCCTGCCTTAGCAGCTGTGTTCATGTTGCGGACGTTGCTTCACGCACGTAGTTTTAGATATATCAGAGACTGCACGGATGACCATTTGGCAGTCCAATGCACCTTATCTGCACTTATGCTGATCTCAAGCTTTCATGGTAAGGAAGTATGCTTCCATGGCTTTTCATGCTTGCAAGGCACTTCGCCCCCCTCTGCTTTGCGAACACATGCAGCATATGTCGACGGAAAGAGGGTTGCAGAGCCCGCTCTGCTTTGGTTTATGTATTTCGCCTCTTCTGCACGTGTTCGGTAAACGCCTCACCAACGACGTAAGCGCCCCGTTGTGTCTATATGTATATCGGCGTAGGCGCACGGCCATTTATTAGCCCACGTAACTTCCCATTCGTTCCTGCGGCAAACCGGATCACATAGCCCTCATGGGCGAGGTATCCAAGTATATCCGCAATCTTGCACGTCAGAAACGCAAAGTCATTGCAGACAGTTCTTGTGGCACGTGGGATGCATAGCCGATGACGACCGCGAAGCTTCAACTCGCTGAAATCTCTGCACATTCAGCCGGCACTTGAAGGCACACTCAGCACAGAAAGTGCGGTCCTTAGAAGCATATTCAATTTAAGTACAGGCACCTACACATTCGCGTGCACTACACTCTGCTTCGACTGATCACGATCGGTGCACTACTACTACTGGTGGCGGCGGTACTGAGTCTCTGAGTGGGCGTCCCGGGCCCGTGCGTCGAGCGTGGCAGCATCGACGTAGAAGCGGGAACAGTCTGGCCAGTCGTCGAGTCACTCTCCGCCGCCGTCGTCGTTGTCTTCGCCGAAAGGTCGCGACGCACGGGGACCGCGTGCTCGACGTCGGTGTACGGCCTCGAGTAGTCGTCGGCTGCCACCAGGTCCAGGTTGCGGTAGCTCCTGGACTGCACGTTCTCCCGGTTGTCCGTGTACGGCGCGTACAGCTTGGGCAGCGGCTGCAGGATCCGAGAGGCGATGCGGGCGCGACCCCCTAGCGACTCGCACCTTAATAGAAAAAGAGAAAGGGAGCGAGGAGAAAACGTTACACGCCGCACGTTTATATTTGCGCGCAGCGCTGCTGGCGAAAAGAAATAACACTTCGTTTCGGGACAACTCTTGGTGACCTTCTCCCTAGCCCCGTTTCGTTAGTAAACAAAAAAAAAAAAAAAGAAAAACAAGTTCAAAATAAGTAAAGTCAATGCCGCAGGTATTAATGGTAATTTTGACTTCAACGGATGCCATTGCTTAAAGTCTTGCGCACAGCATGTGGTCAGTTGTGCGCGCCATGCGATTCCTTGACAGCCCCGCGACAAGACAGCCGAGGTAAAAGAACGCATAATTTATCTGACCGGATACATCCAATGTGTCGCCGTCTTTAATTGGAGCTTACGTGTCGATACGAGTTTTGTTTTGAAAGGCACTAATTGAAAGATACTAAATGAAATGCACTAATAAAGGCCATTTGTAAAAAGGCGTCCAGTCTGAGAGCCACATTGTTTTTCATGAGTACACGCATCAGTTGTACACAACACTCAAAGTACGCCGTTTGCACCGTGTAGTGCAACGTATCAACATCTGCAGTGCATAGAGCGAAATACGACACGTAGAACTGCGAACAAGGATGGTGCTGACAAAGCGAACCTTTCGCAGCAATTAATGCTGACTTCACAGTACGGATAGGTCTACCGCCTAGAGCTTAAATAGTAGCCTTCATTATAATTAAAAAAAAAAAAATAAAGGCCATGCAGAAGACATAACATGCTTTTGTGGTCCGTTTAGTAAATACGTGCCAGATGTCCATGCTGCACTCAATAGGCCACGCGAAGCTATCTGTGCAGCTCTATGTTGACACAACCTTTTATAATGCGGATAACGTGTATAAAGAAAAATGTGTTACCGCATAATAAAAATCACTTTGGAGGTTTTGATGCTTAGCTGGAATAAGCACCAGAGGTACTAGCGAGCTGTTTCGTTGTAATAAAAAAACAATGGTAAGCGCTATTGGTCTACGTCAAATAATATGCAATAATTTGAGAGCTACCGTTAAACCAATGCGCTCCTCGAAGACAGCTACGCCTGCTTCTCCCGTTCACGTCTTTATGTATGTATGTATGTATGTATGTATGTATGTATGTATGTATGTATGTATGTATGTATGTATGTATGTATGTATGTATGTATGTATGTATGTATGTATGTATGTATGTATGTATGTATGTATGTATGTATGTATGTATGTATGTATGTATGTATGTATGTATGTATGTATGTATGTATGTATGTATGTATGTATGTATGTATGTATGTATGTATGTATGTATGTATGTATGTATGTATGTATGTATGTATGTATGTATGTATGTATGTATGTATGTATGTATGTATGTATGTATGTATGTATGTATGTATGTATGTATGTATGTATGTATGTATGTATGTATGTATGTATGTATGTATGTATGTATGTATGTATGTATGTATGTATGTATGTATGTATACTTTTCTTCGCTGTGCCCTAAGTGTGACTACACTGACTGCGCCTTCGCACATTGTGCCCATCCTGTGACTCGTTACTGTGTCATGTTTGTGCTCACTCAAACTACTGTGCCTCCGAGTGTCGTACCCTGACTGTGACTTCAATGGCCCTCCCAGAGTGATCGCCATCCCCCTGAGTGACTCCTCTGCGGGTCCCTCCACCACCTCCCCTCTCCTATTGTCCGCCCATCCAACAGTGGGCCGACCTTCAGCGATCCCGTCTCCATGCCTCGCACTTATCCCGGCGCTCAAGGCTCACCGGATCCTCTTGCCCTTTACGTTCCCTCCTTGCCACTACACTCACCCTCCCTTCCTTTTATCCCCTTCCCCCTTAATTCGGCGCAACGGCGGTGATCCCTCATCCCTGAGGAGACAGTTGAACGCGCCGATCCCTCTTTTCATCCCCAATAAAGAACCACTTCTCTCTCTCTCTCTCTCTCTCTTAAAGGTGCACGGAAAGTCCGGATGTAGACGATTTCGCACGACGCGATTGGCTGGCGGAGACAAATTGTCTGCCAATTTTATTCACAAAGGCTAAAAGTGCTAACATTTTCTTTTAATGCTAAAAATGCCAGCCTTTTCGTTTAGCTGTTCGGAACAAGGAACAAGCAATAAGGCGCAGACGTGGGCCGGCTATGACATACGCGCCCAGATGAATGCGGACGCCGGACGCAAAGCGCGACCGACTTCGGATAACTGGCGGAACACAAATATAGGAGAGGCTTTGTTACGCGTCTCGAAAGTGGCCTACGTGCGTGTCTACGCCCGTCACGCATTGCCGAGGCAAAGCATGTCTGACGGGAGTGCCGTAGGGTATTCAATATTTGTGCATGATACTGATAAGGAACGCCAGAGACCGCGCGGGATGAATCAAGGTAGGACAGAAACTGCATGAATAATGTTTATCGTTAACCGTGGAAGTGGGCCGCTATCACAATCATTGTTCCACGACGAGCGGACATCGTTGAACATTCCGACAAGTGCTCGAATCTCGAGATAAAGGCCGGCACGTACTACAGGCAGCGAACTAATAAAACAAAGAATGTAAGAGCGCGAATGAACAACTTAACAGGAAGTACAGAACGCCGGCGAAGGCGCTCATCAGAGCTCTTGAAACGGAGCCGAACGCATAGCAACAGCTGGCCGATGCTGTCAGGAGCGCTGCTTCCAATGAATCACAAGGGATCAAAATACAAGAAGCAGAGTAGGAAGAAAACAGTTGCTTCAGAGACGACCGCCGGGCGTGTATATGGAAAATGGTAACGACGCTGTTGCTATCGCTACAAGCCGTTTTGACACAGCTCTCACACCGCGGTCGCGGGTCTGAGAAAAGCTCGAGGCGTTAGCCGATAGAATCCAGTTTCTGTTTTCGAGGAAAATACCATTATTTTGGCCAAACAATACCGAGCCTGTCGTGACAGCCAAATCATAAAAGTGAAGGAATACTCATGCCGCACTGAAACATGCAAGAATTCTTTCTTCCCCCGTACTGTGCGGGAATGGATTGTCCTCAAAGCGAATATTGTAGAGGCTTCTACTGTGGAGTCATTTACGGAGTCGCTTAGGAATTCGTAACAATTTTGCAGCATTCAACATTTTCATTTTTTTTTTCCCCGGTGCTCATTTTGACGCCAGGCGTCGTCTAATATTGTATAATGTTGTTTCTTTTCGTCGTTCATTTTTTTTTTTCGGTATTGTGTGCTGTGTTGCGTGTACCTCAGGGAGGTTTTCTTTTTGTCAAAGTGTATTTTACACCCACTCCTGCTTAAGGCTTTGCAATAAAGCCAGCAGTCTTCTGTAAATAAATAGATGAATATAGTTTCAGCCTCCAATGAAAATCATTTTCTTACTCGTATAACATACTCGGTGGACCCTGTGGTCACCGTCAGTGTAATTGTAACCGTGCTACACGGCCCACAAACTTTCTTGAAGTAGGGGCTGGGACAGGTAGGTCACCGCCGCTTGCGGCGGGGGCTAGCCTGCCACTGATTTTTATTTGTTGTAGGCCGTCATTGCACCCGCCACCTCTTCAGTGGTGGTGGACGACGGCTGTTGTTGCGGCGCGCGTCTTTCTCTCCCTTTTCTTTTTTCTTTCGTCTCTATTTTCTCTTCTGTCCGCACGAGGTAGCGAAGGTGGCTCAGCTACAGAGCCAGTAGCAGACCCGTGCATTTTCTTTTCTTTCTTCCTACAGCCACAACAACAAGTAGACTATCAGCGAGCTCTGTTGTCAGACACGTACTCCTATCAGACCCTTCAGGGGTGCTCTGCCCTGATGGGGCTGGTGCAGGTGGGTCACCGCTGCTTGCGGCGGGGGCTGGCACCGAATTTTTATCTGTTGTAGGCCGTCATTGCACACGCCACCGCTGGTGGTGGACGGCGGCTGTTGTTGCGGCTCGCGTTTTTTTTTCCCTCTTGCTTTTCTTTCTTCTCTATATTCTCTATCTGCACGAGGCAGCGGAGGTGGCTCAGCTACAGAGTCATTTTCTTTTCCTTCTTCCTACAGCCACAAAAACAACAACAACAACAACAACAACAACAACAACAACAACAACAACAACAACAACAACAACAACAACAACAACAACAACAACAACAACAACAACAACAACAACAGACTCGTGTTCCGTTTACTTCTGAACAAGCCTTCACGTGTTTCCTTCAAGATTCGTGTGCAGGCGCAAATAAAGCGCCACGTAGCTCATCTGCCACACTTGTTCACGGATCTTTACTCGGAATTTCGTTCATAGTTGAGGATTCGACGGAAACGCGTCCGGTGAGGGAAATTCAGCGTATTTGAAGAAAACAGAACTCGCCGAGGTATAACAGAGGAAAAACCTTCGCGAGAAACATATGGACCACCTGTTATTACCGTACGCAATATTTTCACTTCAGAAGCGACGGCCCATCTCGTTTCATGTTCATTGGTGAACAAGGCACAGTAGCGGTGTCGGAACGTCAATGTTTTTGTGTTTTTGTATTCTATATTTTGTTTTCTTCTGTTACCTCGGCGAATGATGTTTTCTTCAAAGCGATGAAGTTCAGTTCAGTTGAATTCAGTTATTTAACGGAACATTCTGGAAGGTTTTCGGGGCTAATGGTGAAGTTCAGTTCAGTTGAATTCAGTTATTTAACGGAACATTCTGGAAGGTTTTCGGGGCTAATAGTGAAGCTCAGTTCAGTTGAATCCACTTATTTAACGGAACATTCTGGATAGTTTTCGGGGCTAATGGTGAAGTTCAGTTCAGTTGAATTCAGTTATTTACCGGAACATTCTGGAAGGTTTTCGGGGCTAAAGGTGAAGTTCAGTTCAGTTGAAATCAGTTATTTAACGGAACATTATGGAAGGTTTTCGGGGCTAAAAGCTGCTCCGAGAAGCTTGACGTGGCCACTGAAGCCTTCACTTGGCTTACAAAGATGAGAGAGCAGTGGATGAACAATATAAGCATGGTACGGACCAAAAGTGAGCACATCTTGTGGTCATTTCATACGAAATTACAAGTGAGCGATGAATTTGATGAGACCAACTAGAATAAAGACGTCATATAAAATACATGTAAAGCACAACAGAAAGGAGCAAACGAAACATTCTACAGCAGCTCGCAAAAAAAAAAAATAAAAAAAAACCGCCCAGATTAACACTTCTCATAAATGCTGTGCTGCTTAGTTGTACACGGACAAAGGAACTGGACAAACGCTGAGGTTAAGCGTTTGTCCAGTTCCTTTGTCCGTGTACAACTAAGCAGCGCAGCGTTTATGAGAAGATGTTCCAACTAGCCCAGTCCCAAGCATAGATTAACACGGTAAGACAAAATCCCAAATAAAAAAAATAATGGAATTCAGCTTGACGTCACATTGTCTAAAACGATAGAAAAACAAACTGATATTGTGCTTCAAATACTTGCAAGATACAGCCGAAACTGTTCTTGTCTGAGAAGGCCCGTGTTTAGACCAGACGTGTGTTGAGAAGGGGAGGAAGAGTATAGTGCAATGATTGCATTTTGTAATTAGGCAGGAAAGGAGGAATAATCCATGTGTATGTACTACGTGTACTTGCATCATTGGTATTGGTTGTGAGAGATGCGGTATTAAAGAACATTTTAGGATTGTGAAAGTAGAACGACAAGATCATATAATGCGATATTTTTATTGATGTATTGGGATCTTTACCAATCCCCGGGTATTTATAATGCGATATTTGTATTGATGTATTGGGATCTTTACCAATCCGCGGGTATTCTTGAAATGAGGTACGTGTCGACGCAAGATATGGAATGTTCGCAATTATGGGAGCAATTTTCTTAGAAGGAAGATGTCTCATGAAATGCCGGCTTGGGTGATTCGTTTCGGCCGACTCCGTCAGCTATGATCTCTCGGTCTAAGAACAAAAAATAATTCGTTACAGAACTCAAGATTTTCGCGATTTTTTTTCCTCGCTTCGGCTTGACTGTATACAGCAGATATTGCGCTGTCATAGTTTATTTTCAAGTTCTTCCCCGCGGCTGCAACTGTAAACATACGCAGTCATGGCAGCCGTCGCGTTTTCCTTTGTCACGACCTTGGACGGGCGACTGTGTTTTTACGTGCGGGTTGTGGTATTGACGTTTGGCGAGATAAGAAAGCCGGGGCACGTCGGTCAGATACGGACCGGTATGAAAGGAAAGTAAGCTGTTAAATTCCGTTCTATAAGCCAATACAAATGTAGGATGAAATCCCAGATTTCCTGGACTTTTTGTTTCCTCCGGCCTATGTAGAAATATATACGGTTGGCGGTTCTATTTAAAAAACAAAAAAAAACAAAACATCAACAATATTCAGTAGTCGAATAATAAGAGCGCATACAGTAGTTAGCATATTCGTTAGCTTGCAATCGTTAACAATAATCAAACCTGCTTTAATCAAGCCGTATTTGTATAAACGTGTCTACAAGGGCCCCCGTTTCAATTCCGCAAAGGGCTCCCGCAAACTATGGGCCACGTCACGTGATCTCGTGACGTCACGCAACCCGCCGACCAATCAGTGCCCGGCTATGTCATCTGCCGTAGGCGTATTTTCCTCGTAATTTTTCGGATATCCTGGAAAACAGGACCTATGACGGTACCGAGAAATAAAAAAAAAAAACGAGATTAGGAAGCTTGCGGGATTAGGTGGCCGCGTCCGGCAAAAGAGGGCGTTGATGTGAGGGATATGGGAGAGAGTTTTGACTTGCAGTTGGCGGGACCAGGCTGAAGTTGATGCCGAATTTAAAATTAGTAAATTATAGGACGATTTCTAGGTGTTAAAAAAAAACGTGCACACTCAGGCACATGAAATAATTAAGCAAAATTTGCGATAATTCGAAGATCTATTGGTAGCGACACGCTCGTTGAAATTGTTAGCCTGTTTCATCACGATTTTTTTCCTCTCTTATTATGAGCTTGTAACAGTGAGTTCGTACAGACTGCAACAGCGCCTATTTGCACCACCAACACCCGAGGTTTCCACTCTGCGTTAAAAGAAAAAACAAACAAAAAAACAACAACAATATGTTGATACATTCAGTTGACCAACAAGCGCGAAGATTTGGTATTCTTTGCCGAGCTGACACGGAAGCAGTCGACACTTGTATGAAATGCGCGTGACACGCACAGCATCCCGAGAACGATTGCAATTCGAGCCCCATCCCCCCACGACTGGCGTCACGTCACGCTCACGCCCCTGCATGCTCTTCCGTTCGCTGTAAGGGCGTGACACTGTTCGTGGCATCCGTCTTCTGGGCTCGTTTCTCGGTCGCCTGTCTTCCGCGCGGAAGTACCGTGAGTAATGATTGCCCAGAAGACGTGCGACTACCAGAAGTTCAGCACCTCGCGAAACGCGAGGTGTTGAATCGCGTGCTCTCTCAACTATATAGCTGGCTGCCAAGAGTATAAATCATCATCATCATCATCATCATCATCATCAGCCTGATTATACCCACTGCAGGGCGAAGGCCTCTCCCATATCTCTCCACTTAACCCGGTTCTGTGCTAGCTGCATCCACTTGACCCCTGCGAACTTCTTAATCTCATCCGCCCACATAACTTTCTGCCGCCCCCTGCTACGCTTTCCTTCCCTTGGAATCCAGTTTGTTAACCTCAGCGACCATCGGTTATCCTCTCTTCGCACTACATGTCCTGCCCATGTCCATTTCTTCTTCTTAATTTCCACTAGAATGTCGTTAACTTGAGTTATTTCTCTGACCCACTCTGCACGCTTTCTATCTCTTAATGTTACCCCTACCATTTTTCGTTCCATAGCCCTCTGGGTTGTCCTCAACTTAAGTAGAACTCTCTTGGTTAGCCTCCACGTTTCAGCCCCATAGGTGAGTACAGGCAAGATGCAACTGTTGTATACTTTCCTCTTGAGCGATACCGGTAAGCTGCTAGTCATAATCATAAGAGTATAAATGCAGAGTGCTTAATTCGAGATTTTTTACAACCTAGAGGGGGCGCCTCAATCGATCCACCAGGACGTCGCTGTGCATATGGAGGTCAGCTTATTAGCCGGGGTCGCATTTCATTCAAACCTCCAGGCCAAATATCCGCTTCTTTGTTGATGGGAGCAGGGCATAAAGGAACAAACGAGAAACAACTGAGAAATCGCTGTGTATGAGAACAGAGTACGAAAAAGGCCGGCGCAAAGTCGGAGTGGTAGAAGAGTCAACGAAGGCTTTGGAAGGAATTTTTTAAAACCAAAGATAAGCAGGTAAGCAGGGCTCAGCGATTTTCAACTTGCCACGCTTGCTTTGTACAGAAAAACCGAAGAGAGTTTGGTAGACGTCATTGTCACTTGGTTTGATGCGGTAAAACTGCGCCATCTTGCTGTTTTAATTAGCCAATTAAACTTATTAACCTAAGCTGCATGGGTATAGGTTGCTAATGGTATGAGCTGGCAGGGGGCGAAAGTTGTCCAGCTACCCTAAGTAAATAAGCAACGAGGTCTATTTTTCCAATATGCTCTCTCTTTAGAGCAACTTGCACACTGTGCTTTGAGCTCTCAGCTTGTTCACATGCAGTGTATGGTAGGCATGGAATAATGCAAATGTTTTCGTTGCGTTCGGCTGCTGTTGTCTAGTGCACTGGGATGTGCAAAGAATAACCAGGATGACGTAAGAACTTCGAACACCTTCAAATTATATAGCGTATTACATTGCGCGCGCGCGCGCGCGCGCACGCACACACACACACACACACACACACACACACACACACACACACACACACACACACACACACACACACACACACACACACACACACACACACACACACACACACACACACACACACACACACACACACACACACACACACACACACACACACACACACACACACACACACACACACACACACACACACACACACACACACACACACACACGCGCACACGCACACGCACACGCACGCGCACACGCACACGCACACGCACACACGCACACACACACACACACACACACACACACACACACACACACACACACACACACACGCGCGCGCGCGCGCGCGCGCGCGCGCGCACGCACGCACGCACGCACGCACGCACACGCACACACTCTTAAATGACCGGTGCAGATGCGCGCGCATGGCCTAAATTTGAAAGCCGGCCGCCATTTCTGTCTCCTCGATGCGAAGGTGTGTGTGATCCAGTCGTGAGTTCAGGTCAGGAGCAGGTCAAATGCAGGTCAGGGATGTCAGCTTGATGTATTTTCCCTTTACGCGATCCGCTTTTCGTTTTCTGCGACTATTGACCTCTTTCTACATTTACCGGGTGCACGTCCGTCACTTTTAATGAACCTGCCAGGAAACATGTACGAGCTGAGTCAAATTTTGTGTACTTTATTTTTGGGTCAGCGGAAGATATGCGGAACGCTATACACGATCAGCTGCTTGGCGAGACAAGCTCTCTTCAGGAATGACAACGGACGGTGACTCGAACAACTGTCATTGTTGCATTCAGGGCATTATAATATGGCACACAGTTAAAGGGACTGCAGTCAGGTCAAGCGTACGCACGCACATGTTCAAAGCAAGGAAGCTTGTGTCAGTCGGTTAAAACTCAAGGTATAAATATATCTCTAAATTTCTGAGGTTTTTGAGTTATTTGCTCATTGCTTTGTTTATGAACTTGTCGCCACTGTCTTACGTTCGACACTATCAAAGGAACACGTAAGGAGAGTCAAGAAAGTGCAAAAGATCGAACTCCAACGTATTTGTGCAGCCCCAGAATTTTTCATTATATATTCGGTAAAAAAGCACGCAATAATAATAATAATAATAATAATAATAATAATAATAATAATAATAATAATAATAATAATAATAATAATAATAATAATAATAATAATAATAATAATAACCATCACCACCACCATCATCATCATAATCATTCACATTTATTTTACTGGTTACAGTGCGCGCCCCGCTAGTCTCCTTTTTTGTTGTTACGTTTCCCCATCTCTGCATTACATCGTGAAAGAACAGGTGCTCCGAAAGCTCCCCGTCCTTCGCGAGAAGAAACGGTCGTTCACAGATTTCATGACGTCACCTCGTTGATACTGCTTGTAGCCGTATTCTTCTTCTTCTTCTTTTTTTTTTCGTTAAGTCTACGGGGATAAACTCGAAGGGAGTTCATTGTCTCCCCAGGGCAAGATTGGCGATCTTGAAGCCAGGCTATTCTATCGGGTGTCAACGACACGGTCGCGTGCGACCTTACTCTCTGTATCGGAACAGAATGCCGCACGTAATCGAACCTTTTGTCTTGTTTGGCCCTTAGCGCTTATATGGCTTGCGTGCACGGACGCGATCGCATTTAGGTTTTTCCTTCGGTCGGTCACCTTGAAGAACGAGCGACGCCGTACTTTCTGTAAACGTGTGGGTTTTTGCTAACGAGACCAGGAGAAATCAGGTCGCGTGGCCTTCGTGTTTTCTCTGAATACCTTTGAGTGCATTTAAAACCACATCAGGAGAGAAAATCGGCTTGAGCAAATGCACAACACTCTTTCTTTTTTAGGTTGCACACTGGAACTTTGCCAGTAAAAGTGTTTTTGCAAGAAAAAGGGTTATTTCCTCCGTGGGGTGCACATTGCTTAATTTGTAAACAACCAGAAACGACAGATCATGTATTTCTTCACTGTTGGGAAGGGGTTTATTTTTGGGACGTTCTTCAAAGAACCATAAAGAAAGATTTACCTATTAATCCTTACGGAATACGGTACTTACCCACGCAAAATGAGGAGGGGGTTCCATATGATTCAATCATGCTAATGGACCTCCACAGTATATGGCGTTCACGCATGGCAGGATATCACTGTCATCCTGATGCGCGTCCTGCACGAATTTTTTTCCCACGAGGCTCTCCATTGGTTTATCGAGATTGTGAAGTTTGACGATGATAATCCTGAGTGGTTGCCAAAGGTAGAACCTTTGATGGATCTAAAGGAATTTTAGAACGACGAAGCCAGCCTCTGGCAGGCTTACTATATCAATGTCTTGTGTGTGTTTGTGTTGTCTTGCAAAAGTCAGGCAATAAAGAAAAAAAAAAGTGACATCGAATAAAAACCGTGAAAGAAGAAAAAAAATGAATAAAACATTTATCGAGAAAATACCTTTAGACCGATTACTCATGCGTTGAAAGAGTTTCCCGAGGATATTGCCTGCAAAAATGAAACTGCCAGGAAAAAAAAAATAAAAAATAAAGATCCGAGAAGATGTTTTGAGAAATGCAAAAATAAAGAGGAGGAAATTAGAGCCCTTGCGATGACGCATTGTGCACTGAATACAAATCGGGCGCTGCTTGAGGCAACAAGGCTTCTAAGTCAGCCTCTGTCAGCAAGAAAGAACAGCGAAGGGTTTCTTTTCGATCTAATTGAGAGACTACGGCGCCGCTCCGTGGGTGCTGCAAAAAACATGTCGCGCTGCGGACGTAGATCTCTTTCAGAGGCGGTCACAATGAGAGAGTGAACGCAATAAATGAAGCGGCGCCGTACAGCTAACACCCACAAAGGGAAATATCTGATATTGAAGGAAATATCTGCCTTTTGTGCTGCCTATAAGGCAAAACTAAATGCATAAAATTTCCACACAATAGGAATTAATACGAAAAGAAATGTCAATGCACGGCTGAACGGAAAGCATCACTTAAGTATAGCAACACGTGCACATTCCACTCTCTACTGTTTATCCGAAAATAAAAAGAAGTAAATACCACACCTCTTAAAGATATTGGCGTCACTTGTAGCAGAAACCTGTCATTTAGGAAAAAATATTAATGAAAATGGGTTTTCATACAAGGGTCTCGTTTATATATATATATATATATATATATATATATATATATATATATATATATATATATATATATATATATATATATATATATATATATATATATATATATATATATATATATATATATATATATATATATATTATATATATATATATATATTATATATATATATATTATATATATATATATATATATATATATTATATATATATATATATATATATATATATATATATATATATATTATATATATATATATATATATATATATATATGTAAACTAAACGGGACCCTTGTATGAAAGCCACTTATAAAAATTTGCGTTAAGTTTGTATTGACCGCCTCTTGATTCCTTGTACTGTCTACGATATTTCAATAAGGACATTCCGAATTCGTTCTTTGAGATTTTAATATATTCTAAACTGGCATGAATAAACAGAAACCCAGTTGCTCACAGGTCAGTGTAATCTCATCCGAATGAGTCAACATGGAAGCCAATTGTCTGCAGGCTAGTTCACTGTCAGTTAACTTTGGCAATGATTTCAGCTTCATTTTCATTTACTAAGAAGCTTATTATTAGTGTTACAGTTACAGCGTTTAAGCAACATTGCGTTGAAGCAAATAAAGTTTGGTCCACATGGAAAGAAAAATTGAATGTTCCAGGCAAGTAGAAGTCTACATCAAAACCGAATTGTAGACTTCTTTTTCGCTGTTCGTGCACTGAGGACTGACGTCAGCTAACATAACTTTGCCTTGAAATTGTATGGGTGGCACAAGCCAGACACGGAGTGCATCTTGGCACTGAAACCGCTTTCCAAATCTACGGTTGTTAACAACTCACCTCTGTAATACTAGATGGTACACCTTAATCAGCGGGTAATTACGCTTGAACTCGTAGGTTCGAGAGAGGTGAAATGTATGGGTGTAGCAGGTTTATGCTGTGTTTTACTTGCTGCTTAGTGGTCTGCTGGAGGGCATTTGCTGTAAAATTTGGTAGCCCCATAAGCATCCGCCTCGTGTCATGAAGGTGCAGGGTTCGATCCGAGCCGTTAGTACACACAGGTTATTCAAGGGATGCAAGCTTTTCACTGATTACGTGGTGCTTGGAATGTCTGGCACGCGGAAAATTGGTTTTGACTCCACCTTGTGTAAACGAAAAACATCACTTGATATGTCGCTCTTTGAAGAAAGCTGATCTTGGGCCATAAATTTTTTCCATTATGATAACTTAACAGGGATGAACGAAAGTATGCAATAGTCTCAAGAAAAAAAGAAAGCAGTCAGCAAAGTAATAATGCCCAGTTTCTATTAGAGTTCTGAAAAAATATACGTATATATAAAACGCGGAAACGAATCGCCCACCGTATAGGGAATAGAGCTATGTTTGCGCGATGAATTATTACTGAAAGGAGGTTTTTACTGTGTTTTAACAGGGATAATAGCCCTCTCGAAGTTGCAAGGCGAACCACACAAGAACACAGCCAGTCTAGGTCTCCACAAGCGAGCTCGAGCAGCGCAGCGGCACTTCGTCGTCCTTATCCCTGCCTTCGTGATATTCTCGCCTACTTAATCCTCGTCTTCGTATATCCTCGTGTAGTTCACTACAATTTCCCCCGGAGCGAGGAGGAGCCATCCTGGCGACCTATGGTGAGGGCAAGAGGAGCGGATCGTAGTACGTTTTGAGGCGGCTCACGTGCACAGTTTCGCGGCCGCGATGACGCATGTCCGAAGAGGTAGTGAGTGGCTCCACGATGTAATTCATAGGGGAGGTTTGACAGATAATGCGGTAGGGGCCGTGATACTCGGTTCGAAATTTTGATGACAATCCCGATGGGGTGCCGGGAACCCAAAGCCAAACAAGGGATCCTGCAGGAAAAACGTGTGGCGTCTGATCTTTGTCGTGGTGATGCTTTTGGCGGTCTTGAGATTCCGATGTAAAACACCCGGCCAACTTCAGAAGAGTACACTCAGAGGAGTCGGGACGTTATGGTAACATAGTGTCCATCGTGGACGACGCCTCACGCCCATAAAGGAGGAAGAAAGGGCTAAATCCAGTAGTTGACTGCGTGGCGGTGTTGTAAGCGTATGACACAAAAGGAAGAACAGCGTCCCAGTTAGTCTGATCGGCGGCAACGTACATCGTCAGCATATTTCCGAGGGTGCCATCGAAGCGCTCAGTCAACCCGTTTGTTTGAGGGTGGTAGGCTGTTGTGGTCCGGTGTATGATGCGACATTCGGCCAGTAGAGCTTCAACGACGTTGGAAAGAAAGACGCGTCCTCGGTCACTCAGCAGCTCTCGCGGCGCGCCATGGCGAAGAACAAAATGATGTAGTAAGAACAGGGCAACTTCACGGGCAGTAGCGGCGGGTAAAGCGGCGGTCTCGGCATACCGGGTGAGGTGGTCGATGCCGACGATAATCCACCGGTTCCCAGAAACCGTGCAGGGAAGCGGCCCGTAAAGGTCAACGCCAATGCGGTCAAAAGGGCGGGCCGGGCATGGAAGTGGTTGTAAGGGGCCAGAAGCACGTGGTGTGGATGACTTCCGGCGCTGACAGGCGATGCAGGAGCGGGCGTATTCGCAAATATAACCATACATGCCGCGCCAACAGCAGCGTTGAGAGATTCTTTGAAACGTCTTGACTACACCAGGATGGGCACACTGAGAGTCGGCATGGAAAGAGGCGCAAATTTCATGTCGTAAATGGCGGGGAATGACGAGAAGCCACTGTCGACCATCAGTCATATAATTGCGGCGGTAGCGAAGACCGTCTCGTAGGGCAAAGTGTGGTGCTTGACGGCGTAAAGCCCGAGAAGGCGCAGCAGCGTTAGAAGAAGTGGACACGATGTCGATAAGAGATGCAAGCCACGGGTCTTCGCGCTGCTCCGCAGGCATGTCAGCGATGGTTAGAGAGGAGAGGACGGGATCAGCCGCCGTGGAGCAAGCAGGTTCGTTGGAGAGGGGAGAACGAGACAGTGCGTCGGCGTCCATGTGTTTACGGCCAGAGCGATATATAACGCGGATGTCAAATTCCTGTAGGCGGAGAGCCCATCGTGCGAGGCGGCCGGACGGGTCTTTAAGAGAGGAAAGCCAACATAACGCGTGGTGGTCCGTGACGACGTCAAACTGGCGGCCGTAAAGGTAGGGTCGGAATTTCGTTAATGCCCACACAATTGTCAAACACTCCTTTTCTGTAACTGAGTAGTTGCATTCAGCTTTAGAGAGGACACGACTCGCGTACGCAACGACGTATTCGTGAAAACCGTTTTTCCGTTGTGCCAAGACAGCTCCGAGGCCAACGCCACTCGAATCAGTATGGACCTCGGTGGGTGCTGTCGGGTCGTATAGTGGCGAAGGATTGGTGGCGAAGTCAAAAGACGGCGCAATGCGTTGAACGCTTCGTCGCACTCGACCGACCACGCAGTTAAGTCACTTCCTCCGAGTAGTTTCGTCAGGGGTGCAATTATCGAAGCAAAATTCTGCACGAAGCGCCGAAAATAGGAGCATAGACCTATGACGCTTCGAAGTTGCTTGAGCGAAACCGGCTTAGGAAACTCCGCCACTGCGCGCAGCTTGGCCGGATCAGGGCGAACACCTTCCTTAGAGACGATGTGCCCCAAAATAGTCAACTCCCTGGCACCGAAGTGACACTTCTTGAGATTCAGTTGCAGGCCGGCGTCAGTAAGGCAAACCAAAATTTGCCGCAAGCGTTCTAGGTGCGTAGCGAAGTCGGTGGAAAAGACAATGTCGTCCAAGTAGCAGAGGCAGGTGTGCCACTTGAACTTCCGCAAGATGTTATCCATCATCCTCTCGAATGTGGCGGGCGCATTGCACAGACCGAAGGGCATCACATTAAATTCATAGAGGCCATCCGGCGTCACAAATGCGGTCTTCTCTCTGTCACAGGCGGCCATTGGTACTTGCAAGTAACCTGAACGTAAATCAAGAGATGAAAAGTACTCGGCACCTTGGAGGCAATCAAGAGCGTCGTCTATACGCGGAAGGGGGTAATTGTCCTTGTGGGTAATTTTATTGAGGCGCCGGTAATCGATACAAAAGCGAAACGAGCCATCTTTCTTTTTCACTAGCACCACTGGTGAAGACCAGGGGCTTTGTGATGGACGGATTACACCACGTTGTAGCATGTCCTCAACTTGCTCATTGATCACGCGACGCTCTGCCGCTGACACACGATAGGGGCGCTGTCGAAAAGGCGAGTTAGAGCCGGTCTGAATGTGATGTGCGACTGTGGAAGTGCGGCCGAGAGGTGTGTGGGCGGCGTCGAAGGCGAAGCGAAATGTCTGTAAAAGGGTCACAAGCTGAGTCCGGTAGGTGGAAGGAAGAGCGTCATCGATGGCGGTTCGAAAGAAGTCGTCTGGCAACGAATCAGGTGTCGGATAGGACTGCAGAGCATCAATGTAGTTATTGCGGTAGGTCTCGGAGGCGTCCAGGTCAGAGAGAAGGTAGGCTGGTTGAATAGAACCGGGAGATTCCCCACGTAGCAGAGTAATCGGGCGCGGAGACGGATTGTAGATGAGTAGCTTCGTGAAGCCACCGTGAACATCGAGAACAGCTGATGGCAGCGGCAGGTGCTTGCGGTGGATGAAGGATGCAGACGGCGTAAATAAAACACTAACGTCTGACACGACAGGACACAAAAGAGGCACAAGCTCTGGTGCTACGTCGACATCTTCAGCGATGGTGAGCTTTTAAAGACACACTGAACGGTTGTCGTCGGGCAGTGCGTCGCACAGTGCAGAAAATTCTACTTCAGCTCGGGCGTAATCGATCACGGCGTTATTTTTAGACAAGAAGTCCCATCCGAGCATCACGTCGTGGGAACAAGATGACAAAACTACGAACTCGACACTGTACAAAATACCTTCAATGACGACACGCGCTGTACATACTGCTAAAGGTGCAATCCTCTCTTCACAGGCAGTGCGGAGCGACAAACCGTTAAATGACGTAACTTTTCGTAATCGTCGGCAGAGTTGCTCATGAATCACTGACACTGCAGCACCCGTATCGACCAGCGCATATACGGACAGCTAGACCATCGACAGAAATCATTATAACGTTCGTGGGCGAAATATGAGGCCTTGAGCTTTTCGCAGAGTACGCAGTTCTTGCCTCAGGAACCGCGGAGCTTAGTTTCCCTGGTCAGCAGGTGATGGTCGCCGGCGCATTGGCGACAGTGATCGGCGACGCGGAGAAGGAGAACGACGGGTTGTATACGAACGCTGTTCTGTGGCATACGCAGGCGGAGAGTGGGCAGAACGAAGCAGCGGTGGCGAGTAATCAGAAGACGCATGGCTCGGCCATGCGACGACGACATCGGCGGGCCACATGTCCAGCGAAACCACAGTAGTAGCAAATAGGACGATTGTCCGAAGTACGCCAAGGGTTGTAATAGCGCGGAGTAGGAGGATGAAGCGGGGCCGTTTGAGGAAGCGGTGCAGGGCGTAGGACAGGCTGCATGGGTGGCGACGGCTCAGGCGGTGGCCGCGTAGGTCAAAGGGGCTGGAACAGCAGGTTGACTATACTAGACTGGTGCTTCGACGTATGTCAAAGGAGCAACAGAAGGAGCTTCAGGAAGCGTGGGGAGTGCTTCCGCAACTTGTTGGCGAATGACTTGCTGCAACTTTGGCACTAAAGGAGTGGGAGCGTCAGGACGTTGGTGAACGAGGGATAGTTGACGGGCAACTTCTCGAACGAACTGCTTTATTTGTTGCAGCAAAGTGGACTGGTCTGCTTCAGGTGTTAAAGCTGCAAGCGGCGCCGGGTGTGAGAGCGAAGAGCGAGTGGTGTTACGGCGCTTGCGTAATTCATCAAAGTTGTGGCATGCGTTGATAACGTCGACGACGGTGGCTGCATTTTTAGCCAGAAGCATCTGGAACGCGTCATCATCAATTCCTTGCATAATGTGACCAATCTTGGTGCTCTCTGAGATTGAAGCGTCCACGCGCTTGCACAGGTCTACGACATCTTCAATGTAGCTGGTAAAATTCTCACCAGGAAGCTGTGCACGGCCGCGCAGGCGTTGCTCAGAGCGCAATTTGCGCACTGCAGGCCGGCCGAAAATATCGGCAAAACTAGCCTTGAAAGTAGACCACGATGTGATATCGGCCTCGTGGTTGCGGAACCATAGGTTTGCAACGTCCGTTAGGTAGAAAATGACGTTATTGAGTTTTTGGTTGTCCCTGTGGTTGTGAATACTGACCCACTCATATGAGGCCAGCCAGTCTTCCACGTCATGGTCGCCGGTTCCGCTGAAGATAGGAGGATCACGCTGGCGCAAAGCTCCAGCGCAGAACACGGCGAATGAGGGGCCGGTTGGACTAGGGGTGGTAGCGTCGGTCATTGCTTGTGTCGGGAGTGTGCGGCTGCGGAGCTCCAGGGCGGCAGGAAATGCTCACCTCCACTAAGTGAAAGGGGTTTTTTACTGTGTTTTAACAGGGATAATAGCCCTCTCGAAGTTGCACGGCGAACCACACAAGAACACAGCCAGTCTAGGTCTCCACAAGCGAGCTCGAGCAGCGCAGCGGCACTTCGTCGTCCTTATCCCCGTCTTCGTGATATTCTCGCCTACTTCATCCTCGTCTTCGTATATCCTCGTGTACTTCACTACATTAGGAACCAAAACAAATAGTGAAACCATATGTTTCTAAAGGGGACAGCCATATCTAAAAATTGAACAAGGTGATTGAAAAGAATGCTTCGTCATGGCGACTCACGCGTGTGTTCTACTACTCTGGCCGCGCCGCACTTGAGTCACAACGGCGGCTCTGAGGTGCAGGTAGGAGTGCGAATAGGGCGCCGGAGAAGGTATGATTTCAGATCGGAAAATAGTGACGCTACGGGCAGGAAATAAATGTCTACCCGTATTGAGCACGAATGTGTAATGATATTAACCTGCAAGCCCAGAAAATCTGGAAAAACGTTTCTAGTTTGCCCACCTGTCACTACGTGCTGAGTGGCGCTGAGCACTCAAAATCAACTCGGGAATTTCGAATGTTTAATGCACCTTGCTGATTTTTAGCGCCCGTTGAAATCAGTTGGTGCAAGCACAGGAAGCGTTTTATAGGTACATTTCAGAATGAGGAGGAAAAGTTAGTCATTATAACCGCCATGCTCTACACATAATCTATCTGTATTCTATTCAAAATTACAATTATACAATATATGAGTTATACAAGTTGGTGTTCGCTGCTGGCAGCGAACAGATGGCGTACATGGACTCGTGCTTCCCACTCTCGTCCTACACGCTTCCAAGCGCTTCCTGTACCCTGCATGCATACATACAGATTTAAATAAGACGCTTAACAGGAATCCCTTCTGCACAAGGCCGTGCACAAGGCCGTGCCATGAACGGAAATGACATCTCGTAATTACTCAAGTACCGGTGTTTCAGATTTTCCAATCCGTGAATGTGAATATTCCATCAGCCGCCACGCCGAACCTTGGGTTAATAGCACAACAGCTTTGCTTCTTTTCCTGCTAAAGTCGAAGAGGTCTTCAGGATTGGAGGCCAAGTAAGTAGAGAGGGCAATAAGTCGCGCACCACAGAGTCTAAATAATTTTTATGCAACGCTCGGCAAGTGCCGTTCATGTAGTCCCTAGAGGAGGTAAAATCGAGTGCATTGTTTCGAAGTCGAAAACACTGCATATTTTTTTTTTCTTCAAGCTTTACTAAAATGTATTCTTTAAAGAGTAATTTAACAGAGCATTGTTGTTGGCCATTTGGTGAGACCTCGTAAGGGACAAAACCCCAGAAACGACTGGACAGAGTTGTCGCTTTATCTCTGTCCTGTCGTTTCTGCAGTTTTGTTCTTTACGATGTCATTTAAAGGTATCAGGGAATGAAACAGCTATTCGTGTATAAGTGTACTTCTTTGCTTTCAAGAGGAACACTGGCGCTTAAGAATTTAATGCGCGCGAAGTTGTACAATGCACTACCTTCTTTTAAACTACTTTTCGACAAGGGTGAAGCTGATAAAACTTCAGAACACCGATGCTGAACTTGAAAGAAAATGTTCGATATTCCTGATAACATACTGCCAATAAAAAAAATCTTCAGGCATTTTAATTAAACAAAATGCCTACTATCTCTTTCTTTCTAAGTGTTGGGGGGAGACGGCTTGATGGAAAGCATGGTGTTGGAAATGTTAAGTGAGCGCATGTATCTGAGCCAAGAAGAGACCGTAGACCAGTGCCGCAGCAAAGTAGACGGAGCATGAAACAAGCATGAACACGTAGATAGCACTGGGCCAGCACTCTCACGTTATAAACCGTGTTACCCCACAGAAAAGTAGTACACGACAATTTCGTACAGCCAGTATACTCCACAATATGATGCCAAATAAAAAGCTTGAAAACGGTTTCAAAGAGCGATATTGAAATGACGAGTACTGTTTGGTAGAGCAATAGTTTAATATGAGCAGCGAGGTGTCGGACATTTTTATGTAGTGCATGTGCTGGTGAATACTATAGGCTAAACAGAGACCTCAGTTCTGGACCAACACAACGAGGGGTCTACGGCGGTTAACTTCAGAGGCAAAAAAGAAAAAGAGAGAGAGAAAACGAAGTAGAACAATGTGGATTACAGGACAACTCAGATTATGTATTCTTAGGTGTTCAGCCTTATGTGTAGCATTGGTCAGCGACTTTTAATCGGCGAGTCCCTTTTACACATGGCGTGAAAACACGTGTAAAAAAAAGACAGACGCCAAGAAACAAAACGGACGTGCATAATTTCTGAAAACATTGGCTTTAGAGAAAATTCTGACTTCTAGTGCTTGTGGAAGCCATCCAGTGGCGACCTGTTAGTCATCGTCTTTGCTACCGCCTGGTATACCCTGGCATGAAGCACTTCCCAAACCCTGACAGAAATGGTGGTTGCATTATATATGGGGTCTACAAGTACATGGCTTCTTCCAGCCAGAGCTCTTTGACTGTAAAAGGAAAAGGACGGAGTCGATAGCGATTGCAGCCTGTCGCTGGTGCAAAGAGCTATTCCATCTGCTACTTTCATTCCAGAAAGCAGGCCTGCGATAGCGTTCTGAAAGTCTAAAAGAAAGAGCGACTTCCGTGAATGTATTTTCTGTTGCTGGCCCTGGGTAATTTGCTCCAGCGTATAGAAGTAAAGACGAGTGCAGTTGTCACCTGCGGTAGGAAGTCTTGTTGGGTTGGCGAAGCAGTAAAATGAAGAACCAACCGTAGATTTCGCCAGAAAAGTGAAAAGGGAACAGCACCAAAGCCTCATACTTTTGGATGTGTCAGCAAGTATATGGCAATGCTTCATATGACAATGAAGGGGACACTGATATTTAGAGATGCAAAACTATCTGTAAATTGACTGTCGATAGTATCGATAGCTTTTTTTTAAATATTGATAGTGAAAAAAAAAAAAGACATCGAACAGCAGAGTCGATAATATTGCAATCGATAGTATCACTGTCAGTAGTAAGACTGTCGATAATTTTGCAGTGGTCGGTAGAGCTCATGCAATGATGCGCATTCTGTGAAAACGAGATTCGTGCTATAGTTACCTTTACCGTCACCTCCATACCGCACACTCGGGAAACGAAGTTTATTTAGGCTGCAGTGAGTATGCGCAGCTGATTTTGTAGAATGGATAGTGCTATCGAAAGTACCACTATCGATAATCTGTTTACCATGGATAATTCGACAGTGATTCAACTATCGATACTATCAGTAATAGTATCAGTAATACTATCGTAGCTTTGCATTCTTAGGAAAATGACACTAAAACTTAAAATGGAGCTTTAAATGGTTAGAGAAGGCCAAAACACGAAATACGGGTATGGAAACCCCTTCCTTTCAGCGAGGACAATGCGAGATTGAATTGACTGGCGGGAAGAATCGCTAATTCGAGGTTTTGCCAATAGATGAGTCTTTCGCTCTAATACAAACGTCACCACAGCCATAAAAGGCTACAATGAATCAGTTTTTAGGCAAAAAAATTATTGAATAAGTTTGTTCGATTCCCTATAACATGCCGAAAAATTTTAGGTTGATGCTAGCTACTAGTTGCAAACCCTTTTCTTCTTGTGTGTTATGTTATCTTGCCAATACATTATGAATATTTTGTTATCATATTATGTGTAGCCAATTCTCACAATAACACCTCTTTGGCTCTGCAAGCACAGTTGAAATAAATGAGTCTTAAAAAGCCAATTCCTTCTACAATAATGCCTCTGTACGTTGCAGGTAGTTGAAATAAATAAATGAGCCTTAAGTGAAAGTGCTAGCGTGCACGTGTTCTTTCGATGCTCGGCGCGAGCAAGTATAGTAACTTTTATTTAGGACGCATACTAAGCGTCTAGTAAATTGGCGGCCTGTCGTGCCAAGGCTAGCTGGTCCTCCAGTGAAGATTACAGCCATGTACGCCAGGAGAGAGGTGAAATGTGCAGAAAGTGTGAGTATTGTAAGGCAGCAGGGTAGACAAAAAAGGATTGTCCAAGATTTCTTGTAGATGGAGAGGCAGTTAAATCTTGAGATGTCAACTCACATGACACCCCGGGCTCTCCGGAGTGCTCTCCAGATAAAGGAACAGGCACGCCAGAGTATAGTGAGGAGATTTTGACTGCATTTTGCGAATGTCGCTGGTTTGGGGGATAATGATAGTGGAGTGGAGCGCGGGACGACGGCTCAAATCTCTCCTCAGCAGCTTGCAGTGCTTGTTTCAGGGTCTGTTTGAGCGGGCTCACCGGTGCCCGGTTATGAAAATCGCGGTCGACCTGCTTTCGCAGCTTATTTCCGGCGATCCCCGAATAACCAGCGACAGGAATAACTTGTCCTGTCTGTGTCTATTCGTGAGTTCATATTTGTTAGCGCTGTGGAATCGTTCCTTTTGTGTAAATCAGGGATCTGCTTTAGAGTGAACGTGACCGGGTATAGGACAACAAGAGCCCCATCAAGATCATCGCGCAAGCTAACACGCATGGTGCGGTTTTAGATGGAGCAGAGAGTGGTCTTATCACGTGGTTGTTTGTGGAGGAGATTCGCAGAAATGCTTGAGTTGCGTATACGATTGGCGTGATTTCAAGCGTAGTGGAGCTGGGAGGATTGCTAAAAGGCCCTACCTGAGGCACATTGGGTCCGGAATGTGCGGGGAATGGATTTCCTATGCGCCGGTGCCAGTGTCTGAAAGGCATGAGGCATCTGCGTACACCACTGTATGAGTAAAAAAAAAAAAAAAAAAAAAAAAAAAAAAAAAAAAAAACAGGGTTGTGACGGATTTAGGCTCACAACGGTGATCGTCATTGAAGTCCTCGGCTGCATGCGCAGGATGCATGCAATCCGGAGGTTAGAGAGGAGTGATACGGCGGGTAAGCGGAGAGGAAAATCAGTTGGGTATGTATGGGCAAGTTATGTTTGTTGGACTGGGTAAGTTACGTATGTTCGAGCATGTGTAAACCATTTTGCGTCGATATGAAAGTGTGAGGAAATAAGGCGATGGCATCTAGATGCCCCTGAAAGTGGTTCAGGACCATCTGTTTAACGGCCTCCACCGCGGCGGCTGAGTTTTAAGCGCTCATGACTGCTGGAGTCAAGGAAGTGGCATCGAATCCCGGCCGCAGCGGCCGGTTTTCGATGGAGGCGAAAACCAAGACGTCCGTATACTACGGTATCAGTGCATGTCAAAGGTGGTGGAAATTTCTGCACCCCTCTATATTACGGCGTCCCTCATAGCCTGACTCGCTTTCCGGCGTCAAACTCCAAAAACCAAACCGAACCACTCCATCGTTTTCAAGCACACGAAGTAACGGAGACGAAAGTTTTGGAGAGCTGGTTTAACTGGTTTTGGAAAAGCTCAGTTGTCCACCATTTCTATTTTCTGGGGAAAGTTTCCAAGCCAATTTTTAATGATATAAGAAAGAAGTGTTTCTTTGTCGGGGTCAGGTAAGCCTAGAAGAAAAGTGTAGATAATGAGGTGCTCGCCTTGGGTATTTTCGGGAATTTCCGAAATTTCTAAAAAAATAAAAACATGTTTGTTGAAAGAGACTTAAGGGTTAATTTTTATATATATGATTGATGGGTGCCATTGTAAGCTATAGATACGTTGACAACAGAGGTGGGGGAAAGAGTCCGACTCAAGTGAGCGCGACCTTGCAGAGAAAGAAATTTATGGGTAGTGGATCGGGGTGGTGTTTGGGACGAGGAGGGAACAGAGATGTCAGGTGATTTTTGACGGAGGGTGCCGTTGATGCGGTTATGAATGTTATCTGAGTTGGGTGTTTCAGCAGTATGCGATGTTAAAGTGTGGAATTGCTCTAGTGTTTATTTGAGTAGGAAGTCTCACTAAATATGCATAACTAAATATTTGACTAAATATGCGTAGTAAACTGCATGTTATAGAAGGGACAGAATCACGCAGCAGGAAATACGCTATAAAAATTAGAGAAAAAATTACCACTTACGGCTGCAAAAGGTTTTTGGAAATAAATTTACGGGAGCGAGTACGTCTTGACCAACACTGATAAGCCAAACACAATTGTTCCGGTCTGACGAAGATGTACGTGTTAATTTTCACACGTGGATAATTTCTCTGCCTATAACGCCTGTGTAAACCATATCCCTAGTGAAAAAACCATATGAGTCACAATAACCTCATAAAGATTTCTCATACTAAACTCATACCAATCTCATATCATCTCATACAAATATCATTCAACATATGAGAAATATATGAGATTGTATGAGATTTGTATGAGTTTAGTATGAGTTCAGTATGACAAATTTGTATAAGGTTATTGTGACTCATACAGTTTTTTCGCTAGGGTATGCCCACATATACCATCATACTTATGTCCAAATAGTGTCTACGGACAGGCTGTAGGAGACAGGGTCACTAAGATAAATATCTTATTCCAAAATTTTCGGTTTTTCATCGCACTTTCATCTAAAGGCTGCTTGCACTCCGGCTTGCAGAAAAGCACAAGATAGGTGTTCAAGAGAATTGGATTCAAATAAACCCCAAGGCTAAAGGCTACTAAATTTTCTAATACGTAAAGGAAAGTAGACTAAAGCATACTGTTTTTTCCTGTCCAGCAAAATGCGTGGAAAATGGTATCAAATTAAAAAAAGAAACAATGAAATGTTCTGCCATATTCAAATCAAGTGAATGTTAGACATTATGCAAAACACTGGCTAACAATTTCTTATTCTGTCCATTTAAATACTTAGTCGACGTAATTAATTACCTTTTTCGAAATATACAGCTAAAACTCGATTTAACGAGGTTGAGGGGAGCCGCGTATTATTTCGTTAAATCGGGAACTTCGTTAACTCGAGAAAGACATTCCTAGGTCACTTAATCTAATAAAATCGATTATTATACGGTGTATCGCCGTCAAGGAAGTACTATGGCATGATATTTGCGAAGCGTAAATTGGATGAAAATGAAATTCCGTTTTGAAAGGACGCAACAGCGCAACTTATACGAAGAACCAGGAAAGTTGTATTGTTACGTCTTTCGAAATGTAATAGCAGCTATTTCCCACTATTTGCTATGTTGCTACATTGAAATTGCGACCTTCGTAGACGACCGTCACTAATAGCTAGCGCATATGAAAAGAAGCATTGTATGTCGGCACTCGGCAAGAAAGGTGCCAAGCGACTACGCACTTCTTTCCTAGCAAAGAAGTCGCTGCTCGTTGCTTGCTTGTAGTTTGTAAGCGAGAACTGCACGTATTTTTCGTGTGCTCCTCAGACAGACTGTCACAGCAGATCAAGGACATCCAAAACATAACCCGGGGTCGGCATGCGGCACCGCTGCTGACACCGGGACGATGGGCAGGCTTTTGACTATTTGCAAAATCTCCTGAATTCGGATCAATAAATCTTCCGTTTTGCGCCGCGCAGTTCGGCAAAAGCGGGACGAACTTTCTCCACGGTGTTACCGTTGACTCGCAGTCAATAGATTTTTGGGCGTTTTCAACAAAGTAGACCACGATTCTAACATTTGACCTTTATTTTTCGACAAAATGTTCGCTAAATCAGGACAGATAGTGAAATTGATTTCGCTATTTCGAGTTACTCCAAACATTGGACCATATCGGCGTCTGACGGGGGATTGTAATATGTTCGTTAAATTGAGAATTTCGTTAAATCGGGTTTCGTTAAATCGAGTTTTGACTGCACACCTCTTTAAACGCTCAGTTGTAAATAGGAAAGTTGCCAAGCGATATCAAAATGGTGCGACCCAGGCGATTCCTTGGTAGAATGCTGGATTGATGGGCATCACTATATAGGAGTTGGATGTTGGAGGGTCATCCTACTTACGCAATATATGTATGTCTCTCAGCGCCGAAAAAAAAAGTGTTTTTCCCATAAAAAAAGTTTCTTGCTTGGAGAGGGCGCCGTCACACCCCCTCGTTAATCGGTCGCTGTCAGCGTAGCCATAGTGTAGCGATAATAGGGGGGAAATGAAAGCCCGCGGAATTTAGCCCACGACAAAACCCGTTGCTGCTGGTTTCAAGAAACGTCAGCGGAAGTTAACAGCGCTCTTTTACGGCGCGTGATGCATTTTCACCGGCAACGTTTTGAATCCCGCTTGGTAACGTCCATCTTTTATCTGCTGTACTGATGGCATAATGGTGATAGTATTAGTATTCCCCTGTTTTACATTGACGCACGTCGTAACGCGTTTCCCGGTTATCAGGCTAGAGGGTCACTGTTACTTCGGATGTTCACCTCCACTTGCTTGCTTTTACATTCGCACTCGTGTTTTCTGACCGTGTAATCTGTTCGAAGACTATACCGGCAGCCACGGCACATTGTTTCTCAAGGATGACCTTACGAGCCAAGCTACTCCTGCAGTGGTACATTAAATTTTTATTGTTGGTCTCCTGTGTGGATACGAAGTGTTTCTCAGCTGGCCTTGCGAGCAAAGGTTCTCCCGCAGTAGTCAAATTTATATGGACGCTGTTCCATCTGGGTACGAAGGTGTACTACAAAGTGCTGTTTCAAGCGAAGCTCATAACGCAGTGGTCGCAGTCATATGGATGCTCGCCCGTGTGGGTACGAAGGTGAACCTACAGATTGCCAATGTGTGAAAAAATATTTTCACAGTAGTCGAACGGGCGCCAACCTGTGTGGTTATCAAGGTGTGCCAAAGAGCGTACTGAATTTAAGTTCGCTTCACGGTGGTCGCACTTGTTGCGCCGGTCGTCAGTCCGTTTGGGGTGCGGCTTTAGGTGGCTTATCTTCGCGAAGCACTCAGAGTGGCTGGATGGGCACAGCTAGTTACTGGCATGCATATTCCCTCTGGGAGCGTCACGCGAAGGAAACCAAGATCTTAGAGTGCTGCATAGGAGCGCTGCTATCATCCTGCAAATGTTCCCCAGAAGGCGTATCATACCCCGGATTAGCTATAGCCAAGCCTTTGGTTGGACACTGCATTGGTTGGACAGCAGTCTCTGCACTCTTGGTCCCTGCAATCTGAAGGCTTTGGGACAGTCTCCATGGTGCATTATGATGGCTTAGACGCCATTTTGAGGGCACGCGTCGTGAAATGGGTGGCTATGAGCATGTTGCGCTGTGTGGCTACATCCTCTTTTCTCATTCTCAACTCGGAGTTATCGGCCAGATAGAAAGGGTGAATGGGTGAAACAAGGGTGAATGGCCTGCTTTCGAGTCCTACAGTGCCGCATTTATGGCACTCCCGAAGCTGTAAATGTCTGCCATGTAAGCAGAACTCTTCTCATCTTTCGGACCTTTTTTTGATAATTCAGAAAGCTGCTCGGACTGCACTAGGCGATGCAGCCCAGTTACTTTGGTCAAAGACAGTACTTCTATGAAAAGTTGCTGCATCAGTCTTTGTGGCAGGCAACGCACACGAAACGAATCTGTTAGTGAATTATCAGTTGGCAAAAGAGAGCTCTGCAACCTCGGCGCATTCGGGCGCACGAAGCTATGTCACATGGTACTTTCCTTGATTTCAATATAGTGTATAACATTTTCTTTTAAATCACGATCAGCTCTAATTGAGGCAACCTATGTAAGCGACAGATATAATCTTTAGGAATAAGACATATTTGCATTTTCTCATTTTCTTGAAAATGGATTTCAGTGTTCGGTTCACGTGAGGGTTCTTAATCCAATCTTCCAACCCAGAGCAAGCAACATGGTGCCTGGTGTGCCATGCACTGCCAGCAGTAACAAGATAAAAGCGAACTCGATGCAGGCATGAGAGCGTATCATTGGTTATAATTTCGAGAGTGGTTGCATGGACCCCACGTACTGTTTGCCGCTATTGCGTTATATATTTATCAGTATTTAACCACACCAGAAAATAAGAATTTGGTAGTTGGATGGATACTGCTCACAAGACTATTGCATAGGCTAGCTTTACTTGACGGTACCTAAAACCTTACCTAAAAAATTAACTATCCAACTATTAAAGTTAAATATCTGATTGAAATTAGATTTGTAGCCAGCCGTTCTGCTTTTTCGAAAGCGGGCTTTGTTTGGCTCAAGACAGCATTTTTTTTTTCGCCACAGTGCCGTAGATAATTGCGTTTTCGAAATTCTAAATATTGATATGGCTATTAACAATACTCGGCTACAAATCTCTACTCGCGACCAGACGCCCAACTGCAGCTAAATATTGAAAATTACGTAATCAGTATAGTTAAAATTATTCCCCTATTTTCAGCGGTCCCCAGCACTGATTAGATTGTTTCACAGAGGTCTTTTCGTATCTCAAAAGGCATATTTTTAAAGGTTAGCGGTTGGCTTCCTTGGAACACCTGGTACACTAAAGTTTTATTGCGAGAGACAGACATTGCGGTATAGCAGTTTTTTATAACCTCTTTGGGTACATGCCATAGCAACAGATCGACTATGACAACCGTTACTGAAGCTTATTTCCTGATAAACGGGGAACGGGGGCATCCCTCATCCTCCTCCTCTGTAATTTTTTAGGTAGAAATTGTAGGTAGATACATTCTCGCGTATATTTCCGTCTTCGCGTGTTCTCAGTGTTCTACGGAAATGCCATGTAAGCGCAACAACAATCCCAACTGCCTGTTCTGCACATCCATTTATGCACGCTCGGAATTGCAGGTGCAGAGAGCTTCACCTGCAGGTTCGTGTGTTGAAGTAGAAGCCCGTGGAGCACTCGGCGTAGTCGCGGCACTTGCAGCGGCAGTCCCTGTGGTCCCACACCATGGAGGCCCCGTTGCAGGCCGCCATCTCGTGGTTGTTGCGGCACACGCAGCGGCACTCGGTGTACTCCTGCAGCGCGTTGCAGTCGCTGGGCCGCTCCTTGCACTCGCAGCTGCACTTGTCGTGCTTCTCCAGCGTCACCACCTCGTGGCCCACGAAGTTAAACTTGCTGGCGCCGGGTTCCGGGTACTGGGCCTTGATCACCTGCGGGTATAACCAGGCGAAACCGTTAGTGACCGAGGCTGAACAGGACGTCTGAGTAAAATGTGATGAACACACTGTACAATCACGCACAAAGTTTGTATATACCGCAGTGCTATATGGAGACAAATGAGTTATTGTCGTAGGATCTGCTCGGTTATACAACAGTTGCACTTGGCAGCAGCAACAGCCTAACCCACTTAATTCAAGAACCTAAAAAAGATGTCTCCTATATATTTCTTGCAGGTTGGTGGCTTCCCTGTTAGATTCGCATTTTTGCTCCTGCAGCTGCCAGTTGTAACCGAACAGCGATTCGTTCAGACACACTTGCTTGTTTTGTCGTCTGGTTGAAAAAAAAAATGCCTTGATTATGACATGCGCCGAGCGTGACAATAGTTACCACATTTACAACTGCTCAGGACTAACAGCGAAGGCACACATATCCAAACAAATTAGTCACCGGAAGTGCAATCAGAAATGTTTGCAATGGTCATGTGACCACTAGATTAGGTGTAGCGCGTGAACAGGACCTAATCGCTGAAGTAAAGGCCAAGCATGAAAAACTGCGTGTCATTATTCCATTGATTGAGAAAACTGATTCCCTTTTCGAAGTAAAGCAAATTGTGCGCGGTCTGAAAACTTCTGCGCAGCACATTTCCAACAAATATGATGAGGTTCTAGACAAACTAAGAAAGACCATGCTATCTTCAATATAGCCACTCGCATTGAACGTGTCGAAAACGTCGCCTCTGAAAAAGAAGTGTTGCTCCTTGAAGAACAGCTCAGTAGCCTAGAACAATACGGTTGACGAAATAGCTTGGAGATCCATGGTCTCGAATTTGAAGAGTCGGCGACAATCACTGGTGCTCCCTTCCTCGAAAATAAAGAAATGGATGGCATCCATCACCTTCCATCAAAGGCTAAGCGTGGGCGTCCCACCTCAATCCAGTTTGTCTCGCGAAAAACGAAGGAACACTGGAAAGAAAAGGCAAAACAGAAGTGGCAAAGTAGCTAAGAAATAACCACTTTCTTATAGCTTGACGCAAAGGAGCTCAAAATAAGCATGTATTATAATCTCACGCCCCAGAATGAACGCCTTGAATTGTGTTGTGCCCGGGCAAGCCGCCCGGATTGAGCTCGAACGAAGGTCAAACTTCTCCTGCTAACACCCCCTTCGCAAGCTCCAGTGCTGCTCCGCATAGCAGCGGCGCATTGCCAGGGAACATCGGCGGACAACTTTTTTCATCATGCCCGGAATTCCAGACGATGCGGCGCAAGTCTCTTAGCGGAGAGTCGCCTTCGCACCGCGGCATATTTGAAGCGAGCGATTAGCGCGCTCGCTGATTGGACCTCTAGGGCCGCCGTCACATTTCAGTGCCAACAATTTGAGTGCCAACGGCTTTTACAGGCTATACAAGCGAGCGCACTGCCTCTGGAGACCGAGACCTTCACGAGCGTTCGTCGGGTGCCGTGCCGCTCGCAAGGAGGGAGGGATGCGTCGTAGTCTCCCCGGCCGTCGCTGTGCGACTACAGTTGTGGTCTAGCTTGTAGTCCTCAGCACCTGTGCCGATATTGCTAAAAATAATGCCTTGTAAGTAGCGTATAATGACGTCTTTGTTGATCTCTTCGACGATGAGTCGGTTTCATCGCTACTGCCAAGGGAGCAGGCAGCTCTCGATCAGGAAACGAGTTACGTGAGCTACAGGCCATACTAAGTTCGGCACAACAGTTGGCAGGCATGCGTGACACTGAGATGGGTTATCTGTTAACATGGCAGAAAGACGGCAAAGTAATTGTACGAATGGCACCTGGTGAACTGGAGCTGCGTATCGCCAACGAAGCTGATTTATAAAAAATACATGCACCTTCTACATGACGCCGCACAAAACGATGAGATAGTTGCTTAGACCGCCTTCGGAAAGCTAGTCAAGTCAACACTTGCTGAACTACTATATGGAAGTTCTTCATGATAGTCTGCCTCAAAATATTAGTTATTATATTGTTGAAGGCTTCAACAATGCCTTAAAATCACTAACTTCAAAATCGAAAATATTTTCGCGGTTTTGGTCAAACTCCCAGAGCTTAATAAGGAACAAAGTTGACGATGTCAACACCTAAATAAAGTTTCTCAAGTACAAGTTCAATGCGTTAGCGTTTAGTGAAACTTGGTTCATATGAGCAGGTAGATATTGCTAATATTGAAGATTACTCTTAAGCATCCCTCCAAAGAAATGATAAGAAGGATGGTGGTGTGTTGTATGTTTGCCAAGGTGTGCCTCCTGTTCTGCTGAAGAAATATGCTGTAGTTCACGATGATTACAAAATTCTGGTTGTCGATTTGTGTGGAATAATATTTGTGCTGGTGTACCGTCCGCTATCAGGCAATGCAAATAACTTTCTGAGATATATTGATAATACATCTGAAGACCTGATACTGCCGAGTAAGGTTGTTGTCATGCCAGAAGATTTAAGTACTGATGTAGAAAATGACGGTATTTCTTCTAGAAATTTAAAAAAAAAAATTAATGCTCAGTTACAGTTGCAGAAATGTTAATTTGTCCACGAGAGTGAAGCCAACCACATGTACAACTATTGAAGAAGTGAAATCTAGTGTAATTTCCTGTGATGGTCAGTGACCATCCTCCGTTTCGTTATTATTTCACCCTACCACAAGAGAACGTCTGTGGTAAATTACGCTCACATGTATAAAAAAATCAATACCGAAACTATCAATACATTTCTCAGCCTTGCACTCGACACTGACCTTGGAAGCTGTATATAACAAAAAATATCCGAATGAAGCATATAAAATCTTTAACAAAAAAGTGCAAAACTAACACAACATTGCGTTTCCGCTTGTCTACTACGTTCGAGAAAGAACAAAAAGAAAAAACAAAAAAAAACTTTGCATACATAAACTGTATTATCATCATCATCATCACCATCAGCCTGATTATACCCACTGCAGGGCGAAGGCCTCTCCCATATTTCTCCACTTAACCCGGTTCTGTGCTAGCTGCATCCACTTGACCCCTGCGAACTTCTTAATCTCATCCGCCCACCTAACTTTCTGCCGCCCCCTGCTACGCTTTCCTTCCCTTGGAATCCAGTTGGTTACCCTCAGCGACCATCGGTTATCCTCTCTTCGCACTACATGTCCTGCCCATGTCCATTTCTTCTTCTTAATTTCCACTAGAATGTCGGAAACTTGAGTTATTTCTCTGACCCACTCTGCACGCTTTCTATCTCTTAATGTTACCCCTACCATTTTTCGTTCCATAGCTCTCTGGGTTGTCCTCAACTTAAGTAGAACTCTCTTGGTTAGCCTCCACGTTTCAGCCCCATAGGTGAGTACAGGCAAGATGCAACTGTTGTATACTTTCCTCTTGAGCGATACCGGTGAGCTGCTAGTCATAATCTGCGAGTGCTTGCCAAATGCGCTTCATCCCAATCTTATTCTTTTTGTTATTTCTTTTTCATGGTCCGGATCTGCGGTTACTACCTGTCCTAAGTAGATATATTCGCCTACTACTTCCAGTATTTCGCTACCTAATGTAAACTCCTGTTCCTTCCCGAGGCTGTTGAACATTACCTTAGTCTTCTGCATATTGATTTTCAAGCCTACCTTTCTACTTTTCCTGTCTAGGTCATCAATCATTATTTGCAGTTCATCCCCCGAGTTGCTTAGCAAGGCAATGTCATCAGCAAATCGCAGATTACTGAGGTATTCTCCATCTACCCTTATCCCTAACTGCTCCCATTCCAAGTCTCTGAATACTTCCTCTAAACAAGCTGTGAATAGTACTGGGGAGATTGTGTCTCCTTGCCTAACACCTTTCTTTATGGGAATTTTGTTGCTTTCTTTATGTAGAACTATGGTTGCTGTGCAGCCACTATATATATCTTCCAGCACTTTCACGTACGGCTCGTCTACCCCCTGATTTCGCAATGCCTGCATCACCGCCGAGGTTTCAACTGAGTCAAATGCTTTTTCGTAATCAATGAATGCTATGTATAAGGGCTGGTTATATTCCGAGCATTTTTCTATCACCTGATTGATGGTATGGATATGATCGATAGTAGAGTACCGTTTCCGAAACCCTGCTTGATCCTTTGCTTGATTGAAGTCTAAGGTTGTCCTGATTCTATTAGCGATTACTTTAGTAAATACCTTATACGTAACAGACAGTAAGCTGATTGGTCTGTAATTTTTAAGGTCCTTAGAGTCCCCTTTCTTGTGAATGAGGATAATGTTTGCATTCTTCCATGCTTCCGGTACCGTCGATGACACCAGGCACTGCGTATACAGGGTGGCCAGTTTTTCTAGCACGATATCCCCCCCCGTCCTTCAGCAAATCTGTAGTTATCTGATCCTCTCCAGCTGATTTCCCCCTTTTCATAGTTTCTAGTGCTTTCTTGACCTCGTCCTTCGTCACTGGTGGAACGTCTGACTGTTTTTCCCTACCGCCAATCTCATTATGGTCCTGACTACTTTGGCTACTGTAGAGATCTGCATAGAACTCCTCGTCTGCTTTGACTATCTTTTCCATATCAGTGATGACGTTGCCCGCCTTGTGCCTTATCGCATACATCTGGTTTTTGCCTATGCCCAATTTCTTCTTTACCGCTTTAAGGCTTCCCCCGTTCTTTACAGCATGCTCAATTTTCTCCATGTTGTACTTCCTTATATCGGCCACCTTGCGCTTATTGATTAGCTTTGATATCTCGGCCAATTCGATCTGGTCTGTTGGATTGGAAGCTTTCATACTCTGCCGTTTCTTAATCAAATCTTTCGTCTCCTTAGACAGCTTACCGGATACAGCTTACAGCTTAGCATAAACTGTATAAGTGAATACAACAGACGAACTAGTTGTTCGCTCGTCTTTTAGATAACAAGGACATAAATATTCTGCAGAGGTTTAAAAAAAGATGTGAAACTAGCTTACCGCAGACTTAAGAAAGCAAAGCGAGGTTACAACCAGAAAGATTTTAGCAACGAACACAACTCAGAAAAGAATTATAAAACGTTCAGTAAGTTACTGAGCAAAAAAAAAAAAAAAAAAATCAAAAACCGTTATCTATGAGACTCGAATTGATGACCAAAGCTGCAAAGATGTTACTCCTGCAAAGCTGCAAAGATGTTACAAATTCAATTAACAATTTCTATGCATTCGCAAGGTACCAGAATTAGAATTGACCCGTTATCATATCTCACTTGCTATCAAGCGCGTACAGTATTTTTAACTCAAACAACTCTTGTATAATAATGCACTTTAAAGATACCTCTGCTGCTGGATTATAGACTACCATATCAAATACCAAATTATGAAAACAGTGCGTCGTGTTATAACCCCGGTTTTTTCGTACATCTGTAATTTAATGCTAAAAGAAGGTATTTCCTCAACAGCTAAAAATTGCAAGAATATCTGTTATACACAAAGGGTGCTCTGAGTGAATTCAACTACCGTCCAATACCTGTTTTGTCTGGGTTTTGAAAATTGCCGAAGAGGTTAACGGTCCCTCGGTAAATTCTCTTTTCAAAACATCGGTCATTGTCAATGCGCCGCATGGCTTTTAAAAAGGAAAATCGACAGAATCTGCTTGTATAAATATAAAAGACAAGCTACTAAATAATTTTGAAAATAAATTAGTTACACTCGGTTTATTCCTCGACTTTAAAAAAAGGTTTTGACTCCGTTCATCACAAAATATTGCTAAGCAGCATTACGTACTTCACTTCAGCTAATAACTATAGGTACTTTGAATCGCGGAAGAAATGCATCGTTGTCGATGGTATTATGTCGGAATACGGTATAGTACGTACTGGCTTACCACAGTGCGCCGTTTTGGGGACCAGTCCTTTTCCTCTTACATATCGATGACATTGTCAATATTCCAAACAATCCTGAAATAATACCTTACGCAGACGATATAAATGTGTGTTTGTTAGCGGTGAACATATCGAAACTATAGTTAACAAGCGCAATCTGTGGTTGGACGACATTTCTGTCTAGTTAAACGCCAACCTATAGCCTGAAACCGAATAGGGAAGCTGAACATAGTCGTTATAAACAGATTACCTTGAAGGTAACGTTGCTTGTCTTGGTGGGCGCGCATTTGAGAATGGTGCTGGGGCAGCAGCCGCCGCATCGTGGTATCCGCGTGCAGGGCGGCCACAGGATGATGCTCGGGTCGGTCGGTTTGGGGAACTCGACCAGCTGCTTGCTGGGCAGGCACGTGCCGGGCTCCGGGTTGGGCAGCGATGCCGACGAACCTGCGGTGACCACGACGGCAGCCGCCAGGGGCCGCCACAACACTGCGCTGAATGCCACGCGCTGAACTGCGCGCCCAGGCCGGCAGTGCTCTCGCAAGGCGCGTAATGCAGTGCTCTTCCGTGCACATTTCAGCGCGCACGGAGATATTGCTCATGAGGGGACACTGACGGTCAGGTTGAACGTGACGACCGGAGTTTCAGTATCGCGTAAGATCATAGCAATCTTTTTTCTTTTTGTTACCTGGCAAAGCGTCAGGCGGTTTCATCGATCTCCCTTGCTGCTACAATTTATTAGATCTGAGCTTTCCTTGCTCGTAAAGATGATGCCCCCCCCCCCAAAAAAAAAAAGTTTCGCGCGCATTCCTATCAAATATGCGATAAGAATACCTTTCCTGCCAGTGTTCAAACCAATGTTCAAACCATTGTTAAAGAACCCCAGGTGGTCGAAATTTCCGGAGTCCTCCACTACGGCGTCTCTCATAGCCTGAGTCGCTTTGGGAACCCCACGAACCAAACCAAACCAACCAATGTTCTCACCACACCGGCATGTCCGCACATCTACAATTTTTGTGCAGCTTCAGAGAAGTTAAGGCGCAGAACTGGCACTTTTCCTTCTTTCCCTCACGTCGCAGTTGAGGTTTTCAACGATCAGCGAAACATTTACTATGGGTTCCCTTACCACTTTTCCTCACGGAGCTGTTCAAGCGTCTAGAAAGACGACAAGGTACACTTATACTGCGCCTTTTCATCCCTTGTAACCTCCTCCTCCTCCTCCTCTTGATGAAGGAGGGTGTGAATTCTTTTTTTGTCTGGCGGAGTTTGTAAGACTTTGCAGTTCAAGGGAGTCGAACCTGTGCCATGTTCCTGTTCTATGAAAAACTGTTTCTGTCTATTACGCTCAAGTTGTTTCTGTGTTAATCTTCGTCAGAATCACCTGAACTCCAAAACGGACAGGCGGAAAAGGTTCAACATACCTCCAACAGGTCCTTTTTTTCCTAAAGGAGAGAGAGAAAGAAAAGAACAATAAAGACCAATGAGTTCAGACTCAAAATTATTATCGTTCGGCAAAAGACGAAAGAAAGTGGCAATAAATGTGGGCGATCGCCATAGGTAAGCAGTAGAAAAAATGGCGTGATTGTTCCTTTACTCAATCAGCGGCAAAGTAGCACACATTTTCGTGAACCGAAATTCTTAGAAAAGAAAAACAGGCTTCTTGAGCAATAGAGATGGCTTAGCACAGCAATAACAGTGTTGCCAGACATAAAAAAATGAAAACCAGGTGAACCACGCTAACATATAGGTGGGTTAACTAATTTATATGTTAAGATTAAACTATTACAGTTTAGGCGCTTCATTGAAATTGTAAATTGGTAGTCGGCCAATTGTGATAGCCATTTAATTCTCTCTCATTTTTGAAGGCACGATTTTCTTTGACGCTGCGGCTCAAGACATTTCGCTCGCCGAGCACTCTTATGTCGAAAAGCTCGGTTCCTTGGCGCTTGTGGAAAAAAAAAAAAAAAAAAAAAAAAAGCCCACCGCGACGCGTCACACCACTAAACAAGCTTTATGCCATGCTTGTCAAAGGAAGCTATGGCTTGTCTGTCTCTCCTACTCTGAGGTGCACCTCTTCGTTCCTTTTTGGGAGAGAGGTCATACATGTGATCCGTGCGCCGAGGAGTGCCGTGAAATGGAAGGCTCTTAGTGAGCGCCGAAAACACGTGCGTGCGAACCCCAACATTTGTTGCTCCGTAGACGTTTTCGAAATGAAGAAAAAAAAATGGTGAGAATATTACTAACAGCTAAAAATCACTAGATACAAAACTCGGTGCCTAACTGCAATAGCTTAAACGTCAACTATTACAAATTCGAAAAACTCTTACTAGTTAACGTGATAAGCATTTCTTTTTTCGATGTTCGTCAGCACTGGATAGTTACCAACTCATAAAAACCCTCTATATATTTTAGAGTGCCACCATTTAAATATTTATGCTCCATTTTCGCCACGAAACGCATATATATTATGCAAGCATTGTTTTTCAGAGCTCTCCTGTGGAGCTTCTGAGCAGTGAAATACAAAACAAATTTTAAACACTTGTTCTGATAAGGGCTGCCGATAATACGACATGAAGTTGTAATATGCGTGTAGGTATGGCGACATTATGCGTGCGAAAGAAGTGTGCTAGCCGCTTCCTTGAAGCGTTTGGACAAGAGGTCTCTGTTTGAGGAACTGCTACTGGGCGCTTGGCAGGACAAGGGGAAGGGGAAGGGTATCCAGGCAGTGCGTGCTCTTTGCCGTTTTTTGTGCGCCAGCGGACTTGATTCGCGCTAGTAAAGCAAGCTACTGTGCCTGTATATGTATTTCATATGCCTTCTCCCACATCGTCACCCATCATGATCTTCTTTCTTGTCTCCTTCCCCTTCCCCAGTGCAGAGTAGCAGGCCAGATTTGAATTATTCCGGCCAACCTCTCTGACTTTTCCTTTCAATAAATCCATCTGTCTAATTATGTTTGGTGAGACGCCTCTTCTCCCGTTCTTCCTCTCGCAGAATTTTGGTATTCGCCGTACTTAATCTCCAAAGAAGCGCTTTGCATTGTTACTACATCTCTGCGTTCTTCACCGAGAGGCTTCCCACAACTACTCTCAAGAGAACTCGGAAGAAATGTCGAATTAACGTGGGCTCTATTTCTGAAAAGGTCCCATTCTGTTAGCAAACGAACAAGTCGAACACAAGGCGAGGAAGAGGCAAACGAAAACAGAGCCTTTCTCGCGCTTGTCACGAATTTTGCTTCATTTCAATCGAGATTTATTTACCCTCACAATTAAGAAGTTAGTTTTCTACTGACGCATGGGTAACGTTACGTACAAGACCAAGTTTTAAAGAATCCCGCCGGGGTGGCGCAGTGGTTACGGCGCTCGACTACTGTTCCCAAGGACGCGGGATCGAATCCCGGCCTCGGCGGCCGCTTTTCGATGGAGGCGAAAAGCAAGGTGACCGTGTGCTGTGCGATGTCAGTGCACGTTGAAGAACCCCAGGTGGTCGAAATTTCCGGAGTCCTCCACTACGGCGTCTCTGACAGACTGAGTCGCTTTGGGACGTTAAACCCCACAAACCAAACCAAACCAAACCAAACCAAATTTTAAAGAAGTTCTTATCTAAACTAACGTGTATTATACAAAATCTCAGTGAAGAGCTTAAGCTGATTATTCCCGAATGTGGCATAGCTTCCCCCATGGAAACAGCTTATATGTAAGACGAATTATGCAAACGGTCCCATCGAAAATTCGATGCAATTAGCCAGCCGTCGATAGTAGAAACAAGACCAGCAGCAATACAACATTCGGCGCATTCTCAGCTTCAACGTAAATGAATCTAAACGGCTGCGCAAGAAGCCATATCGTCAACTATACATCAAGCAGATTCGTTAGTTAACCTCTTAATTAAGGAGGCCAAATCTTAGGTCGCCAAGGCACTCCACAAGAGAAAGGTTGCGGCGATATCCGGTTCCGACACACGCTTGCTATCGGTCATGGCGTTGGTGCGGTCAGGCGCTTTGCCAAAATTTCCGATATCTTCAACGTACAGGAGCAGATAACAAACTCGCGTGCGTAGGTCGGCTTGCGACGCATTTTATTCGATGCTCGGTACTTCGTACTTTTTTTTTCTTTATCAATGACAATAAAAATCTCAGTGATAATTGTCCACCCCGTCTGTTCGTGAGTTAGGTTATTCAGTTTGCAACCGTGTGGATTAACACCTATTCTACGGGCTCTAATTATGATACTTCGCTAGCAAAATTGCTGAAATGGATTTTAGCTAGCGCTCTAAATTAGGGATAATTTACGGATATTGGTTTATTTCCTGCCGGACCTTTCGAAAGGAAAGTATAGGTCATATATATGAAGACAGTAACAGGAAGCTTGGGGGGAATAGATAACAGCGCGCTGAAATTGCGCCTGCCTATTTTTTTAATTTTTACGCCACGAATATACAGCCCACTGTAAAGTGATTTTGTCAGCTTACACGCTCATGTTTTGAGAACAATCCCCGAAATTCGGCACTTTGGCAGGGCTTTGGCGCTTTGGCTGACTAAGCTCGCACCTGCCCCTGTACCAGCTCAGAAAATTATGTTCATTACGTTTTCTGCCACATCAACATGTTATCTCAAAGGAACCCTCTCAGAAAATATTCTTCCACTCTAAAAGTCCGTCTTCATAATTTATTTGCACTAAATAGCACGATTTTTCTTTTTACTTGTTTTCCCGGCCTTAAGTACAGCTCTATAACCTTCTCTCTTTCTCTCTCTCTCTCTCTCTGCAGTTTAAATTGCTTCACACTTGCTGTTTCCTTTTCTTTACTGGGATTCAACTTGCGTATGAATGGCGAATACATTGGCTGCGCACGCATTCTTTGTTTTCTTCATGTTTCTCCGACGTCCTTCAAAACGAATTTCGCACCGAGCTTCTCTCGTGGATATAAACTCGCTGAAAGTGATTGCACTGCCTGCTTCCATAGATAGCTAC
This sequence comes from Amblyomma maculatum, assembly GCF_055883805.1. NCBI lineage: Eukaryota > Metazoa > Arthropoda > Arachnida > Ixodida > Ixodidae > Amblyomma > Amblyomma maculatum. The sequence goes on along the minus strand of NC_139347.1, from coordinate 53,984,579 downwards.
TCGTTTCGCGCATATATCTGGACGATGACACTGCCACTAACAGGCAGAACATTAACAAAACCTTACGTTCATTTCCCTTCTCGCTTTGCAAGAACATCCACCTGTCTCCTCTATACCAATCCTCGAATCTCATTTTCCTGACTTCCGCTTTCTGCTCGTGCGAACGTATGCTTGATATTATGGCTGCTACGGCGGCAAGTGTGTAAGTTAATAATTTAAGAGGCTCTGTGATTTTTCTTATTGATCCATCCTTACTCTATGCAACGCCTGACAGGCGTTCTAAGAGGTTCCTTAAACGTCTTTTACTGCTGAATTACTCTGATATACTCTTGGAATCCCTTTTAGCTTCTGCCCAATTTTGTTGCGTAGCCACACGATCAGCTTCGTGCGCAGGAAGGCAGAACACTTTGGAAGGAATTTGACCCCTGAAGCCACTTGTACACAATCTGCACGATGAACGGAACACGCCGCAGTGGCTCAGGGTTTTGGCGTTCGACTGCTGAGCTCAGGCCGCGGTATCAATTTCAGTAGCGACCACCTCATTATAATGCAGGCGAAATGCAAAAACGTCGGAATGCTGTGATGTTACTGCATTTAAAAAACCACAAGAGGTCTAAATTAATGACAACCACCAGAAAAGCGTGCCTCATAGCCCTTATTAATTATTATTATTATTATTATTATTATTATTATTATTATTATTATTATTATTATTATTATTATTATTATTATTATTATTATTATTATTATTATTATTATTATTATTATTATTATTATTATTATTATTATTATTATTATTATTATTATTATTATTATTGGCGAATAAATGAAGAAATGCTTGTCTGAGATCACCACAAATTTGCTTTGTCCAGTAGTTACAAAAACATTTTCTTTGCTTTCTTTTAGTTGAGTTTACGTCATTCAGCACCGAACACAGAGTCTCTGCGAGTGCAGGACCATTAATACATAAAGAAAACGTGCTTGAAGTGTCTTACCCAAGATGCTCGGTGGGCCTTCAAAACCGTCCACGGCAGTCGCGTCAGCTGAAATATGAACGCACGTTAGTGAACGTAAGGCTTGTATGCGTTGGTATGCAACAATTTCCGCCACAATCCCATCCCCTTTCTTCAATCAACAGGCTTCAAATACAGAGAAAAATAAATCTGATATGCTACCCACTTCGAAGACTTTCCCGACCACTGTACCGAGAAACATACTGGCGCAGTACCCAGTCTTATGCTACAACTACTATTCAAGACAAATGTCACTATACCGGTGGATTCGGGCAATCGAGAGCGCGTCGCCAGGAGCAAAATAAAAACCGTATAGCCTCGCAGCAGAATATAGCGCTACAGCGCAAGGAACTTCGGGATTCTATATAGGCGCGACAAACCGATATCGCAGGGCCAGTGTACGTACATAGACACACCTTATGACACACGTTACTCTAGGGCGCATGCGTCAGCTGATAGTTTCTGTGGTACCCAGAATAAAGAGGCGAGTTGCGGCTCGAACTCTACTGTTCTGAGACACGCACTCGCGTTTATCTCTTGATGAGATTATTTTATTTTTTATTAATTATCATTATTAATTAGTATAATCATTAACAATTATTTTGTGCGGATAATTTCATTGCACAGAATCAAATGCATTGTCGCTCCGTGTGACAACCAAATCAGAACCAGATTTCACGTTTAAGCTTCGTTCATGGATCTTGAGCTATATGTGTAAGCTTGCCTTGGAGGCACAAGGTAAAAAAACAAGGAAGAAAAAAGAACAGCTGGGTGGCGGATTTTAGCTTTTGTTTTTCTTGACGTTTCCTGCTTACCTATACGCTCTGCTCTGGTCCTATAATATTTCCGCAATGCTAGTTATTTACTGGGGCCGCCATGCGATCGGGTTCGGTTGCAATGATAGGCGCCCGCTTGTTTTCGTCTTCTCCCCGCTCTCGCAGCTAATCGAGCCAATGAGTAGAGCCTCAATAGCCTGATAGACTGACGCTAATCGTAAAGCTCTGCCTTACGTTCTGCCGGCTTTCGGTGACATTTTGGGGGAGCAGCTGGGTGTTCCCCCACGAACGAAGAGCTCGCAGGAGCCGCCAACACCCAGCTACACCCCTGTTCGTATGACGAGCAGCCGCGTGAGAGGCATATTTATCTCCAGAGTGCGGTCCCCTCGCCACACCAACTAGCTACGGCCATTTCGACAAACCAGACAGTCCAGCTGTTTGTGAGGATATAACCTCAAGTCCATCTACATCAATCTCTCGCGCACATTGCAGCTGTAACGCGCAATAAGCGCAGAAAACATTAGACTGATGCGCCTACTTCTTCCTTAATAATCGCTTTGGGTTTTCCCATCCTCATCTGAGACACTGATATATACGTGGAGGGTGTCTAATTGTCCGTGACCTACGTTTCGCGCTCGAAAGCACGCGCACTTACGAAAGCGAAGTATATCTAGCGTCGCGGAGATGTGCCATTTCTTTAATGCGTATGCAAATGACGGTAGCCTATGGGATAGCCCAGTCGGGGAATGCGCACAAGGCTACTTCAGTGGGACTCTTCCACGAAGTGACGACATCGGTGTACACGATCGAGTGTGTATACAGTCTGTCTTCGCTTATCGTGTAGATCCTGTTTTAGATTATAGTTACGACTTAGTACAGAAAAATGAAATGATTCAGAACGGGTAATATTTGTCGCTCGGGTAGCTATTTCAGTGCCAACTTGACAATGAGGATACCGAAAACTATCATTGTCCGTCGGACTAACACACAGAACTCTTAGGATAATATGGAACGGGCATATCCATAAAGCGCGAAAGCGCGCGCGCTCCGGGTCGTTATATGAGAGGTCGAATACACGACCAATTTTAGGAAGACATCTCGTGCGACCGTCGCTAGGCCTGTTGGCAACCGGCCGTGTACATGTGTGTCATTTCTCTATTGTCATAATTTAGATATACTTATTTGTTTTACAGATTATCCATAAACTAGCCTGTACTCCTCGTTTCCTTTCATCTATATATCCTTCGAAATTGAGACAAAAACTACTGCACGTATCGAACAATAATGCCCAGCGGGCAGCAACCGTGTATCATTACATTCTAATCTGAGTCGTTTTGGCACGCTAAACCCCCAAATCAAATCATTACACTCTAAATACACAAACATACGTACTTTTGTCGTTAATCTTCGATCTCTCGGTATTAGTACAATTTCTAATTATATTCATTTATTCTGCGAGTTTTATGTGCGGCTTCTCTTCATACATTAACATCATCCACACACCACTGCATTTCAAGAGCATTTCAGATATGATTGCAGCATCTACATAAATAATTGGTCACGGTCTCTTTCATGGGTACACTCTCAACTCGACCGTTTTAAATTCACTTGCACAGTCTCTCAACCTTTGTCCTGCAAATGGGCGTGCTGTGAAAATCAGTAATAACAACCAACTCAGGACATGCGCAAAGCGAACATATATTTGTTCCATGTGACAATTTTGCTCTAGGCTGGCGCTCTCGACTGCCCCCGTTCGACCACCGGAAGTTGTGAACATGTGCCGCGTCGCGGTATAATTCTGTGCATCGCCTTATATGCCGCGTGATCAGCTGGGGAGAGCGAGCATGTTTGTAAACACGTGCCTCTCATCCTGCCTGCTGCCAAAATATTTACTTTTGATAAATATTTCAACGGTTATTCGAATACCGCTCAGCCAAATAGCGTGCCTCCAGTGCATGCAATTGTACACTAAACGCACTTTGTGAAGGGCGTTCGTTTAGTGCACATACATTGGACACCTTTCAGACAAAGTTGTTTCCCTGACGAACAGTCGTTGGTTCATGTGGCACTAATTGAATATCTTTTTGCGATTCCGTTTCGGCACTGTCCGAGCAGCTTTAGGCTTTAATCTTTTCCAGCTCTGCACAGAGTTACAGAGACGCAGCACACTGGTTGGTGGTGCTTGATGGTGCGCTCGTGAGTGGTTGCGGCATGCGGTTAGACGTGTGTAAGAGAGAATGTGAGAGGAGAGAATATCGTGCACGACAGCGTGCGTGTAATACGTGCTTCGCTGTGCCCTCATGGGATGTATCGAAGCGCCAGAGACGATGTCGGGGGCTGCGGCGTTGTTGCAGGCAGCGGAGGCGGCGGCGGGAGCCACGGTTCCGACCGGCAGTGCGAAGGGGGAGAAGAGTTCAAGATGCGGGGAGGGAGAGGAAGGGAGGAGAAGAGAGAGAAAGGAAGGGAAACAGTAGTGAGGAAAAGGAGGAGGAGGAGAGAGAAGAAGAAGAAGAGGTTAGGTTACCGTGACCCTCGTAGATATAAGCGATATGCAGCGGAGCGACGGGCGGTGGGTCTTGAAGCGTTTCCTGATACGTACGGTAGCCCTCGAGGAACTGGCTCACGAAGTCGGTCAGGTTCTGTACACCCCGCATTCGGAAGAGCAGAGATTCCGGAATCTGCAAAAAGGACGTGCATGGGAGCGTCAAAGAAGGGAAAGGAGGGCAGCAGCGCACCTCGAGAGGGGAGCCACTAGGTAGATAAGGCACTCAAAACGGTGCACCACATATAGCGGAAGTCGGGGTATAGTTTGAGCACCACTTACACCTCCCCGCAAGTGTCGTTAAAAAAGAAAGAAACGCGGCAAAGAACTTCCTGCGTCACGTGTGGATAGCTAACTGTACTCTTACCTTACTGCACGCTTTTTTAGTGGCGCAGAACGTGTAATAAAGGTCTTCTAACATGTGCGCGCCTTTGCGTGCTGCCGCGAATTAGGTGCAGCGGTATCCCGTCGCCTTGAGCGGTAAGTGTACGCTGCACAGGTCGAGTGTCAGTGGATGGCCTTTGAGATACCCCCTCTTCGCTCGTCTTCTTAGCAACACGTGGTTGTTTTGGGCTTTGTAACCTGTTTTCCTCGGGAGAACGATGTTAGTCGTTCAGATCACGTGCTTCGTGTTCGCGATTTGCGGAAGAATTAAGTGTGGCCCCTACGACAACAATGGGCTACAAAAAAAAAAAAAAAAAATGCGGGCTTGAAAGAGTCTCTCATAAGAACAAGAAGCGCAGCTTGCTACGAGAGGCAATTTAGTGCTCCCTCATTGTTCATGCGAAGCGCGTAGGAAGAGTTCCTTGTCGTGCGCGCATGTTTGTGCTCGTTTCAAATTAAAAAGAAAAAAAGAAAAGAAAAGAAACGTTGGTGGGAGACAAGTGACAATAAAATAGCATTCAAGCTTGAAATTTTTAAGCGCTGTCGCTTGACATCTCTAGTTTACATTCAGTTTTTCCGTGTGCGCGTTAAGTGGGGCTGTGTTCTTGGTTAGAGTAATTTGAACACAAACACCTCGCACACCTGTTTATTCATGCTCATATTACAATGTATTTGATACTTAATATTTCCTTTTGAACTGTGAAACTTCTCATAATGCTATAGCTTTCTTTTGTTAATAGCTGAGCTCTGGCTAATGAGTCCTTACCAGCTTTCTTTTATTTACCACCACCGATACTTTGTGAGAATCCAGCCACGCTAAGGTATAAATAACTACATGGTCATCAGCGTCACACGCATTAAATGGGCCTGTGATACGAGGCGATTTCACCGCTCTATCATTTTTTTTTAAAGCAAATTATTTTGGCCAAGTGAGGGAGCACATAGAAGGTGACAGTAACCGGTACTTAACGTGTACTCAGGGGTTCGTTGCTTAGTACGCCGAATTTCCAGCTACATTCAATAGAGTTGTCCTATCACATATATCAGTTACCATCACTTCGGAAACCAGCTGCTAGCAGAAAAAGTGCACATGTGCAATGGCCGATATTCGCTTCCATGATCAACAACAAAAAAAAAAAAAAACTGATTTTGAGGAAACGAAAGGAGCAGAAAAATGGGGAGCGTGTAATGTATCACTTCTAGATGGACACCTCAATCGCACCGCAAGGGAAGGGAGGAATTTGAAAGAGAGAAAGAGAGAGAGAGAGAGGTTCCGTCATAGAGGGCTGAGAAATAGTTTCTACCCCATGGGAATCCTTATCATCACGCAGTACACGGACACCTTTTTGAGTCTCTCCTTCACCTAAATGCGGGTTCCGCCGGTGGCCGGGGTTGTGTCATGAGGCGTGTGTTCGCAAGACATGTGCATGGTTTAAAAATATTCATTCCTTTCATGGCACACTGCTCTTGCCAAACTAAAGAAATACCTTCCCTACCTTCTTGAAATGCCCGGATATACGCGTGTGGATACATAATGCCATCGTTACAAATATTATCGGCGGAAGTGTAACCCTTCTGAGCAACGAACCTAATCTCAGTTCGAGCCAACATTACTGCACTTGCAACGTATTGTGTGTTTATTCATACTTCTTGAAATATTAATTATTCGACTCTGGAAGCATTGATTTGCGAATGTGCGGCGTTTTAACCTCAACTTTAAATTTACAGGATTACTCTTAAAAAGACTGCTTAAGAGCTGGGAATGCGAAAGTCTTTCTATGTTCCGCTCATTTGCTGTTCCCTGCCGCATGAAACTGTTATGCCGTGTCGTTTTGCGCCAACCTCGCTAGATGGCGCAACGCGTGTGTAACGTGAAGTGACGTTATTGTGACATAAGATGCATTGTCTCTGTTCTTTCTTTTTATTTTGCATGGGCAGATTTCGAAACGCTTTCGTTGCCCGCCATAACCTGTATTCTCGGACAGACTTGTTAATTTTTTATCACTTTTTGATCATTTTTATCTGTTTTTTTTTCTTACAGACACTGTGGCCCTTTCCTTCTGCGCCCTCCAGCGCCCTTATACGCTAGAAAAAGGCATTGCAAACGTTCTCCTACGCAGTTTTCGGGGCGTTGTCGTTCGCGCGTTCGTCAAGGGAGCGGAAGGATGATGGTTCGATTCCCTGCAGTGTTAAGTGTTCGTGCACGCACATTTTTGGCGTAAAGTTCCTGTCTACGCCACTCTGAGCCAAGAAAGGCTTACTTTAGAAATAAATGTACCATGACCTCCTGCTAATATACAGAAGAGCATCCGATTTTGCTGTGATGCAGTCCGGCACACCTACCGCACTTCTTTGCATAATAGCCCCATTTTCCGACCTCCTCCTCACAACTAATGGCTGATTATTGACTGAAAACATATTAACACGAAATCTTACAGCATGCCGGTAACCCCCTAGTCCTGAGTAGAATGGCCACCCGCTGCTCTTTTGATGGGTTTGTAACGAGGCCGACAATGGGTGTGAATTGGCAAGCCCAAGCCATGTGGTATAAGTTAGCTATCTTTCCATAGTGCAGGCACTACGGACAGTACACTTAGGGGCACCACTGATCTAACCTAGCTGGTGTTGGGCATGCGTTTGTTTTTAGTCTCCCATCCTCTTCCGAGGTATTATTGATGTGGCGTTGGGTATGCTTGCATAGCTGTACAGAAGAGCACGGCCGTGCCCATGAGCAGAAAAAAAAAAAAGGAATAAAAGATATGGCGCTGACTTAAAAGAAGTCTTTATAATACGGAGTCTGTGGTGAACTTAAAAAGAATTCCACTGTTTTTGATAAGTTTTGTTAATTAGCAAAGGGGTGAACATGTACTATTGTCAAAAGTGTAAAGCCCAGGAGATCTGCTTATGCGTCGTGTAGTGGCGCTGATTTAGTAGAGTATTAGTAGATCATCATAGAGGGTAGGACAAAAATTCGTCTTACCATCGAGAGGTTTGGAACACTGGAAATACATTACAAGCCGCACGAAGTAGCTGAGAAGCGAACCCTCTGGTGCTCTACATTTTTCACAAAGACTACGCAAGTGCGTTCGTTATGCGTGGTATTACGGCAAACGCCTTTTAGATATGTACTAAAGGACTCAAGGGGCTAAGATCATGGAAGACGAGAATTACAAGAAATACCGGCAGTTACACAATGCTGTTAACATACCGGCAAAACTATGCATTTTGTGATTTACTTTCGCGCCGTTTAGTCTCAGCGGTCAGGACACACAGTTGCCGTCACGGCGCTATAGCTCTCAACACAGAGACTTCAATCACGTTTCGATAAAGGCGAAACGCAAAAGGAGCACACGTACCGTGCGATGTCAGTGCACGCTATACAACCTTAGGTGGTATAAATCTCCCAGAGCCCTCCTTCACATTGTCCCTCATAACCGACGTCACTTTAATACGTTAAACCCCAAATATACCATGCATACCAGGTGCGACACATGCTGTGGACGTGGCCAGCCACGGCTTCTGTGCGAAAACACTTCCCCAGGGAGGTGGGCCTGCGGTGGAATCACCAATGTAACCAAGAAAAATGGAACACGGACAATCGTAACCCGTGTGACTAAGTAAAGAAAGCATGCTACCGGACTAATTGGTGTTGCATACCGTTTCCACTAACTTCGTAAATTAGCGCCAAAACCGGACGATGAACAGAAGAGAAGACACAAAAGACGTTAAGCAGAGCTAGTGGATGTTTATCGTGCCTATCCCTCGTCCAGGCTTTTGAGCTAACTTGTTCATATCAGTATGTGACTATCTGGACAAAATGAGTCTTCACACTTTCCTCTTTCTATTACATTCCGTTCCCCCCTTCCACACTGTATCTTGCAGCACATTTCCCGAATAACCAACTAATTAGGTTATGCGTAAAATTTGTTTGTACGAAACCCAAACTACCAATATAATTTTGTTCACGATTTCGTTTATAACACCAACATCGCTAATTTATTCACAGTAATTGAAACCGAAGTAAAAAAAAAAAAAAGCCTAGAATACAGGCTTTATTCGTGTTTTATTTCGTCGTGCCTAATGATATAATCCTGCATGCACTTGCGGCCAACTTCAAGAGATTATGCATTAAGAAATGATTCGATGAGGCTGAGCGGCCATATGCAGATTTTCGCGATAAGCAGAGCATTGAGGTCGCATTAAATATGAAATGTCGAAGCTACAAATAGACGTGCAACACCGTGGTCTGTACAGGTCACAGGCAAAGTTCGAGTGACAGGAGAATTCAGCTGCCTTACAAAGCGACATTTAATAGAGGGACGGAAGCTTTAAAAGCACATGGCACAACACAGCAAGGTCGAAATGTCGACTGCCCAGCTTGCGCACGGACGCAGGGCTGACATTTCCTACCGACGCACTCGGGTTTCTGTTCTTCGTCACTTGACGATATAACATAACTCTAACCGCGTGCGAGCGTGAGTGCGGACGTGCGTGATATCATTACCGCACGACCGGCCGTGAGGTGCGAACACAGCCGGGGCGCACTGGCAGCTTTGTCACGCGACCGAACGCGCCGCCACTCCGCGGGTAATGCCGAAAACGGAAACGGCACCAAAACGAAATGGAGCACCACGTCAATATGGCTACTTACACCCACGACGCGTGTGGCTCTACGTTACAGCCAAGCGCGGAAAAGGCACTGCATGGCTATCGGGAGAAATCGATGCCAAATGCCCTGCTTTTTCCCCTTCTGTGTAGGCAAATAGTCATTCTCTGCGTCGAATAACTGAACGAGCCTTGAAGCAGTTCACCATGCAGGAAATTGTCGCGGCGAACAACGCAAGCCACCAGAGGCACGAACTTTACAGCTCTCGATCAAGTCCCTCTTGCACATGTAAAGAAACAAAACAAGCGATTAAAATTCGGAAGACCATGTCTGCAAACTCTCATTTGGACAACTGAATGCGCAACAAATGAAAGCGGATGATTGTTGCATTTGACAAAAACAACTCTCCCAAGTGCGCGTTCGACTAGCGCTTATTTGTACTCGCGACCACAGTTATATTTCTAGTTAGGTGCGTCAAAACGAGGCTGAAAGATATGTCCTAGTTATGCTGGAACTATAGGTATTGGGCTCAGCCAAAATTTCGCTCTCCAGAGCGAGGACAGAAGGGCTATGGTGAGCTCCCACAGTGCAATTTCCATTTTACTACACTCCTGACGAGGTAAAAAAAAAGCGCAGTTAAAAAAAAAATGTTTTTGAAAAGCAGATGAATCTGCCTACGTCAACGATGGATGTGCGCAGTTTCTACTGCCACTGAAAAATCGTTCGTTTTCAATGGAAAAGGTGGTATATGTATGTGCAAGCTTATTTATAAACAGCTATATCAGAAAAGGGATGCAGACATGTCTTTTTTGTTAAATTTTGTTGAGATAGCAGCCCTAGACATTTACAGACCATCCCCTTTTCCTTATCAATGTCTCTGCGTACAACGCCATATTTACTGGGATGCCGTTGCAGCTTTGCTATTGGCGAATTTCACACCGGCATCTTCTTTTGCACACGCTCATTCCGACAAGCGCTTGCGCTCAGTGAAGATGTATATAGGCAATCGCGAGATGTGTTATAGAGGTAAGCCAATACCACGCCTCTTCTTTGCACCGCAAAGTCACTTCATGCGATAGCGCACATGTCCACGTATTCTTTCTCAACACTTCCATACACCGCAGAATATACCTTACTATCGCTTTGCCGGAGCACGTGATAAGAGTCCTCAAGCTGTGCTTACTCCGCGATAAGCGGGGAAAGAAAGGCTTGCAATCACGTCATGTGAAACAGAATCCACACTATCGGCTCTATTCAGCCCTCTTTTCGGTTAGCCGCATGCGATAACTGAAGCGTTATACACGGCTTCTCTGTATGATTCGGTTCGGTTTATATAGCTTATGCTATAACCTATAACTCACTATAACTGCTATAACTCGTGCTATGAGGGATGCTGTAGCGGCGGCGTCTCAAAATTCTGACCGCCTGAGGCACTTTCATGTGCGCTGATGTCGAGACTGCTAACTCTCACACGTGGTGAATGTTCTCTGAGAAAAGCGCTTCTTGTTACACAGGAGAATTAGGTCAATGTGTGAGCGCAGTGCCTCAAGGAGGAAGCAAGCTCAAAGCGGGGAAAAAAATGAAAAGAAAGAAGAATATTAAATGAAAAGCGGAAGGAAAAACAACGCGCCGATGGTGGGAGTAGAACCCACGACCTCCGAATATCTCCGGTTCGTACGCTCTGTGTGAGAAACCGAATGGCGTGAAAGTTCACCGAACCGTCACAGGAGCCAACTCGGGGAAAACCGCGTAACGCCTCCGCTTCTGGTGTTCCTAAATTTGAAATGTGCAACAGTAATCTAACATCTCATGAACGTAAAAATTAGCCCCCGCAACTGGTTCCTTCTTTCTCTCCTTCCCCAAATCCCTTCCCCACGAAGAGTAGCAAATCAGCGAATTTTAATACCGGCTGCATTCTTTGTTTCGTCATTAAAAAAAAAGACTCTTTTTCTCTCTGGGCCTAAACTGCGGAGCGATTTTTTAAGGCGGTAGTGGCAACGTTTAGCTCTATAACTTTTTCTAGTTAGGCAAGCTTGCCGTTCGGGGAGCTAGTGGATATTTAATCGGAGGTCATTGCACTTAGTGAGGTATACAGAAGAACGCCTTCGATTCTGAACCTTAGCAGTCCTGCTGGCATTGCGTAACCAGGGCGCAGGATAGCCGCATCAAATAATTCCCATCAGTTTTGTATGTGGCCCACATATAAAACTGATGGGAATTATTTGAAGCTACATTGGACTAGTTGGATAAGATTTGGAAGTTTGCGGAGTTAAGGCGACTACAGCTGCCCTGCAGTGGCATATAGTCCAGCTGATGATGACGATGATGATGTTCATAATGATGACGATGCTGATGATGAATCTTCTAATAAAACTTTTGAAGCTCTTCTGACTGCTTTTGATGGGTGTTTTAAAGGAAGACGCCACTGGCATATGGCTACATAATTTATTTCAAGTACAGCGGGGGTAAGATATACTGTTCTGAACATGCTAACGGGAGTGGTATGAGCTCATCGGTGCTTGCAAACATGTCGGGCATCCAGAGGACTCAGGTCTCACATGATGATTACATTTATCTTGAAACCAAGGAAAAATGGAACAAAACTTGATTTTTTTGCGATGTGGATCGGGTCCAAATTTTTGCCTCGGTGTCTTTTTTTTTTTCTTTTTTTTTTCTATAGTGGCCGCATCTTCAGGGGCATTTTATTCCGCGGACCTTTTTTTCCGGGGACGTTTTTATCTACACCCATTGGCGCGATATCCTTCCCCATTCAGTTAACTCCCTTTGTTTAATCTCTAGAGTACATCCACGCTGCGGGCAGCGTTGACCGGCTGCTCTGGGCGTACCAATTCTCTGCGAATCAACTCCATTACGTCCAAAAAGACAATTAGTATAGTTTTCGCTTTCAACTTGCTCATTCTTGCTTTCTCAGTGGGGCGAGGAGACTATGAGATGTGCCACTCAGAACTTTGGTGCTTCGTCTCAGTGCCGTAATCAGCTAGACATGTTTCGTCATCTGTATTGGATGCTTCTCGAATCATTTCGTAAGTAGGCCGGCGAGACTTTTGTTTCGTTTAACACATAACTTGATAATACAGTGTTGACACCATCATGCGTTATCACACAACACTACCAAGATTCGGTCTGGTTGGTGGGGTTTAACGTCCCAAAACTACTCAGGCTATGAGAGACGCTGTAGTGAAGGGCTCCAGAAATTTCGACCACCTGGGATCGCACAGCATACGGGCGCCTGGCTTTTCGCCTCTATCGAAAATTTCGACCACCTGGGATCGCACAGCATACGGGCGCCTGGCTTTTCGCCTCCATCGAAAAGCGGCCGCCGAGAACGCGTCATTCGAGCCCTCTTGGGAACAGTAGTCGAGAGCCCTAACCACCGAGCCACCTCGGCGGGTACACTACCAAGATCCAGGGTAGACGAAGACAAGTCTTCTTGTCGAAACGCTGGGCTTGAGAACTGAGACTCCCCTCAATCTTTGTTCAGTGCTCTTTAACATTACATTAAATAGAGATTAACGAAAACAACGATCTTGACAGCACCCGCCGGGGTGGCGCAGTGGTTACGGCACTCGACTACTGTTCTCAAGGACGCGGGATCGAATCCCGGCCTCGGCAGCCGCTTTTCGATAGAAGCGAAGAGCAAGGCCCCCGTGTGCTGTGCGATGACAGTGCACTTTAAAGAACCCCAGGTGGTCGAATTTTCCAGAGTCCTCCTCTACGGCGTCTCCCATAGCCTGAGTCACTTTGGGACGTTAAACCCCACAAACCAAAACCAAGCTCCCAGAGAGCTTGGAGCAGCGCTAAAATGATCTGAGTCACTCCATACTAAACCAAACGGATACCTACGCGCTGGGCCCAATGAAAGCGCGGGGAAACCAACATACAAATTCAATTACTCTCCGGACACACAATGCGTAACATCAATAAATTGCGCTCGCAAAATTGATAGCACAGAAGCAGATTAATGGCGATGCAGTCAGATTGTTGTCCCGCATCAATCACACATGTTCCACTCACAAATCAGAAAAAAAAACAGTGCACGACTGGGTCGGTTCTCGCGTAACAACGTAAAAACAAAAAAAACAGAGAGAGAGAGAAAAGCTGCGACAGCAAAGCAGCGTTTCGAGGAAGACAAAAGGCCCTGAAGAACAAGAAAAGAAAGGGCATTGAAGGACATAGCGGGCTCAGTCACGCAAACGAGCTCACAAGCATCCGCAGCGTTGCCGCAGTGCACACAGGCAACAGGGGCGGGTGCACGCGAACAAACCGTCCGTCGCACTCAAACAGAGGCCGTCGAACGGTGAAAAAAGGGGAGAAATCGATCTGGGATCTCCGAACGCGGCGGGTTGGGTGGAAAACCAGCCAACCGCACTGCCGTGTTTTCCGCTCGAAGGCGGCGGCGGGGATTTTTTTATATATTTTTTTTTTTCATAGGGTAGGGGGTCCTCTGTACGACCGGCCGGGAAAAAGTGCGGTGGTGACTTTACGAAGATTTTTCATAGTCGGCTCTTTACGGCAAATTGATTGCCGTTGTGAACGTCCCAATAATGTACTGAAGCGGAAAGATTGTTTTGTATTTTCCTCATATTCTATAGCTGACATGCATCAAAAGAGGCCCTTGAAATATATGCTATTCTGTAAGTGTTCCTCGCCAGAAATAGATGATATGGTGACTACTTAAAGCTGGCTTTCCCACGTTGCGCATCAGCACATCAACTACGTCTCCATTTGCAGCATAAAAAAATAACTGTTGTGCGATTACTTGGTCACTCCCGGCTTTGCTTGACGTGAATTTGACTTTTTGTTCTTTAAACGGCCCATTATAGTAACTTAACAACTCATGAACACTACTACAACTAACGGTGACAATAAACAAACTTTTGCGAAATCCGGTGCCGAAGTTCCACTGCATCCAAAGCGTTTCCATTATCGCGATGCAACTTTGAGTTCAGCTCGCGTTTGAGAAGCAATAATTATGCACGTTTTCACCTGCCAAACTTCTATTACTATAATTCTACAGTTGCGCATCTTGTGAAACATTGCAGCGTCAAACTTTTTCTCGTTCAGGTTCGCGATTCCGCACCTACTTTAGTATACGTACACCCAGAGTCCTTCAATATCCTGTATAGCTGGATGCAAGAATTTCAGTAACAAGGGCATTGATTATAGAAAGATGGAAGCGCTTGCTGCCTGAGCGGCATTTTTGATGAAAAAGTTGCATACAAATAGAAATCAACCCGCCCGTTTTATGAGGCTGGCAATGATGAATATAGAAATCCATAGCTTTTACTAGAATTAAGTGTGAAATGCCCAGTGCATGAGAGGCCTTTTGAGCACTTTGAAATAAATGCGTTCAAAAATGATTTTATTTTATTTGCGAAGCCGGTCTCTGTATAGTTGAGACCTTAGCAGGTAGGTATTAGATTCATGATATCTAACAAATGGTGATGATGGTAGTCAGAGGAGCCCTGCAGAAATACAATATTATTTTAGGCAATTCATAAAGCTAAGAAAAATTGGAAATGGGTTATTAAATTCGCACACTCAACCCAGGAAATCATATATAATTTCAAAAAGGGAAATATTGGGATAACAGGCCGTCGACTTTTCGAGACAGGAAAAAAAAAAAAAAAAGAATGCTAAGGTTGTACCCGAATTATTTTTGTTCGTCATTTTAGTGCTTGATATTGATTTTGGTTCATCATTCACGACTCGAGTGCCTGCGTACATGCTCATTTAAAATGTGCAATTTTTTTTTCTTTGAAATTGAATTTCAAATCCAAAGTTGCCGAAATGACAATCCTACGAGGACACTCACATATCCCCCCAAGCAACCCGTTTTTGTGCCAGCTGCATCCTTATAGTCCCCGCAAGCTTCCTATAATTTCAACCGACCACCCAACTTCTTGCCGCTTCCCGCTATACGTTTGCCTTTTCTTGCTATTCAACCACTAACTATCTTGCATTCGCCTTACATGCCATGTGCATGCCAATTACTTCTTCTCAGTTTTGACTAAAATGTCAGTAACATCGCCTTTGCTCTTGGAACCACTCTGCTCCTTCTCTTGCTTAAACGTTACGCCTGTCATCCTCATTTCCACAGCTCTCAACGTTGTCCTCCCCTTAAGCAAGAACCCCTTTCGTTAACGTCCACGTTTCAGCCCCATAGTTGAGTACCGGTATGCAACTGTTACATACTTGTTCATTGAGGGACACTGTCAAAATTCCACTCCTGATCTGACAGTACTTACCAAATGCGCTGCAGCCCAATCTTATTCTTCTAGTGAATCCAATCTCGCGTGGTCCGCCCGCATCTGCAGCGAACATAATGGCAGGAGCTGCCAGCATGGGAAGGTGCTGATATATCAGAATCAGCCTGCCAGGAGGACCCTTGCATTAATGGTATACCACACAAGCCACGAGGTCTCATCCACACGGGTAACCTATACGCTATCGCGTCATACCCTTAAAGGCGGAGCTTAAGTGTCCGCCATATATATATATATATATATATATATATATTTGCCATTTTATAATTTATCAGTGTTTCGTTTCCGATGGCAGCATTCTCTTTGTGATTAGAACGCTTCACTCTTTCGATACATATCCTAACAGACAAGTATATATTTATCCTTGGTGTTTCTTTAACCAAGGAGATTTTTTCCTTTTACACCTCGTTGTGTTTTGCGAGGCAAAAATGCCTTTGACTGCATGGTTCGATGGCGTCAATGGTTCCTGCCTCCGACTCCCTTTGTCGTCCTCGTTCCCATACACTTTGGTGCTCGTTATACATTAATTTAATAATAAATAATTAATACACTAATTAAGCTCCGATCACAACTATTATACTCGTGCCCGCGCGCAGGCAGGCACGCACGCAAGTTCCTGCGCACGCGCGTACACCGGTATGCAGAAAAAGCGTGCCGCGGTGTATTCTCAGGGTCGGTGGTCACGCAACCACGCAATTATATAACTGTACTTAGAGCAAATAAAGAAAATAAAAAAAAAAGACGGTACAATGCGGTGTGAAGCAGCGCCTGAGACCGTTATAAGCAAACGGCGCATGACGCACGCGAACTGCCGCCATGTGGGAAGCGAGCCAAGTCAACCGCAGAGCACAGCTTCACTGCCCCTTTCTTTTTTCCAACAAACTAAAGTTTTCACTCATAATTACAGCACCGTATGCGGTGCTTTTAGAGCTTTATAAAGCAGGACTGGGACAGGCACATGCAGCCGTTCTCAATCGCGGACTGCACAACGCGACGAATGTTTCCGCGACCGACCGCAAATTAGTCAACAGCGTGTGAATGGTGCTGTTTTCTAATTGAACTAGGGGAAAATACAGCGTCACTTACATGTCGCCATGAACCCGCCGAAGCGCAAATACGGACGCAACCCAGAAACGTCCTTCTTAAGGACAGTCCGAAATAATTTCGATGGTCTTTCCTCCAGGAAAGCAATACATCTGCAAGTATTCGAGTCATGTTTTGAAGGTGCGTGTGGGCGTTACAACTTATAAGCGTTATTTTTTAATTTTGGCGCGCGATTGATTTGAGCGACGGAAATTTTAGTGGGCGCTATTAGCCGTTCCTTCCTTTCTGACGTAGGGTGAGAAACCTGGACATCTGATTGGGCGAAATGGTTTGGGTTTGGTCTGTGCGCGCGGGGTGCAATCTCTACCTGTTTTCTTGACTCTCTTTTTCTCACGCGTTGCTATGTATTAGTTGAAGCGAGAGAGGAGGACCAAAGTTTATAATCTCCCATACCTCCGGTGTTATTAATAATGATGCTAGCATAAAAAAAATTTTGCCGGGATTTGACGAGTGACGGAGTGCGAATCTGTTTTATGCTTTCCCTAACCTCAGTAAATATAATTTCACGCTCCCTTTAACTTCCCTCAAACACCGCATTCTGCTGAAGGCTATAGCGACCGCTTCGTGTTCTTTGCTGCTCAGCACGGAGGCCGTGCGGAGCTTTGCACGTGGCAGCGTGCTGGATCAACTCGTAAATCGAATAAAATCATGTGATCACTCGCGCGGGTGCACCCGATTGGGCGATATCGCCTTTCATTCCTTCGTCTTAACGCTGCATGCATGCGACCAGTACTGCTCGCACCAGAGGCGTCCGTGTGCTGTGCGATGTCAGCGCACGTTAAAGATCCCCAGGTGGTCGAAATTACTCCGTAGCCCTCCACCACGGCTCCTCTTTCTCTCTTTCCACTTTCACTCCCACCTTCCTCCCTTCCCTTACGGCGCGGTTGAGGTGTCCACGGAAAACAAGTGAGACAGTTACCGCGCCTTTCCCTTCCTATCAATCAATCAATCAATCAATCAATCAATCAATCAATCAATCAATCAATCAATCAATCAATCAATCAATCAATCAATCAATCAATCAATCAATCAACTGCTCGCACCACAGCAACGCTGCTTTGCAGATTATGAACCCTTGCACAAGCCAAGAAGGCGCGCACTCCGCGTCACCATTCAACCCAATCCGACCTGTTTTCCGAACAGCATATTAAGCGGGACAAGCACCTCAGGCCGAGACTTGCACAGTTCGCCCTTGCACCGGATATCCTGCAAAACCGGCGCATCTAGCTGCTGCCCCGTGCGCCCACGGTGTATTGCCATACCATAACCACCGACACGACAACCAATGGCAACTCCTTCGACCGGCAAACTGGCTCCGGGCTGACTCACCTCTACTCAGTGTGCAGAACGCCGTCGGAAGCCGGAGCGTGTCATCTGCAATCGGTACGATTGTCGGCCACAAATCGTATTAAGCGTCAACCCTTCCTTGACATGCGTCCAGTCAACCTAATCAACAAGCAGTGGTTGAATGAACAAATCAGATTTTCTTGGCGGCCTTATGAGCTCTCCAAACGCCTCACCCAACAAAGCCAGGAAAGACCGCAACGGATTGGCGGTGCAGATTCAGGATGCCAATTATTTCGCTTCGCTCTCGTTCCACAAATTTAGAGGCAGAAAAGGTATAGGATAATACTGAGCTGCGTTTTTGTTTCCACGCTTAAAAACTCGCACAGCCGCACTGAGTCGACGGAAGTGACCGACACGCTCACGGACCCTGCGAGTGTTTCCGCGGCAGGCAGTGTTGACGACCTTTTTCAGTTTTTCACCACGCCTCGTCGTGTAAAAGCCAGGCCGAGGTTTGCTCGAAACCTGTGCCGACCATATGGACGGCGCTCGCAGGACCCAAAGCGTATAAAGGCCAGCGCCGCAGCAGCGCACACGGCGTTATGTGTTCCCGCCAAGCCGAACCACACATGCTCGACCGACTCCGCGGGCAGTACATACGGCAACACGTCAACGCGCCGCCAGACCCGAGCTGATGATGGGCGCCTTTCAAAAATGCGTAGAAAAAAAAAAAAAATCAACACCGGATGCAAGTTCCGAAACCCGGGGCGCCCGCCCACTCACCCTGCCCAAGTCACACAGATGGGAAACCGGAGACCGCGTTTTCTCCTCCTCCCTCTCAAAAATAGAAAAACGGAAGAATTTCATTTGTTGAATCGCACGACTCCGCACACAGGGCTGCTTGAGTCGGGGCCGGAGCAGGTGGAGGCCAGGGCCTCTTGGCCGCGATTGCACCCGGGGGGGTCAGGGCTAGGGTTTGGGGTACTGTGAGGCGGAGGGAGGTTAAGAGGGGGAGAGGGGGGTGTAGTCAACATCCTGAAGGCAGCTGCGCGTGGCAGGCAGTTCGTCGCGTGTGCCGATGCGCACCAGTGCGCCTGGAGATCCCGTTGGGTCCGCGCGCGCTTTGCCTCTCAACCCCGGAGCTACTTTTGCTACTGCTGGCGACGGGCCATTTGGGTTTTGAATAAGCTGTAGGGGGAATACGGTGAGCTAAAAATATACAATAAAAAGTACAAAAATGAGAATTAAAAAAAAAAAAGAGGGGGGGGGGGGGGGCACCAGCGAACTCACAATGCAGCATTTGTGATGAATTGCCTCGCAGCAATAAAAGTAGGTTTGGGGGCTTTCTTTATATGTATTTCTAGTCATAAAAGAGAACTGGTTCCACAATTTATTATGCGCGCTACGTTTATGTATTGAGCGAGGTAAGCATTCAGTGTCGACAAGAGTATGGAAGCGTAATTTTAAACCTTTCAAACATGAAAAAGAAAAAAGAAGAAAACGTACACGAATAACTGCTTTTTCAAGTCGAAAAAATAGTATAACGACAGTGGGTTTGTGAGTACATTATAGAGGGTCGATACATGTCCCTCTTTGAATAAGCGCATGACTTTTTGACAAGCATGAACGATTCTAAGTGACAGCGTGCAAAAAAAAAAAAAAAAAAAAAAGAGTTCTACATTGCTAGTTTAGAAAATAATTATCGATGCATTTCGTTGTAAAACCGCAATTTGAAATATGCAGTTTTGTTAGTTGGGATTAATTCGCCCGTGATATGAAATTTGTTATATCAGGACTACATTCCATTTGCTCGCGAAGGAACCGTTTTGTTGGCATGTATTGCGAGCTCCCAAACTATGCAAACGTTATACACACATCAGGGGCAGAGACGGGGCGGAAGACGCCGCAGTCGAATTGAGAATGATGAATTGTTTTTTTTTTAAATATATATTTTTGTCTTATTTTCGATTGGTGAAAGCGCTGTAACCGCGTTTCAGAATTTCTCGTGAAGTATTGAATCTTCGGTAATTCATTCGTCTAGTTTTCATTCACTTCGTCCAATGGCATTGAACGTTGAAAGTGCACCTTAGGAAACTTTCCATCACCCTTCATAACAACGTCGGGCGAGCCTCGCTCAGACTTGCTATCGTGGGCGAGGGTGCTGAACTTGACCCCGCGTTCCCGCCACTGCCGCAGACCCGTCGTCACGCTCGACATGTTCCTCCTAACGGAGGGCGGAGGAGGCAGTCACCCGGCCGGCACGCGACACGTGGCACTCCTGTCCTCAACACTGGGTCGACACGCTTCGCCGCCGCCACCAGACTTTCACGCGAGATACTATCGCCTTTTCTTTCCTCCCCGGAGGGGAGGGTGAGAAGTGCTCGCGTGCTCTTTGCCTCTCTATCTAATGCCTCACCGGCCGGGATAATCCCTGCTCGGCGCACCACAGTCGATACACGAGATACGATCGAACCATAAAGGCTGATCCCGTGCTCTGCGCGACCCCGTTCTTCTTTGCTGCCGCTTTTGTAACATCCCTGGCCTGTTTTCCTCCACGTGTTGTCTCCATTTGTCTCCCATCTCGAGCTCCTTGTCTGCGTTCACCGACACAAAACGAGAAGCCGTGGGCACGGCGAGGACAAAGACTGTTTGAGCTCCTTCTCGTACCGTGTCCGGTGTAGCTGCGGATGATGTCCGCTGAAAACAAGTTGACACCTGTCAGTGGCTGCCTGACCATTACTTTGTTTCTTGTGATTCCTGTGCAAATGTTCTTTGCCGCACTGTGCAAACACTGTGTGTGCAGCCAACTGCCTTTTGTTCTGTGGCAATTGAAGCTGCTCCGCGTGCTCTGCGTTACGATTAGCAGCGAGCATGAGGACGGGACTGGACAGGCCGCGCCGACTGGGGTACAGCTGTCCTGCCTGTAATTTTGTCCACGCAGCAAACAAATTAATGATGCGAGTACATGGCCACATTAAAAAAAAAAAGAAAGTTATTACTCAAATTATTTAAAAGGAAATTAGTTGAAATTCCTCGCAGCAACATTTCTGAAAAGACGTGGCGTCGAAGCCGAGCAAAAGACATATCGTATACAAGCGGCTCGCATATAATTATATCACGAGCGATTGACAGGAAGTCCGTAATAAACTGGAACGGTAAAAACCACCGCAACGCCCTCCTAAAACGAGAGGATACAAGGCGCGTAAAAAGGAAACGATAAGAAATCGCGGGAATAATAGCCGGCGTAAGCGCTTTTTTTTTTCCTGGCAAATTTTAATGGGGAAGATTGGAAAGTTATTAAGTAGTCCACTCCCGTAGTTGAAGTTGAAGTTTGTCTACTTATTCTGCTGAGTTATGATATTAGTAGCGGAAAGCAGCAAATAATAATATGGAAACCTGAAGCACTTCATTGGGTAAAAACTACCAAGGTATCAAGAAAATTTCCGGAATGATTTCGACGAAGCTATATGCAACACCAGTCCAAAATGCTTAACGTAAATTTGGAACACTGAATACGTGAAGGGTGAACAGTGACCAAAAGTTGGAGTCCAGACGTTCGGGACACCCAGTGACATTCACACCGTACTGATATTTTAAAATAAACATATATAATTTGCGCTGCTTACTGTGGCTGTCTGTTATAACCCAGATCTTGTTTAATTATCTCAAGAGCACAGAGGTGTCCAGGATGATCATAAGACACAGGAAGACAGTGAGGTGGTATGCAGTTATTCGGAAGTCAAACAAGTCTATGAAAACAAAGAACGTCTCGCAAGCCAGTAAAACCACGCCATGCGTCTCCTGTTTTTGCGCTGTTTCTGGAATGCAAATTGAGAAACTTTCCAAGCAAGCCATCATAAGGCAGTCCACTCGAGACTTGATATTTTCAAGGTTCATGAACAATGATCATACCGATTATCGATACAGGCTTCACAGTGCCAGCCCACTGAAGGGTAGTCAGCAGCTAAATTCATATCGTATAAGACTCCTTGCAAAGTAGCTAAATTTGTTTCGTATGAGACACCTTGCACGACGGCTACTGTTTTAAGCACCTCGTTTAACTACCGGCCAGGCAAGTTTACCTCGCTTTATTTGGGGACATGTATATACAGTCGCATGAATGATCAAAAACAAGCCTTTCTGAAAAACCGCGTTACAAGGCGCACGTGAGGAAGAACAACGGCGAAACGCCCACATCGGTAAAACCCACAAGCTATCTTCTGCACTCTATACTCAAGGTTGCGGCGCACACCAACACCCTGTTGAAGCGGTGAGGATCGCACCGGGCATCACTGCCACTTCGGAAACCACACGCCCAGTCGGAGTGATTGCACCGGCTTATCTGTCCTTTTTGTTCACTGAAGTGCCCCAGTGTTGCGCTTGAAAGTGGTAATATTGGCGGACGCTGACCGCGAAAACATGGTATACACCGTCAAGCTTTCCAGCGTGAAATGCCTACAGATGAAATAAGACATGGATCCAGCGCACATCGTTTCCGCGATGGATCGATGAACAACCCACGAGTCGACTCACTCAGGCACTCAAACTTGCATTCGGATCTGAGTCGCGGGTACATGCATGAGTCCGGACTCACGTCCAGACCATGACCTGAACAGTGAGTCCGGTCTCCCGTTTAGACTGTGAGATTGTGATTGAATCTGCAGGTTCACATTCACATCACGATCTGGGTTGCAAGTCCGATCAGGCTCAGATTATGATTGTGTTTTAGTGAAGACGATGTGCGCTTTTTTTTTTCCCCTCTGATTTGCTGACAGCGGATGGGAGGAAATGCCGGTGCTCGCCTGAGGGCACGGAGGCGGCGTCCACTGTTCCTCACTTCACCGTTGCACTCATTGCCGTTTTCAGAGAACGCTCGCTTCGGAATCAGGGCACTCCTATAGAAGACTACATCGCCTTGTTCGATGGTTTCCAAACTTCAGTGGGTCACTGTGCGCGGATCTGCAGGATCTTAACGTCGCTCTCTGTCCATTTGCATATTCTCCTGGACCTCGCAACGGCCAGTCGTCGACTACGAGACTTCATGCTCACCGCGTGGAGCAGAATTCCCGTGACAACATATCTTGCCGTACTTCCTAGCTCCTTCTGTCACTTGTGCACGAGACAGGTTTAAAACAAATTTCCATATACACAGCACCGTGCAGGAGCATCAAACAGACATGCGAGGCTCTACAGAGGGATTTCAGGACCGCCGTAGTGATACGCCGCATGCGGACATCGAGGACACCTGGGAAATGAAATGGCCCACGAGTTGCCGAACGGGGGACCTAACAGCGCCCCTACCGAAAGACCCTGATGAAGAGCGGCGATGCCGAGGCCAACATAGACGGAAGGATCGAGCTTCTCTCCAAGACTTCCATATGTCATATCCGGTATTGATATAAGAAAGCGCCTGCATAACCTATAGGAGTAGCTCGCCTTATACTTGACATCCAAGAGGCTTCAAAGGTTGATTCCTATCCCATCCTCCCACCTCAAACGAGCGACCCGAGTTGGCAGCTCCTCTCAACTTTGTGACTGCGTTGTTACATCCTACAACCCATCAATAAATGCATGCTAGTCCATGTCACCTGCCAAATGCCGCCTGTCACGTGATCCTTCACGACCCGACGTGCTCGGCTCCATGATTGGCACGACAGAGGCTCAGCAGCCTCTTATACAAAGTGACCATGAATCACACAATTGTTTGACCTAGCGTTTGTTTAGATGACGTCACGACCCTCCACAACCCGACATGCTCGGTTCCTGGTCCGTGACTGGCGAGACGGAGGCTTAAGAGCTTCTTTATACAAGAATCACGAGATCTTGTGACGTCCTGAATCACGCAGTTCTTTTACGTAGATGACGCCACTTGAAGGGAAACTCCGGCGGTTTTTTCGTCGTTTTGAGTTTTTGATTGCATTACTTTGCTCAGTGTGTCCTGACACCAACACAAAAAACCGTTTTTCGTAATCCCCAGTAGAACTATTTTTAAAAAGGAAAACAGCAAATAGAAACCAAAACTACTTTCATGACCAGAGACGACGTTCCAGTCGACGAACAATGACATCACATACAGTATTGGAGAAACTCGTAAATACGTTGGGTGGCGGAATTAAAGTATGGAAATCATGAGGGAGTACTTAAGATGTCCGACATAGCCTGATAGGGGCCTTAAAATTTCATTATCACGCGGGGTGTGGGCACTAGCGCGGGTGTACTGTTTGATGGTGATGGTGATGGTGGCTGTACCCTTTGCAACGGGTCGCCAGCACCTCGCGACGCGGCGGAGCCAAAAAAGTTCTATAGTGAAGAAAAACGAAACAAAACAAAAACAAAAAAAATAAAAAAACACAAAACTATCACAAGCGTAGTGTTGCCTGCAGAAACCGCCTCAAAAGAAACCACGAAAACTGCCCATTTTAAAATTGTGTTGCGCGCGAACGAATTATCGCACGGCGCCCAAATTTGATAGAGAGCGTCAGGACGGAGAAAACAACCCATAGTAAAATTTTTACCAGAATATTCGAATGCCGAAAAACCTCCTGAGTTGCCCTTTAAGGTTAAACGTTTATGTGACTACGCACCAACTAGCCCAGCAATCAGTTTTAAGTTGAAGGTCATGACCATGGGTTATTGAAGGTTTGACCTTGAGATTGGCTGAGGGTCAAATGCCCGGGACCATATGAAACTCGGCTTTTGCGCTGAACACAGCTACCCGTCTAAAACTCGGAAAGTAACGTTACGTAATGCAGGTCACCTTCACAAAACGGAGCTCGTGGATACCCACCCTTCCTCTTTATCCGGACACGCTAAAACTGGTCCCACGTGACGGCTTGGAATCCGGCCCAGGCTAATCAAATCCTCCACGGACCGTCACGTGGAGATCGGATTTCTCCTGTGTCCTTTCTCTTTTTTTTTTTTTTCTGGGTAGGCTTTAGAGCTGCCACGTGACGCCTCCTCAAGAGGTCTGCTTCCTCCATGACTTCCCCACTTCACAACTGCGCCCATTCCAAGGAAGGCACGTGCCAGACGCTTCTGGGTTAGACTATTTTGGTTCTCTGGATATAAGCTGTATTTTGACGTATGTGAACTCAAGGCTTATTGTCGCTTAGGAGAAGGTGCCGGTTTGCAACCCTATGCTGAGGGAAAGGGAATGAGGACAGTAAGTGGAATTAAAAATGAAGAGTGCGAAGTAAAGAAGTGTAGACTGCGTACGGCAGTGTAGCAGCGTATCGTGCAGGAACAGGCTGCTAGACAAAAGCAAGCGCGGTACGTTCGGGAGTGCGTGAAAACGTTAGGTGCATTAGCGATCAATACCTGTCAGTCTGCGGTCAATAACTACCTTTTCTGAAAAGTGCACTTTACGCACACAAACGCTTTACGTCCAACCATCGTTTAAATGTGAATGATAAAAAGAAACAAAACTAGTGATTGGTGTCCGGCGTACTGGATCGTTTGCAGCGAGTTAAGTGCAGTTGCATTCAATTAAGACGTAACCATATACTATGCATGTTTTACTGCCCGAATGGAGAACTAACGCAACGTTGTGCGAAGAACTACACTATAGTTGAATGCGTGAATGTTTGCCGCCACTTCACTCCATTTTATTATCAGCCATGCGAGCGTCGATTTGTCATCAGGTATATAAAAACAAATGTACCGCAAATGCACCTAATAATACCTAAAAATAAACTTAGAAAAGAAAGAAAACAAACAAATTTAGAGAGTTTGCGTTTGTAGACTGCATGAGGCAATCCCCATGTTTATGTATCGCTGTAGAACGGACCATCATTATTAAGAGACCGGTTTATGTTTTGCCCGAAATGAGCGTCATCGTATTTGCGCAATCGATTATAGACGCAACCGCACGATCACACAAGATAGGGAGAGTACTTGCGAAATCGGCCTGTTAAGCTTCCCACCACATTATGCAGCGTAGCGCACGCTTTGGTATTTCACATTTACAGCCCCGGCGCCGCAGTACATATCGTAGTAGTCATCACGGAATGTCTCTGTTTCCGTTCAGGTATTCACAACCATTCGTTTTACGCAAGGACTCCTTTACTACGAACAGCAATGACCCATGCTTAGAAATCCCCTCGCCTTTGTGCTGGCCACTACAGACACACTCGTCGCTTAACGCTCGATCGAGTACATGAAAGCATCGCAGATTAATTTACACTGAAATAAATCCTATAATAGAGAACCATTTTGCAACCAGAGGCTTTGTTTTTGAGCCGCACGTACTGTGTAGCACGTAATTCGTTTCCAGTTCCAAATATCCTGGGTGAGAAGGTGTTCTTTTTTTTTCCTGCCCTCTCCAATGGGTGGGACTTGCATGTGCGGTGCCCCACTGCACGGCCTACTAGCGCTGCGATGACAAAGTAAAGTTACAGATGCCGCGGCTAAGGCGCGATTTCGTCACAGTTAACACTGAACGGAGAGTATCAGCAGCAGCGGTGGTAGGTAGGTAGTTTTACTGGTTCTTTCATAGCAAATCCGTAATGTCTGTAATGTGACTGTACTGTCTTCACCCATCCCTCTCTCACCCACAACTTTTATACCCACCTACCCCTCTCCCCCAGTGCAGGGTAGCAAACCGGTTCCTTTACCGGTTAACCTCCCTGCCTTTGCTCCTCATCTTCCTCCTCCTTCATAGCGAATAAATAAATAAATAAATAAAACGAAACAGAAGCGAGCTGAGTAAACGTTGGGCACCGCGAAATATTTTGTCCAAAAAACAAAAACAAACGGAAGACATAAGATAGACAATTACGGATGAACTTTGCCATAAAATTATACAGATGATATGTGATCACCTATCATCCCCAGTCTTTTAATCCGACACTTTATTATTTATTGTCTTGTGTTGCCTCATGAAGCAAGCGTTCAAGCAAAAAAAGAAAAAGAAAAAAATAAGAATACAAGGAAGAAAATTTGGGCTCGCCTCTGAAGCAAGCAGCATGGGCACGCACTCGCCGCGAGCAGCACGCTGGACTAACCACCTCACTTTGTTTCTGGTTCTGGTAATGCAGTCGAAAACAATAAAACAACGACAACAACAACCCAAAGTAACCAGCCGCTGATGTAGGCTCGTGTACATTTTGCGTGCCAGCAGCGCACTCGGCCACTCGGTCGCTGTTGTGCCGTCCGAGAAAAACAGCGGACTGCTTCTTCGCTGTTGAAGGCTCCGTGACATCAAGCAACGGCATTTCGCCATTGGAGCTGATCATGGCAGCAGAGCCGAACACGCACACGGGGCATGGCTTCAGCGACTCAACTGCACCGCTGGTCGTGACAGGCGGTGTATGCTGCTGCTGCTGCTGCTTCTATTCTTGGCGCGAGCGCCGCGGCTGGCTATATACTGTTGCTTGTTGATGCCTACGGCCTTCGATCGCTTCGTGGCAGAACGCGCGCGCGTTGTTGTATTGGACGCGTGTACGCGTGTATGCATAGCGGAGAGGCGAGACAGAGCCGACCTTCCAGGAAAGGTTGAAAAAAAAAAAAAAAAAAAAAAAAGATAGCTGGGTGGCCTGAGCGCACGAAGTGGGCGATCCGAGCGTGGCGCTTTGCTTTTTTCTTTGCGCACGGAACGTATTTATCGACAGTGCATTGGTCGAGCCTTGTTTCTCCACTGGCGCTATATCGACTTCGTCGAAGCCGTGCACGCGGTGGAGACCAAATTACGAGTCTCGGCTGACTGTCGCCGTCTGGAACAAGACGTTTCGACGAATCGAGCCATGCCGCGTGATTATGCTAATTCGAGTGTGTAGCTCATCACGGTTTAAAGCCTCGTGGTTAGTACAAACTCGGTTGTCTGCGCTAAACGCTGGCTGCCTTTCCAGTAACGTGACCAGGCACTTGCACGTTAGGATTAGCGGAGCTCGGGTTAGGTTTGGTTAAAGTGGACCAAGAATGCGCGGCTCAGAGGGACATGACGTACTAGGCGACAATGTGACTGCAGTATATTTTGGATGCAAGGCGTCGTATGTTGAATACAAATGCAATTAATAGAAAAATCTCTATAGAAGTTATTTGCATGGTTAGATAACCTAAATTTAAAGTTAATCTCTCTCGCTATAAATTTCTTCGGTAATATCTTATATTTAAGATATAGTACACCGAATAATATACAACGCATTTTGTAATGCAGTGAAATATGTCGGCTATTACAGCACGAAATCGAGAAAAAAAAAGCAAAAGAGGAATGACATGCCGATTTAGTTTGGTTGGGCGAAGTGCGAATTAGGTGATCGAGCGCTTCGGTTTTTCGGTTTCGGGTCTCACTAATCTGTTATCGGACGGTCGTAAACTGCCACATTACGTGAAAGGCCACACGACATAGATACATAAACTCGATCTCTAACCAATCCTTACGAACCTCCTTGCATGATAGGAGTAGAGTGCCTGACTGGGAACCTAAGGAGGGTTCGATCCCTAATTCCCTATCTCAAAACAGCTGCTGGAATTAGTAGCTTCTGCCAACAGCTTCTCGGCTTCAGGCAAATAGACATCCGCGATATCGGTGGACAGGAGTTTGCTGCAGCCCTGAAATTTATAGAATGACGAATTACTAAATCATCGCGTTAAATAATTACTTTAAAGAAGCACGCACACAAAATCGAAAAAGCTTCTTCTCACAAATATATGAGACCTTAAACGTTTGCCAATACTCAAAAACACGTTTTTCGTTAATCAAGAAAAAAGAAAATTCAAGAACACTGCAGAATCTGCATTGGAGTAATGCGAAAGCACGCATGCTGCTGTTGGTTGCTTCTGGTTGCTTCTAGTTGCTTAATTCACTTCTTAACCTAATTAACACCACTCATTAACCTCTACCACTTCTCTATTACTCACAATTGCTGCGGACAACTTTTGCATTTTTTGTAAACAATTACCTAATTTACTTATCGGTCTAATTATTTTTTAGGCAGCAACATTACGTCGCTCTCCATCGATTGACATCACGCATTAGCCTCTACCACTTCCCAGTTACTCGCAACTGCTGCGGACACGATTTTGCGGGCGCGGTCTGCGGACGCGGCTTGCGGAGAGAAATCTGTGAACATAGCGAAGTAATGCTTTCGCATTAATAAAGTCCGCTCGGCCACTGCGAGGCGAGCTCTAGCTTTGGAGGTTCCTGTTTTTCCGTAACATCGCTGGAACAATCAATACGGCGTATTATGGTGCATTGCAATGCAATTCGATGCTGATCGAATGCGCTTCCCTGTATCGACCTCCAGCTCACGTGTCGACGCTTCGAGCGAACGCTGTCACTGAAAGCGGAAGACCTTTTCTTGTTTTCTTGCGCCGAGCCGGCGCGGAGTGGTCGGGCTGAGTTTTAATTATGCCGGCTTGCCGTCGATTGAAGCAACAATGCCTTTGTTTCCCTGCATACGCGACAAGCTATGCGTGAGTGATTTGGCTCCTGCATATTTGTACCGCGCTGTCGGCACTGTTTTGTTCTCAACCGAAGGCCAAAGTTAAAAAAAAAGAAAGAAAAGACATGTATAAAAGCAAGCGCTATTGAAAACAGTTGGACGGTCGCTTTTGTATGCATACACACTCTGCACAGTGCCGCGTCGCTCGATCATATGCCACTGTTGGCGCTGTATTGACGTCACGGAGCCCCGGCGGCAAGTGCAAGAAAACATTTTTTTTTCTCATAAATTTTAACGCAAGCACTTTGAATGGATTACGCGGAAGTGGGGAAGCTGAAACAGTGCATTTGGAAGAACGCAAAAATAATGAAAGAAATTTTATAGGCAAATTCCCGCTGCGGCAAAGGAAATGAAGAGAGGCTCAGACTCGGCGCAACTCTGGGAGTGAAAACAACGTAGACCCCCTATATTGTAATGACGCGACACGCGAAAACATGGTTTCGATTTCTGAACGCGTCCGCAGGACACATATAATTCTGAGCAGCCAAGAGCTGACTGCACGTTAACGACGAAGAAAAAAGAGGGGGTCGTCCAAATACACACTGGCTAGAGTCCCCTATTCCTCTTTCTCCTCCTCCTCACTGCTTCTCTCCTCTATACTTTCTCTTTCTGCAGGCGGTTTCCTTTAGCCTCCCCCCCCCCCCCCCCCCCTCCCTTGAATTGTGTTATTGTCGCACTGGAACGCACAGCGACACGCCAGCGAGGGGCCATTTTCTCGCGCGATTCGTGAGTTGCGAGAATAGGAGAGACGAAAAAACTCTACAATACACATTTCTGAAGCTTTCACGCGGTTTCCACCGGTTACTTTAGTACGTGAAATAAAAGGGCCGCCACTTACAAACAGCCTTGGGAACCCGATCTTATGTATACGCATTGCTGATAACGGGAGGCTCTGCCTCTGACCGTTGAGCAACGTGGCCCGGGGGCCCCATGGCTTGGAGAACGGCGCACACAAAAAACACATAATACAGAAAGAACAGATCGGCAGCAGCTTTGGAGAAATGCGAGAAGGCGAGGACCGTGGAAATGAAAACACGTGCAAGAGCTGTGCATAAACATGCAAGTAACTTTTTAGGATTACACGCATCAGCAATGGGGCAGAGAGACTCCTCCAACTCTCAGAGGAGAAAGTAACCCGGAGGTCGAGAGTAGGGCCCTGCAATACAATGTGAATACGTCAGATTGGCCCCACCGCGGCCTCTTGACGAAAACTTTGCTGTGCCTTATGATCTGTTTGTGTTTACGGTTTGTTCAGCCTTTGGAAAAGCCGTAAAAGCCGACAGGCATGCCGAGCCACCAAGATCGTCCAAATCCGTGTTTCGTGAGCAGTGTGCTTTGGTGAGGAGTGTATACGATGCACGCGAAGAACCTCCAAACTCGATGCCGTAACTAGATGCATGTGTGTGCCTCCCAGAATTTTGATGTTGTGAACTTGTGATGGTGGTGCATTGTCGGGCTAGGGATATGGCGGGCTCGTATTAAGCAGCCCGGTAACTTCAAACATGAACAAGTTTAGTGCATGGAGTTTTAGTAAATGGAGTTTCAGTAAATGGAGTTTAGTAAATGGAAAGAAAAACAATTGGCCCCACCACGGTGGTGCAGTGGGCGTCCGACTGCCCTGACCGGATTTATTTTTAGCTATCATCCCCACGGGGGACAAGGGGAATTATTATGTGCGTTTCACAATCCCGGGCATGGCGTAGTTGGTGAAATAGCTCGGCTTAAGGTCCAAGAGATGTGGAGGTTCGATTTTCGGTGAAGACCGGATTTTTATTTTTCGAATGACGTTATTTCAGTTTCGGGTGATGACGTCATTTGATTGATAGCTATAGTGTGACCGGACGAACTAACGCCGACAGTATATGAGCCATTAAAGGTTTTCGCCTTAAACTAAGATAGGCTTATGTCGATTCTTCTCTGTCGGCTGTCCGGCAGCATTTCCCAAGTTCCAGGTTCATATCCTCCTAAACAGTCGAAGCTCTCAGTGTCGACCTAGCAGTTTAGTGCTTAATAATAATTATTTATTTACGCGTGAAATTATTCGCATACAAAGCTATTGCGTTCCACCTTAGTAACGTTCGCGCTAACATGCGGCGCAGTAATTAACCATGGAGTTCGAGTGTCAGACGAAATACACGGAACAGCCTAGTAGGTCGCTGTCTATTTGCTTCACGCCTACAGCTCCCCTCACCTGTTTCTTCATACAGCGAGAAAGTTGTTATAGGGAGCTTACTCGGGATGGCTGTTGCTTCATGTGTCTATATATACAACTTCAAGCGACATATTTAACGTCACGCGACCGTGGCCGCGTTGCCTACTTTGTGACTCAGTGCGGAGGTCGTGCGATGCTGTGGAGCTATTTATATAGTCTTGGCCAACGAGGTGTATACGGTCGGATAAGCCGCGCAGTCAGCAGCCAAAACTCTCAGTGTTCATGAGCGTGAGAAGAAACGTCGGCCGTGGCAAAATCTATCCATAGACACGCGGGGTGGAATGCGAAACTGCAGGTCTGTGTGGTCAGACCTAATTAATCGTCGTTGTACGAACTCGACTTATGTTCGGCAGTATCGCAACCGTGCGGGGACACCTCTACACCGTATCGTTGTTGTTGTTGTTAAGTCGTACCTTCTTCACTGTATAACACCCCCTCCTTTTTTCTTGCTTTTTTGTCTCCTGGCTGCCCCGCGACATGCACGTGTATACTCGCGCATATAAGCTGTGAAAACAAGGATTGCTTAGAATAAAGGGTATATTAATAAAAGAGCATTTCTAAATGTCTCCCATCCCGTGTCATAGGGCCCCTCGCACTTGAGTCATCCAAAATAATAATACCCGGAACAATTGCCGCAGAAAGGAGAAAAATAAAAATAAAAACTGACTGCTATTGCTCGTGGGAGCAGTCGCTGATCAACGGGAAAGAAAGTCGTCAGGCATTGCAGTCGATTGCACATCGAAATTACCAGGAAAAAGGCGGCAGTCCGCGAAGTGTTACGCTTCCGCAATCCTCTACGGGGAGCCGCGATATCACACAGGAGGCTTCGGTAGCGCGCCTCTTACGCACCCTCGGTTGAGGCAATCCGACGCACAGGTTACACACGTATACAAAACGGGAGACCCAGTGAAGGTGCAAAGTGCACAGACGGAAAAATAGGTCACCAGGAATAACACTGTCGAGAAGTAATAAAAATTACGAGGGACTTTAGCGACTAAAGTAGTGAAAGGCGAAAGCCTGAGTGCCTCATTCTGCTACGAAACTGGCACTATTCAGTAATTAATTAGTTAATTAGGCAATGAACAAATAATTTATTTAAGTATGTAATTATCATTTACTTAAACAATTGATTAATTATTAATTAATTAGTCATCAATTGGCAATTAATCCATTAATTAGTTGTTTATTATTGATTGATATATATGGCCATACAAGGCACGCATTTGAGCATATGGTGGTGCTCTGTGATTGATCGATACTTCTATGACGTCATCCCGCCTCGGCCAATCAGAACGCCGCAAAAGCGGGACACATTTTGTCCACGACAGCATGAGCCATTAAAGGCTTTCGCCTTAATAATAATAAAAAAAAAAAGAAATCACGAAGTACCTGCGAGTTATAAGGAAGGCGGTGACAGCATCGAACGTTGTGAACTTAATACACAATTGAGTGTTTCCGTTCTCCGTTTATTTCTCAAGCGAGGACGTGTTCTCCTTAACAGATCAGCAATCGGTGCGTAACTCTGCAGAACTGTGATGACGGAAAGAGAGGGGAAAAAAACTACCCACCGTATTCGTAATAATAGAAATCCCAGCACATCCGTACGGTTTGGCTAAAGAGGAGCTTTATATACCCGTTCACATAATGTGTTAGCTTGAGACTGTATATTAATGTGCGAGAGAATAGAGGCACAGGCTGCGCTATCGAAAGCCCATCTCTCTTCTCTGTACTGTTCACTCTTAACATTGCTGATGCGTGGTTGTGAATTATTGTATTGGTTGTTGCGTGTCATAGTCGAGTTTTCGTTGCGTGGTATATATGTTGTTAACGCTTGTCCTATTGTTTCCCTCTCCGACAAGGCGGAGTATACTCGGAGCCACACGGGCAAAATTTTCACACATAAGCCTAAATTTTAAGACAAGCAAACAAAATCAACAAAAAATATGGATGCACAAAGAAGAGAGAGAGAGGGGGAGGGGCACTTGTGACTAGTCAGCATGAAAGAATGCGCTTCTGTTGTTATTGTCGCAATCTGTATAATACTAGGAAGTCCACACGACGCGCAAACAAAATCGAAAACAAGCTTTGCGTAACTCGGTGACGGGCGTGCCTCGGCACCGCGAATTCACGCCTCTGATGACGCATTTCCGGCAAAAACAGGGAAGTCGATTAGTTGACGGTGGCATATGGATCCGACGCGAGCCGCGCATACCGGGAGAGCCGAGGCGTCGCGCTCGCGTCGCATTCAAACCGTGCACTTGCAGGCTCTGACGAGAGCGGTTTGTCGAACCCTTTGCGGACGCGTGACAGGACGACGAAAACAGCGCGCTGCCGCTCCTTCCGGGGATCGGCAGGTATGCAAATAAAAACTGAGTTCCTGGTCTCAGAGGTGACTCGATAACCGCAAAAAAGTCAGCACGTGCTGAAAGCGTGCTTGATTGATTCGCATTACAAACTACAACAGAGCGAGGGAGGCGGCAGTAAAAAGATTAAAAAAAAAAAATATCGAACATAGGTATGACCTTAGTTTATAGAGCCATTGTTACACAGTCTAAAATGATGACTGCATTCAATATGGTGTTTCTCCCTCGTGCACTCATATATCTTTTTCTTGATGGCATCTGCGCCACGCACCAGTCACCTCCCTTGCCGATCCTTGCACTGTGAAGTGAGGGCTTTATTTAGCTCAAGCCATTGCTGACGAGTCCTCTTGACGATATGTTGATTGGCAGATCGACTAAGGCTCCCCCTGGCTCATTTTATTGTGCGCTGTCAAGAATCTCAGGAGATTTAATATTCTTTACTTGAGCCGGCGGACCTTGTTCCCTAAAAGGAAGGCAGATATGCAGCAAACAAGAAGTGATGGGCGCGCAGCGCTTCTAGTATTTTCCTTTTTTTTTTTTTTTGCATAGAACAGTGAGATGGACAGCTAAAACTTCCCTGTATATATGAAAAAAAGGAATCAGTTAGGAAGCTGTTTTAGATGTCACAGAACGGCAATCCCTTATCTTCTGTAATACTCCATGCACGCACATCATTCCGGTACAGTACGAGGCTCTAAATCATTCGCAAAACTTGAGTAAATTACAAGCTTTAAGGGGCAAATATTTGTCACATGTGTCCCACACACGCCTGAAGCCTTTTCGCACGTCGTTTGCGTGGGACGAGCCTGCATTTTCCGGATAACGTTCAATCTTCCTTGCTGAATCTGCAGACTTCTTCCAAAGGGAAAGGTGCTTCATATGTTCTGCCGTAGAAAACTCAAACCTCTTCGTGAACCCGAAGCTGCTCGTGGGGAAAATAACAGTTAGAATGTGCTGTCCCATGGAAGTTCCTTCTTCGCGGAGTCGGAAGTCGGCAGCTTGAGAAGGTTGCTAAAGAAGGAACTTGTGCCTTTGTCTCTACTTTTAGGCGCGGAAAGGTGGCAATGGTACCTGTACATTTCTATGGGCGTGCACACCTGAGTCACTCCATCTATGAGAGTCCAATTGCTTATGGCATTTAGGCCACCCGCATAACCTTCCTTTCGGCCAGCAGGTGAATACATGAGCGGGTTTGTGGTTATAACATGCTATAAAAGCAACGTTGTTGACTCCAGGAAATGTCCCCAGCGCAGGTATATTGATGCGCAATTTATAACGCTACAAGAGGAAGAGATATCGTGGACAGCACTTTTAATTCATACTATTACTGAGAATCCATGCGACCATAAACACGTTTCACAATGGCAACCTCTAATGAGCTATAGCCATAGCAGCCGTGAATAGACCAATTCAAGCGTATCAACAGGCATCCATGGAATACCCCATGACTCCTCCATGGTTCACGATCATGGCCAAGTGCCTTAGAGCTGTGGGATGTCAACTTGAAACGCTGAAACCGGGAGCGGCAGCAGACTAAAAAAACACTCTTCACGCATAGTTCTCTTGTATTCGTGCGTGAACAACCCGCCCCTCTGTTAACGCCGGAAAGCTGGAGACAAGTTCACAGAAACCCTCTAGTATATACGTCGATGGCTCAAAACTCAGAACGCGTGCGAGGCAATGCAGTATGTGCGGGCGTAAGGAACGGAGCACGACATTTCGTTCCAAATGCAATCGCGCCTTTCTTAAAGAAAATGAAGAAACATCGTTTGTCCATAAGAAGGAGCACACACCATAGCTAGCTACTTCAATTAGGCAACATGTGGAAAATCATTGAAGCCAACTGCGCGCTCCTCTTACTTTTCTCCACACTTGTAATACGTATATACACGGTTGCCACCTTTCGAAGCCTCTTCTCACTTATCGTAACAGCGAGAAAGCGATATCGGTTTACAGATAATTTCATCACCGACGGGCACTTTCCAAGCCCATCTCACCAGAAGGACAATTATCGGCGATTCAGAGATTTGGAGTTGAGTCGGCAAAGCCTGCTGACGTAAGAGGCATTTTCGCCGCTTTCAAAGTGGCGATTTTGTCACGATTGAGAAATCGTCGTTAACAAAAGCAAAATAATGAGAGGCAGGGAAAAGTGACGCGGAAATGCTTTGTACTCGCAGAAAGATTGCGTAAGTAGAGGTGCACGTTTATGCTCGCTCACTAAACCGCCTCCCGCGAGCGCGTGGTTGTTACAGCACGTAACAGGAATCACTACCGACAGCGTGTCTTGCGTTCTTCCTCGTTCGCCGGTCAAAATGCACGCACATTGCTTTCAAGGGCGCATAGAAACCAAGGTGGACCTTGTATACA
Source organism: Amblyomma maculatum (assembly GCF_055883805.1). NCBI lineage: Eukaryota > Metazoa > Arthropoda > Arachnida > Ixodida > Ixodidae > Amblyomma > Amblyomma maculatum. The sequence goes on along the minus strand of NC_139347.1, from coordinate 53,948,200 downwards.
TACAGTACACACGCCAGTGGTACAGTGCACGAAACACTGCCAATGCCAAACGCGCTCAAGGTGCTGTGCTTCCTTCTAAGTAATAACAGGAAGCTCTCGCTCAGACTCACGCATGTGACCTGTCGAGTCCTCTTTACCAATAATGATTGTTAGTAGAGTTAAACCCTCCTTTTCCTCTCACTGTATGTTCCCTCCCAACACACACACATTTCGGTTAGGCACGCATCCATCTACCCAAACGTCCGCCTTTTGCGTAAACTTGTTTAACGTGTGAAGATGACTGGCAGCTTGACAATTAAGCCATAGCTGAACTACGAATTTCTGAGCAAGAATTCGCTCCAATGGGTTCAAAGAAGACTCACAAACTGTACCACGTGAGGCAAACATTATCGAGGACCTGGCGAGCAGAAGCACATTATTTATTTATTTATTTATTTATTTATTTATTTATTTATTTATTTATTTATTTATTTATTTATTTATTTATTTATTTATTTATTTATTTATTTATTTATTTATTTATTTATTTATTTATTTATTTATTTATTTATTTATTTATTTATTTATTTATTTATTTATTTATTTATTTATTTATTTATTTATTTATTTATTTATTTATTTATTTATTTATTTATTTATTTATTTATTTATTTATTTATTTATTTATTTATTTATTTATTTATTTATTTATTTATTTATTTATTTATTTATTTATTTATTTATTTATTTATTTATTTATTTATTTATTTATTTATTTATTTATTTATTTATTTATTTATTTATTTATTTATTTATTTATTTATTTATTTATTTATTTATTTATTTATTTATTTATTTATTTATTTATTTATTTATTTATTTATTTATTTATTTATTTATTTATTTATTTATTTATTTATTTATTTATTTATTTATTTATTTATTTAATTTAATTTAATTATTTATTTATTTATTTATTTATTTATTTATTTATTTATTTATTTATTTATTTATTTATTTATTTATTTATTTATTTATTTATTTATTTATTTATTTATTTATTTATTTATTTATACTGTCAGCATGAGCCAAGACAGGAGTTGCAGGATATGTACAACAACAATATTACATACATGAAGACCTGCATGCACAAAACACACCACTTTACAAGAAACCCGTACAGCCTTAATTATCATAAAACATGAAGCAAATCATAATTCCATAAGTACATGCGATAACTTTTCTTGGTTAACCGAATAAATTACACTTACAAAAACTACAAAATTACAAAAATAAATGACTTCGCATGGCTGTGCTTTCAAGTCAGCGGTAATAACTGTTTCGTCAAATTTGCGAATTCAGTGGCTGCAGTTGTAGGTCGGCGCTTTGGGCTGGTATTGTAAAGTGTAGGATTGCGCATAAAAAAATAAGGAATTCTCTCTCCCTGAATCCCTACTTTCGGATCAAGAAAAAAAAAATGACGTAGCATACTACTAAAACAGACACTACAACAACCTATACAAACGGGTCGACAAAGAAGCATGACAGGAATACGCTCTTCTATGTCTCAAGGTTCGGGCCGGAAGCCGCAGTCGAGTGTTTCGGATTAGCGCGTATATAGATTCCCTGCTCGAGACCTTCGACCAGCAGTACAGAATTTGCGCACTCGTACAGGTTTCTCGCCCTTCGCCCCCATCGAAGCGCGGAACGCAAGGTCTCCACCCCCCTCAAAGCTCTCTCGCAAGTGTATCGCGTGCCACCCGTGTTTCTACAAAACAAACCTCCTTGGCACCCGTCGCGATAATCAGCGATGCGAAATTGCCGCCTACAACAGTAAGGCATACTGCTTTTTGCGTTCATGTTGCTAGCGCTCGGCATTGCATGCGTACCCTCAGACACCTTTTGTTCCCTTGTCCCCTTCGTCCTTCGTCTCCGGGGCTTTCTCTTTCCGGCATGCGCACTGTTAGTTCACTGGAGGACGCACTTTCTCTACAATGGTATCAGCATCAAGTTGGCCTTCCGGCGTTAGTGTCGACCGCAGAAAAACGAACAGGCGAACAGACAAGTTGCCCCGCCGGGGTGGTACAGTGGTAAGACGCCCGACTACTGTCCGGAGTTCCCGGGTTCGAACCCGACCTCGGCGGCTGCGTTTCGATGGAGGCGAAACGAAGTGGCGTCCGTGTGCTGTGCGATGTCAGCACACGTTAAAGATCCCCAGGTGGTCGAGCCCTCCACTACGGCTCCCCCCTCTCTCTTTCCACTTTCACTCCCACCTTCATCCCTTCCCTTACGGCGCGGTTCAGGTGTCCACAAAGCAAGTGTGACAGATACTGCGCCTTTCCCCTTCCTATGAACCAATTATTATTATTATTAACAGACAAGTAAAATGGAATATAAAAGACGCGTGACTCCGCAGTCTCGCCCGGAGTTCAGTGCAGCCTTCGCATCTCGCACATGCGTGACCCTGCCTGGAGGCACGTGATGCTGTGACGTCACACTATTTGCAAAAATGGACGCGAATTGAATAATTGCACCATCCGTGTGGAAAGCAACTTAGCGCGAACACAGAGGACAGGCAGATATACACAGTTAACGACTGCTAACTCCACGAAATGCACGTTATCATATACATTAAAACAAATACAGACTATACACAAAATGCGCAATCCCTAGAGAAAAGAATGAAATTTTCTTCCTTCTGAAACTACGAGATTTCATACTAAACTTATGTGCCTTGCCTTTGTGTATACTCGAGTGGCTGTGCTTAGGTGGACGACGTAAATAGTAATAGCCCCGTTTTAGCACTTTACTCTACTTCACCTTGGAGGATTCATCTAAACATTGGCACCGACATCGTTACCACCTTGAATAGTTGATCGATTCGCTTTCACCCTGCAACCTGTTAGCTATCCTGATTAGCATAGCTGGTAGAGCGACTGCCCCGGACAAGTGGTGCCGAACGAACATTACTTCAACTACCATGTTCCCGCGATGTGATGTCGTTTGACTTGTCCTTTGCTGGGAGATAGCAAGTACTTACTTCTTTATCACAGACCTGCACGCCCTTAGGGGATTCCCCTTAACATCAGACCAATATCAAAAGATCACAAGAGCAAGCACACGGAGCTTGATATGCACCCGTTCAAGGAAGTATCATGAGAAGATATGGAGAGGTAAATACGAAGCGCGTACGAGTATACGAAACGAAGCCAACTATGGAAGGCGGGAGAGGGTAGAGGAAGGGAGGGGGGGGGGGGGGGGTAGTGAAAACATTCGCTCGGTTGCAAGCTACTTTGAACGTATAAATATCAATTATTTCATTACCAAATGCGTCGACACCGTAGTTAGGCACATATCTGAATCGCACAGCTGGATTTGGACTGTCTCCAAAATTTCCCTGTCTAAATTTTCTTTCCCAAGATTGGGGAGTATTCGTCGTGTTTTTGAAATTGCACTTGCAGTCGTGTAGGCATTTCTTCGTAATGAATAAATGTCTAAATGTCCGATTGAACCCGCCGCGGTGTTGCAGTGGTTACGGCGCTCGACTGCTGCGCCCAAGGATTCGGGATCGAATCCTGGCAGAGGCGGCCGCTTTAAGAAGGAGGCGAAAAGCAAGGCGTCCGTGCGCTGTGCGATGGCAGTGCACGTTAAAGAACCCCATACGATCGAAACTTCCGGAGCCTTGCTCTACGTCATAGCCTAATAGCTAAATGTCTAATTGAAGGTAAGCACTCGTGAAGAGTGTATCCCTGCCTGTCCGCCCTAAGCTGTTTTCCAAACGTGACAACAGAGCTGTCGATGCCATCTCCTCCCAAGCTTTGGGCAAAATAGCGTGGGCCTTCTTTTTACCACAATTCAGATGATATGCTTCCATGAGATATGCGTCCTCTCGTGCAAATATTTATCCATGATAATCACAATAATACAAACTGACCAAACTGACCTGTCCCCTCGCTTGTCCCCTCGCTCTGGTACTTGGACTTCCCAGGGTCGAAATACTTGGCAAAACTGTCATGCGGCATGCGATTGTCTCTCGGGGCTGTCACTCATGAGTCATGGGCAGCATGGTATCCAACCCCTCGTCAGGAAGACCTCATAAACGGCTTGGCGAATTGCAGGGCCTCTATATGAGTCTGGGTGAAATCAATGTGGCTTACGGGTAAAGGCTAACGGATTGGGCCGAACGAGAGCGTCTGCGAAGGGTATACGTTAAATAAGACCGACTAGTTCGGCCAGCTGCGTGTGGAACGCGTCATGCCGGACAAGCGTCTTTCGGGAATGGAAAGAAAAGATCGCGCTTTAGTCCTGTATATAGGTGTCACGATACCACTACGTTAAATGCAGCCGCCGAAATTAGCTGTGCGTGGTACACATGTGAAGGTAGCACTGTAATAATCTCTTGCGGATGTCGTGTTGCGCCTTTGGTGCCTGTGACAGTTCAACAAATGAGAACGCTTTGCGAATGTGGACCAGAGTTGTATTCAGTAGTGCGAGGACACACAGTATGTGCGTGCTCTAAAAACAAAGCAAAAAATGAAAAGCCCTTACAATGTTTTTCGCCGTGAACTATTCCAAGGGTCGTTATATAGGGTTGGAAGTTGCAACCTGCCAGCGCATGCTCGATTTCACTGGCTCGAGATAGTATACCGACCGGAAAGAATATACGCCTGCGTAGCGGTTTCTTTTCAGTCGTGTGGTATCTATACGCGATACGTCGACAAAAATGGGCGGTCGCCTTGCTTTAACCTATCTCCGCAGGATGTGTCTTCATTCCCACAAGCTCGGACGTGCGAGCCGGCGATACAAAGTCCGCGCAAGAGGATGCGGGTTTCCTCTCCTCCTCTGTGCGATTAACCACTCCGTATCCTGCCGACGTAAACTCCGTGTTGGGAAATCTGAATAAGCTGGAAGCCAGGGAGGCGAGGTTTGTTTTACCGATCAAAGAAACAGTGAAGTCCTTATGTTCTTACTAGTATATCCAGCAGACAAACTCTATACGTCTTTACGTATAGAAAGACATATCTGAAGCATAGTATGCTGGAAAATATATTATACAACTGCTGTACGAGGCCATTTTTCTTCAGAGGGTATAGTGATAAAATCTCAACCAAGGCGGATGTCGGGAAGGTAGACAGGAGATCTCCACTTCAGTATTCGCATGTCTATAGGGAGTATACAGAACACTAGATTGCGAAGAGTTGGAGACAAGAGTTAAGCACCTCAATTATCTCTGATTTACTGATGCCACTGCTGTGGTTGAGGACCTAAAGCAGGCAAAGCAGTGTGTAGTCTAAATAAAGGTAGAAATTTACTGATGGGAAGCACTAAAAATAGCCATAAACAAAGCACTGGCTAGCAAGAAAATGTATTTGACTGTTAATTAACAATTAAGGCATGAAAATTCAATTTGCAAAATCATTGCATTTCCGCTGGTGTTGTATGCTTCTTTTTGTTGGGCCTGCGTATATTGAGCGCTTTGGACAGTCAGAAACGGTCAGCTGCTAGTCAGCCTCTGTTTATGTCTGCTTTTACTTCGTCCCGTCCTGCGGCGTTTCTCACTTACTCGTTTGCTAATGTTCAGCAGTCTCGAAAGGAAACAACAATTTATTACAGGCAGCACGTGGGCGGTTAGGGACAACAAATCCAATCCTCGGGAGTGAAATAATTGCATTAAAACTTATTTCAGGGCGAGTTGATGCATTACGAATCTACGAAATGTAACAGCGCAAAAGAATACAACCACAAAACAAGAAAACATGAAGTGACAAAAGCACTTGTGTCACGTCGTGTTCTCTTGTCTTGCGGTTGCGTGCTTTTGAGCTGCTACACTTCCTAAAGTGAAATAAGTGCGATATTAAGGCTAAGGTATAGAGAATTTGGAAAGCACCCTCAGATCATGTATAGCAGTCTCTCGCAACTTGAGTCGCTTTGGGATGATACGCCCTACAAACCAAAATAATTCAGTTTACCAGTGTCCTTTCCCCCGCCGGGGTGGCGCAGTGGTTACGGCGCTCGACTACTGTTCCCAAGGACGCGGGATCGAATCCCGGCCTCGGCGGCCGCTTTTCGGTGGAGGCGAAAAGCAAGGCGCCCGTGTGCTGTGCGATGTCAGTGCACGTTAAAGAACCCCAGGTGGTCGAAATTTCCGGAGTCCTCCACTACGGCGTCTCTCATAGCCTGAGTCGCTTTGGGACGTTAAACCCCACAAAGCCAAGCCAACCAGTGTCCTTCAAGGAGAAGGAGTCTATAGCAGTTGCAGTTTACCGGTATTAAACTACGTGGCAGAGATGTGGACGCTAACGAATAGACAGGAAATTGAGTTGAGGTAAGCGCAGCGAGTTATGGAAATGTGAATCATAGGCATAACGTTAAGTGACAGTTAGAGTGCCGATTCAGACATTGTGGCTAATGTGCGAAAAACAAGTGCAGTGATGGAGAGTTGGCTTCTTGCCTTTCATGGAAGATTTTGGGGGTCAAGCATATTTTTCTCGCTGTCTCCAAATTGTTATTTCGATTATTGTTATACAAACTGCTACGCACGAAGTGTGCTTTGGCACTTTGCCCTCTTCAATGTGCAGAAACCACTATCTGATCGAGGTCTCACATGTGACCCTGAACTCGGTTTAAAAGAGTGTTTCAGCGCGTCTTCTTGTGTAAAGGATATAAAGTTTCGGCTAAGAGACCTACGTCCTCCGCGTGAACGTTAAAGCTCCGGAAGGGAAGTTTGTATCATCCGAAGTCGCCGAGGCCACACACATTTGCAAAGTTTCACATTTGTGATGTCTGCTGCGGTTTTAATGACCGACCTTCCACGCGGCTCCAACATGTAAGGAGATAAACTAGAATAAAAAACAAAACAATTACCCCACGAGTTAACCGAAAGCGCAGTCGAGAGTGTACGTTCTAATAAACCCCCTTTGAGGCTCAAACTGAGCCCACTTGAATAAATAAATAAATAAAAAAAAAAACTTACGATGTGCGGTTAAGCATTGCTGCAGCAAATGCACGCATTTGTTTTAACTACATTTGAAGGGAGACAGTTTTTCGAATCAGCGAGGACATTTTACTAGTTTGATGGCGCTTACAAAAGCCTCTAGTCTGGGCTTCACTAAGTTCCAAAATTCACGGGCATCTTGTTATGCTCACTTAATAAAAAATATTCCTGTGCTAATATCGCGGTAATTGAGTCGTTTCGCTGCTGTGTATTATACTGCTATTCGGGTGCAGTTTTGATCAAGCTTGCTACAACACTGAAGACAATATGGTGTACAGACAAGCCACGACTACGAAGTCCATTTATAATTATCTCTTCACTGCTTCACTGTAGCGGTGCTCATAAAACTAAGTGCAATCATTAGACGATGAAGAGCGCGCCACTCGTAGAGCGAAATGCCGGCGCGCTCGTGTCAAACGGCGAGTTACAAGACTGGTCGGCCGCTTGTTTTCCTTTTGGCACCCTAGCCACCGCCGCTCGACGGCCAGGCGCGCGAGGAAACCCGTCCTGCGCAAATATACCGAGTGACGCAAACGGGACGTCGCCGGGTGCTGACGATGCCGCAAACCTGACAGCACCTCCTTCCAAGACCACGGCGTCGGCGACACAACAATAAACAAGTACGAAACTCGCCCCGCGGGGTGCCATGGTTTTCGAGTCCGTCCGCGCGACAGCAATGATCTCTTTTCCTTCCATTCGATACGCGGGCGCGCACAGCTTCGCCAATCGCCAACACCGCTCACCGCCCCCTTTCGGACACCAAGACACCCGTTGCGCGAATCGCGGGCGCCGTTGAGTACACACACTCACCCCATTGCGCACCGGACGGGGGTCAGGCAGCCTGCGAACCGTCCGCGACGAGGTCGTGGCGACGTTGTCGTCGGGGAACACGATGGGCAGGTCCTCGGTTCTGTTGGGCACTACGCCGCCGGCGAGCGGCCACCACAGCGGGCTACAAGAGCACAGGAGGTGCAGGAGCAGACTGAACGCAGCGGTCCTCATCGCGCTTTGATGGCGGCCACCGCACGGCGCAGCAGCTGGATGAGGAGGTGGTGCTACGACGTCCATGCAGCGGGAGCTTTGTCGTCGCCGCCAAGGCTGCTGACGTCCGTGGGTCGAGGTTGGCCAAGTCTCCGTCGCCGCCACTGCCGCCGCGGGCGATGAGACCCCGCGCTGCTGTTTTGCCGTAGCCGTTGCCATCGGTGGTGATCGTTCGCGGTTAGCAGGCGCGCTGCTCCGTCGGGATAGCCCTGGGCGGCTAATCGGTAACGTCCTAGAGACGGCATGCACGCATGGCTCGGCGGCGCCGGCAAGCGCGCCCGCGGCGGTTTGTGTCAACTGCTTCTCGGGGCGCACCGTGGTACACATGCACGTGCGTCGGACGGCTCTGGAAAGTGTCGCCAGCGGGGAGGAAAGAATGAGTTGTGGCGGAGAAAGCGGGCGGCCGTCGGTTTTTCCTGTTTCGCGGCGCCCCTCGCTCCAGTCAGAGCAGCACACCGGCGTCGCGAGCGAGCGTGGCGTTTGACGCGGCGGCGGTGGCCGCTCTATCTTCGCTTATCGTCCAGCGGAAGCACTGCAGCTTCTTTCGTCGTCCGAGCCGGCAGCAGCAGCGGCGTCGCGATCCACGAGTCGGGCGGCGGCCACGTGCTCGCCGCGTACACAACGTCGGCACGCGCGAGGTGCGGACACGGATGGTGGCGTCCGGGCGACGCAAACGCGATTCATGTCAGGAAGGACCTACTCAAACTGCTTCCTCCGCCGGTACTCACGCGGGATGTCTGCACCCGCTGCTCCGAGTCGACTGCGGCGGGCATCTGCGCTCATGGAAAAGCTCCTTCGCCAACGCCAGAAGGGAAAGACACCGCTTACACTGTGCGTACGTCATTTGAGAGAGCGAGACAAAAATAAAAGCCAAACGAGCTTTTGCCGACAAATAAATTCTTGCTCACATGACATGCAATCGTCGTGCCGCTGTCGCCTCTATGCCCGCCCGTACAGTGCCACGCGTCGGTGGTGTCTACCCGGGTAGAGAGAGTGTCCTTACAGAAGCGTCGGAAGCTTCGCTGCCTCGCTCGCCGTTCTGCTTGGTTTGTCGGAACGCAGACAAAAACCCGCCAAGTTCTGCGTCGAGTTCGACGGCTTACTCATTTCGGGCTTCCCCATGCAGCTGTGCGTTCACCTAAGACGTCGTCCAGCGTGTATTCCAGGGGAGGAATGACCGTATCCACTCCGCCTTCGCGCTTCACTCAGCTCTGCTGCAAATGCTCCGGAGGTACAAAGGAGTCGTTTCGAATGCCCGAATAACGAAGGATGATTGGAGGCTGGCGCACGAATTCACGAGCGTAATAACTACCACTGTCGTCTCCAGACGCTCTTCACAACGCCCCAGCCTGCTGGCACTTCCTCCTCTGAAGCGTTCGTGAACCCGACGGGTCAAGTTGCGCCAGGTTAAGGTAATCCTCGCAACCCTTACACCACACGCACCACTCACTGCCAGTTCGCTGGAGAGGTTCTATAAATAACTGCCCGATTGCCTGTCGTTGCAATGAGCAAAGCTGCACGGCTCTCCTTCCGCGACGATGGGCAAGGAGGCGCGACAAAATCCAAGGCGGCTTCAGGGACGCCCGACGTCTTCGTGAGCGGTCATCGACTGCGACGAAGATGCTGCTGCTTGTTGGCCCGCTGGCGTCTGGCAAGCATCTCGTTACGCTCCGAACTCGTGCCGCTGCATAGTCTTCCGATCGAAGCCAACGTGGTCTCCGTGGTTACCTGGGGCAACTGAACGCGTCGGTCGCCCTCCACCTTCACGCAGTCCCTCTCTCCCTTTGTCTCGTACTTTTCGAGCATTCAACAGTTATACGGAGGGTAAAAGGAGGCGGAGGAGGTCCCGGGTGAGGGTCAGAGAAAAGAGAGACGAAAAGGCCAGGATAATGGAAACGACGCGTGCTGTCTGGCGCCGTGGCCGGACCGCGTCACCTGTGGGTCCTGCTGCGGCCGGTCGTGCGCCAGATGGGGGTCATGCACCGCAGCTCTTCCGGGCAAGAACACGGGACGGCGGGGAGCCTTCACCTGATGTTCGGTCGATTGCGCGCCGCAGCTTTCGTCGCGACGGCCGGGAATTAGTCACGCTCGAGGGGGCAACCTTCTCACACCCCCGTTTACTTATACCGAGGTTGGCTCCGGGCGGGTGCTCCGGCCACGTTTGTTTCTTGTCCTGCACATGCCGAGCGAGTTGTAACTAGATAAACGCCGAGAAGACAACGCGCGGCACAAACTATTTTTCAGCCGCGAGAGCTGACGTGTGAACGTTTCCTCTCCAAGCTGTTCAAACTCAAGAAGAAAAAGGAGCAACACTCCATAATACAACATTTTGGGCGAGTTGGTTACATACATTCATTATTACAGCGCAAAGACGGCACGGAACAAGAGGAGGACACAACAGCGCTGTTGTGTCCTCCTCTTGTTCCGTGCCCTCTTTGCGCTGTAATAATGAAAGAGAGCAACACTCCTCAGTTGTCTCTATTTCTCAGAGTCGCGTGGTGGAGGATGCGTATTGTCCACTTGGAGCATGAACATACGTTAGAATAGGAAATAATGCAAGTAGCTGGAACCTGATGCGGCGCTCGCTTAATACGCATTAGCACATCGCCATGCTTATCATCGGCATCGACGTTGTCGATGATGAGAAAATGGTTTTAAATATTCGAAACTTTGTTTGATGGAAAATATAAGAAAATAATTTGCCTCCCATCGCTAGCATCTTGTCGGCATTCGTTGCAGTGCTACATATAATTATAATTGGTTTACAGGAAAGGAAAGACGCAGTATCTATCAAACTTATGGTTGGTTGGTTCACAGGAAGGGAAAGGCGCAGTATCTGTCACACTTGCTCTGTGGACACCTGAACCGCGCCGTAAGGGAAGGGATGAGGGTGGGAGCGAAAGTGGAAAGAGAGAAAGCGGAGCCGTAGTGGAGGGCTACGGAGTAATTTCGACCACCTGGGGATCTTTAACGTGCGCTGACATCGCACAGCACACGGACGCCTCTTCGTTTCGCCTCCATCGAAACGCAGCCGCCGAGGTCGGGTTCGAACCCGGGTATTCCGGACAGTAGTCGGGCGTCTTACCGCTGCACCACCCCGGCGGGGCTCAAACTTTCTCCGGCAAGTGTGAGTTTGGACGTTGACACCATCGCTCCTGTCACGTGGCGTTCCTTGGCGCGCGTTCAAGTGTGGCATTGCAGATGGCAGGGACGCATCCCGTCTCGGCCAATCAGAACGCCGCAAAAGCGCGACACACTTTGTCCACGACAGCATGGGCCATTAAAGAGTTTCGCCTTAAAATTAACTGGGGCTTAGCTTTAGTTAAGCCCAGTAAGTTGCGAAAGCAATGGCAGACGGTGAACGCGAGTATACCCCCGGCTCCGCCACCTACCTCTCTATTGTGACGTCAAAGCGAGCGCCGCGCCTTCACGCGTGGCTACCGGCCGCCGCTACGCGACGACTCGACTTGGTAGCCCGTCTCTCACCCTGGTATGACGTCAGAGGTCATTCTAAAGGTCAAACGTGGCTACCGGCCGCCGCTACGCGAAAAGTCGTTCATGAGCGTATTGCTTTCGCAATAAAAGTTGTGTCGAACAGACTGACAATAAACATTATCCAGATAAAAATCGCAGGTATTGGTCGAAGGTGCATCGGGCTCTTTGCCCAAGTATACAGTGTTTGCGATAAGCTTCCAGGTCTGACACTCACTTCAGACAATGAGCGAGCATGAACGAAATTTCGCGCCTCTCGATGTCCAACTCCTCTTTACATATTCCTATAAAATCGTGTGCCCTTGTTCTACACAAGGCCTGCCGATCTTAATTTGTTACCGCTTCCACTAAATTGCTATGTCGATTCTGCCGGCCGACCAACCCGTTTCTGCTATTACGGCGATGATTCTATTGGAGGCTGTTATCCTTAAAGTGGCAGTTGCTGTGGCTCAGCAGATTGTTTCCGCGATGGCACCTTCCGACAAAAATAGTTTGGTATGGTTTCGTTTATATATTTTATATAAAGGGTTTAACGTCCCGAAGCGAATCTGGCATCAGGAAGCCGTAGCGGAGGGCTCCGGAAATTTCGATCACCTGAGGACGGAAGCTGACATCGCACAGCACAAGGGCGTCTTGCTTTTCGTCTCGATCGAAAGGCGCGGCCACCGGGGCCGGGGTTCGATCCCACGTCTTTGATGGGTTCAGCAGTTGAATGCTTAAACACTGAGCCTCCGCGACGGTGTAAAATGACGAAACAAGTTTTCGGTTAGCAGCTTGTTTGCTTCTCCATGAGTGCGCTAGCTCTGAACTCATACAAGGGGCTGGCTTTGTGGTCAATTATACTCGGTGAGCTCGCCTGGCTCAGAGAAACGACAGGAAACTGTACGTGTCTCGCTGCAAACGAGGCCATGTCAAGGCAGGAGTAAGCCACAACAGAGACGTTCGATAGGCAGCAGCATGGCGCGAATCTTGAAACGGATACCTTGAACTTCAGCGCCGATGTTACCAAAGCGGATGCGAAACTCGAAACTAAATAGCCCACAAGCGGCTCCTCTGCTCGGTCACTGACGGCTACCAAATATCCGTTCGCGTCGAGGAGGCGGAGAGGAAAGGCGAGTCGAACGCCGGGAAAGAACTCGGAAGCTCTCGCGTGGGGAAGAGCGAGAAAATGCTGTGCATTCTAGACGTTTATCGCACCATGGCCGTATTCACGCTTTCGCAAATGTTGCATGTGTTCGTGATCGGGGTGTCTGGCTCGGCCCGGCCTGCCCGGAGCAAATATACCTTGGCCCGGGTCCGGCCCGAGCCCTAGGGAGAGAGCTTCCGAACAGCCCGAGCTCGGCCCACGGGCCGGGTCAGGCACGGGCTTTCGGGCCGGCCCGAGCCCTTGCACAGCTCTACCCTCGACTTCGAGCTGCAAAAGAAAAAAAAAAAGAAAAGAAAAAAGAAAGAAAGTGTTTTCTTGGATTTGTGCTGAGGCATGCCTTTTTTGTAGCCATTGCTTATCTGTTTATTTCCGCTTGTGCGCATGTGGGAGGTCCTCCTTTCTGCCCTTCCCCTAATTGTTTATATATTCACCTGACGCTAAGTGAATAAATTTAGTTGTCGTCTAACTCTGGTTAACACTAGTTGAATTGCGATAGCAACGGTGGAAGCTTCTTTTTGCCTGCTACATTATTCCTCTCCTTATTTTTCATTTTTTTCTTCACCGTTTTCGTCTTCTTCGCCTTTGTCTTCTTCGCGGCTGTTCAAGGTCAAAGGTAGCCCTTCCCGGGACGACGCGACACGCCGAAACCTGTCGCAGTATTGCTATCGCAATAAAGCATGTAGTTGCAAGTGCGCAGTTGTCATCGTCTTTCTGTGTTGTCTGTGTTCCGCATCTTCCTTTTTGAGGACATCTGATAGGCAAAGTTTCATTTTCGTTGGGAAGGGGGGGGGGGGGGGATTATACATAGTCCCTCATGAGATCAAGTGCGATTTACAGAGTACCTTAGCTTGTTTGCTACCAACTGCAGCTGGTCACTCATTAATCCACTCATGACCGTATTCAGAGCACTGCGCGTAAGGAATGTAACGCTATCGTCGCGCAGAAGAAAGCAACAGAGTGAAAGTTAAATGACCAGGCCGTGGTAGGTGGAAAGAAACGTCAATAGAAGTCAACAAAAAAAAAAAAAAAACGACATAGACATCTCAAACTTCTTACTTGTATTGATGCGAAAGCATTATAGCGGTGCGTGTGAAATGTTTTCCATCGATGTTTTCGACATGAGGCGAAGTTATTTCTGCTGGTATTGTATTCGGTGTATAAGACGCGCGCGCAGTGGCACAACCTTTCGCAGACACACTTCAATTTGCTATCCCGTGAGCTCTGACGTCATTGAATCCCGCCCCCCTTTCGTACGTAATTATAATTGGTTCACAAGAAAGAACGGCGCAGTATCTGTCACGCTTGTTCCGCGGAAACTTTAATCGCGCCTGAAGGGAAGGGAGGAATGTGGGAGTGAAAGCGGTAGGAGAGAAAGGTGCCGTAGTGTAAGGCTGCGGATTAATTTCGACCATCTGGGGATCTTTAACGTGCACTGATATCGCACAGCACACTGACGTTTCTACGTGTCGCCTTCATCGAAACGCAGCCGCCGGCGGTTAGGTTCATACCCGGCCGGTAGTCCGCGGAGCAGGGCATCTTAATCACTGCGCCACCGCGGCGGGGCGCGCCTCTTTCCCGTGTTTTTACACTCATCGCATGCTGTACGCTCTTTTTTTGCCAACGCCATCTGCAGGTTTCTCTGCACTCCTCTTACGTTCTACCTAATAATATTTTTTTTTATTTGCATGAACAATAAAGAATAGGTTGGTACCGCACAGAGGCTCCGGTGATCTGAACCATGCCGTAAGGGAAGAGAGGAAAGCTGGAGTGAAAGTGTAAAGAGAGAGAGAGAGGAGCCGGTAGTGAGGGGCTACGAATTTTGACCATCTGGGGATATTTAATGCGCACTGACATCGCACAGGACACGGATGCCTTTGACATCGCACAGCTTACGTTCTACCTAGGAACGAACATTTCAATTTCGCTCCTGGCTACTTTCTGGTTACGTCGAACTTTTCTTTCGGTGCATTTACTAGCCATTGTTTAGTGCTGCAGCACTACTACCCGCATTTTCGCAAAAACCCGATGTCTGAAGACGATTTGACTTTTGTCCTTTCCGAGGTACTTCAGATGTCCACAGAAGCAAGTGTGACAGATACTGCGCCTTTCCTTTTCTGCAAACCAGTTATAGAACGCTGGTTTGATCGCGACCGCCGGCGGTTTCGTTTCGATGGAGGCAAAACAAAGAGGCGCCCTCCGAGCAGCCATACAAGGTGCGGCGCTATACATCAACCCGAGTCGGCCGATGTAGCTGCCACAAAACACCCTGCGCAAGGTACTCTTTACACCCTGCACACTCTGCGAGTACCGAAATGGTTCTACGGTACACTGGAGGAAGACGTAGAAGACTGTCTCTCCCAGTTCGAGCGAGTCTTTGCTCTCAATCACTGCGATGACACCGCAAAACTACGTCCGCTTCAGCCTCTAAGACGGCACTCGCACGCGTACAAGAACCGCGAAGCGATTTTGACTTCATGGTGTGAGTTTCGCCATCGATTTCTCGAGGACTACATTAGCCCAGACCGCCGAGAACAAGCTGAGTGAGCACTCAAGTCTCGTTTCCAGAAGCCCAATGAAACTGTCATAACGTATGTTAAAGATATGACGCGACTGTTCCACCGTGCCAATCCCGCACAAGAAACTGCGCCACTTAATGCGCGGCGTAAAAGGACAGCTGTTTCCTGGCTTTGTGCGCAGTCCTCCGGCTACAGTGGCCAATTTACTGTCAGAGGCATCGACAATGGAGACGGTCCTTCAGCAGCGGGCTAACGCTTACAATAGATCGTATTTCGCTCCATGCCTGCTGAGTCGCTTCCGGCTTATGGAGAAAACGGTGAATCGTTCCGCGAAATCATTCGCTCTGTGGTACGAGACCAACTGCAAAACCTTTGCGGTGTGCCTCAACCGCGTGTCGCTTTTATTGCCGATATCATTCGCGATGAGGTATGTGAAGCCAGAAGGCCTCAGTCACTGGGTGATGACCTACACAGTCTTACCCAGCTGAATGCAGAATTCCAACGTACGCGGATGTTTTGGGACGTTCTTCCCCACCATCAGCGCCTTTTGTCCCTGTACGACAAGCTCCAATGCCGCCTTTGTCTACTGCACCAGCTCCGGCGCCAATTTCTCCTGTATCTCATGATCATCTGCCATACGTGCAGCTGGCCCAGTGCACTTCAAGTCGAGTGCCTCGGCGCAGATCAGATATCTAACGTGCTCCCGATCGAAGGCCCCTCTGTTTTCACTGTGGCGAGTCTGGCCATCTTTTTCTACAGTGCCCCCTACGGACAACGACCCACGGAAATCGAAGAGTATGTAACTGAACGGCGTCTTCTCAGCGGCGGCTGTCACGATCTCATTCTCCTCGCCGCCTCTCCGCGTCATCCCTGACTTTATCACGTGGGGCACCTGGACGATCCCCTAGCACTCGCCGGGGAAACTAAAGACGGTGACCTCCGGAGTCGGGGTCGCTAAACATTATCGCGATGAGTCCCCCCGACAACGCGGATGTCAACTGCCACGGGCTCTACGAAAGCCATGACCATGTCGGAAATGCATAATCGCCTGTCACTTGAGATACCTGTAGTTTTGGATGGACACAAGTGTATTGGTGTACACCGGAGCAGACTTCTGTATTCTGATCGGCAAACTTGTCATGTTTCTTCGAAAAGTTAGGACTCCATGGTCCTGCACACCGGCTCGCACCGCTGGTTGATACGTAGTCACCCCGATATGACAGTGCACGGCTTGGGTGCAAATTCATGACACC
Source organism: Amblyomma maculatum (assembly GCF_055883805.1). Lineage (NCBI taxonomy): Eukaryota > Metazoa > Arthropoda > Arachnida > Ixodida > Ixodidae > Amblyomma > Amblyomma maculatum. The sequence continues at coordinate 53,931,778 of NC_139347.1, read as the reverse complement.
ACATTAGTTGTTAGGTGCCTTGCGCTCCAGGAGTGTTCGCGCGACTTGATACTTGGTGTGAATTTTCTGCGGGAGAATGGAGCTGTTATTGACTTTAGGCAGCGCACCGTCACATTTTCAACAGAGAACGCGGATCGTGACCCGGCCATTCAACAGTCTTGTTCGGAGGAGGAAGAGGAGGAGGAAAAACTTTTATATTTCCTTATCTTCCTGAGTGGAGCCTTCAGTCCAGGGCTCCATGTGCCGCCTCAATCCTGCAGGCCCGCCAGAGCAGCTGTCGCTGGTCTTGCCGGTTAGTGCTAATGAAACGGTCTCAGAAAGGAATAAATGCGTGTCAGTCCATTGACTACTGCAATTCCCGCGGCCCGCTCGATTAGCCGGCGTTATTTGGTCGGCTCCGTGCGGGACAAGGCATCTCCCCAAGAGGAGAGGGTGGGGAGAGTTGTAGGTGGAATGCCGCCGGGTGATTTTGGGCCGACCCAAACCACGGCCGGTCTCGAGGGAGAGCGAAGCGCGCTCTCCCTCGAGACCGGCCGTGCCCAAACAGAGTGTACGTCGATGTTGTCGGCAGGTGGGGTGGGGTCGTTCGGCGCTGAGAATTTCCGCTGACAGCGTTACAGTCCCCCACCCTTGGGCCGGTATTATGCGAAGCATATTAACGTAGGTTTCGGGCCTTCGCGCGACGCCCGGCGGTGGCCACCATTGACCCTGAAGTGGGGTCACGTGACATGACGTCACGTCACGTGATGACGTCACACCGGCTGCAGATGGGGCCTCATATCGCGCCGTCGGACGTCGCCCGGCGGAGGCCTCCACGCTTCGGTTCGCGCCGTCGCGCGCGATGCGGCGGCGGCGCCACCATCGCTGCATCACGTGATATGTGACGTCACGCTAGGGATGAAGCGGCGTCGCGTCAGTCTCTGTGCCCGCAACCGCGCCAGCGTCTTTGCGCCGGGCGTGTATGCGATCAAGATGCCTCCAAACGCTAAGGACGTTAATAATAGGAATGCAAAACGAAGGCTGCAGCGTGCTACGGAAACCATAAGAGTGTGTTTGTCGGGCTGCAAAGAATAAAGTACGACGATTAACCTAAAACCACGTCTCCGTTACTTAGCCCCATCCACACTGAGGCAGCTGCTTAACATGCTTCGCATCCACTGGGCTTAACCTTGATAAGCCTCCAATTTTTTTGTGCGTGTCGTCGGCAATCCCGCACTTGAACGCGCACCAAACGCCACGCGACAGGAGCGATGGCGCACCATTCAAACCGACGTGGGAGCTGCCCTCTACACCTGGCGCCTAGCTGAGTGTCCTTCAGGACCCCTACTGTGGGAAATAAAGTTTTACAAAAAAAAAAAAAAAACTGATTTATTTATAGGAAGGGAAAGGCGCGGTAACTGTGCTGTGCGATGTCAGCGCACGTTAAAGATCCCCAGGTGGTCGAAATTACGCCGTAGCCCTCCACTACGGCTCCTCTTTCTCTCTTTCCACTTTCACTCCCACCTTCCTCCCTTCCCTTACGGCGCGGTTGCGGTGTCCACAGAAAACAAGTGAGACAGTTACCGCGCCTTTCCCTTCCTATAAATGAATGAATGAATGAATGAATGAATGAATGTATGAATCAATCAATCAATCAATCAATCAATCAATTTACCATCGCTTCTGTGGTGGTGGACGACGGCTGTTGTTGCGGCGCGCGTCTTTCTCTCCCTCTTCTTTTTTCTTGTATATTTTCTCTTCTGTCCGCACGAGGCAGCGAAGGTGGCTCAGCTACAGAGCCAGTAGCAAGCCCGTGCATTTTATTTTCTTTCTTCCTACAGCCACAACAACAACAACCTTGGACAGCCGAGGAGGGGGAGGAGGAGCAGAAGAAGACGTAACTTACGCTCTCGCGTCATGCTCTATAATGTAGCACCTTACACTGATAAGGCGTGATAGGGGAATAATGTAAGGCAAAAAAAAAAAAAAAAAGCTTCCGCCGTTGCTATCTCAACTCATCTAAGGTTGACCAGAGTTAAACTAATTTTTATTGCGAAGCAATATTACTTTAGCTACCACTTCAGCCCGTGCCATGCGGCGCGCGTCTTTCTATCCCTCTTCATTTTCTTTCTTCTCTATTTTCTCTTCTGTCTGCACGAGGCAGCGGAGGTGGCTCAGCTACAGAGCCAGTAGCATGGCCCGTGCATTTTATTTTCCTTCTTCCTACAGCCACAACAACAACAACACGCCGTCGCCTTGCGCGGCGCATAGCTACGGCCGCGGCCTGACTCCCACTCTTCTCGTCAAGCCCACGAGACGCCGCCTCCAGCCTATACGCTTCGGCAGGTTGCAAAGAGAAAGCATCAGCGAGCTACGGAGACAGAAGAACGAGAAGAACGGCTTTCCAAGCGACGAGCTCAAGATGCAGCCAGGCGAAAAAAACGCTCAGCGTCTTCGGCAGCAGAATCAACGGCGGAAGCAAGTGAGGAAGTTATAAGTTTGGCCGACAGTGGTGGAATGTGCATCTCGTTCCAGCACTACTAGTTCGGAACGCCGGAACGCAGCCAAACGGGAGCGACGTGCACACGGCGCGCGAATTATTTGGTCGAGACAGTAGGACTCGGCTCACTCGCCGTCCCGGCGGGCTGTGGCGTTTAGCTTCTTTGTGTTTTAAGGCGAAATCCTTTAATGACTCATGCTGTGTGGACAAAATGTGTACCGCTTTTGCGGCGTTCTGATTGGGTGTAACATGTGTGTGTCGTCATTTTTGTCTGTGCGTGTTTACCCATGCCAAACATAGCAGAAACATAGCACAGCCAAGAGTATCACCATAGCCATACTAGCATAAGCATAACCATAGCATCACCACAAACGGTACAATAGCAGAACCCACGTATTGCTTCGCAATTATACCAGGCTAATAAGCCGCAGCCAATTTTTTTTATAGCCAGCGACAGCTCCTCCCCGAGCGACCCTCTACGGCATGCCGTGGGATAGGGGCCAAGGCCGGGACAAGCGGACTGCAGGCCCCCTCCGACTGGAGGGAAAGGGAATGCGGGCAGTACGAACAAGGAGCCCCATAGAAGAGCATGCCTCTCCGAATTTATTGTCTTCCACACACACACTTGCCTTGTCAGATGGAAGGAAGGATGCACTGGGTGCGATCCTCCTGTGAGGGTACAGACCTCAACCTGCGACCATCATCATCCTACGGCTACCCCAGGCAAGGCCTCCCGCACCATAAGGTTTGGAGGTTTTTTTGTTTCGGGGAGCGGGCTTTTCCCAGCCAAGGGGCTCATGCAATCCGGCCTGTTCCCACCGGGGCGGGGTCGCAGTGCATATGCACCACGTCCGCACCACCCCGGTGGGTCGAAGCCTGACGCGAGCAAGTCTTCTAATATCTCACGTCGAGTTTTCCCTTTTCTTCTTTGAAGATCACCATGGGGTGTCCCCATTCTTCAAAAAACTTCTTTCTCCCTAAGTGGCGTCTCTCTCTCTCTAGGTGGAACCATAGTTCTTTTCTGATTTTGGCCTTCACTTCATGTAGGCTCGGAGTCTTGTTCGAGTAGGCCGCTTTGCAGCGGGCCAACCACACCTGATAGTTGACCTCTGCCAGTGTCAAGACAAACTGTTTGCGCCCTTCCTTTGGAAGCGGGTTGAAGTAGCGCACGGTGGGGTATGGGATCCCGGGGAGGCCGAACATATCTCTCAGACGCTCTAGGAGTGCTGCGGGAATTAGGCAGTCAAGAAAGATGTGCTCCGCTGTCTCTCGGGCCAAGCAGAAGGGACACAGGTCAATCATTCCTGACGTCGCAGGGACGAAGGCACGCCTTCTGATAGGTAAGATGCCTCTTGCGAACCTCCACATCAGGGAGGCTCGGCGTGCATCGAGGAAGTGGGCTGTAATGTACTGCCAACTGGGTCTTTCTGCACATAGCATGTATCTTGATAGGCGGGCAGGGAGCGGAGGGGTGATCATATTGATAATATCTTTCAGGTGCATGGTTCGTGGGTCAACGTCAGACGAGTTTTCTTTCAGGTACTCTAAGTCTGTGGATGCGGTTCGGTAAAATGGTAGGGGCGACCCTGCATGCGGGGTGTTGTGGTGTAGGGCCTTCTCAGTGAATGTTCGCAGCCGTGTCGACAGATAGTACGAAGCCATAGTTTTTGTTAGCGGCATGTCGCATTCGACGGCTCTGAATGTCCATTTGATGTGCAGAGCCCTTGCGAGAATATCCAGATCGGGCAGCCCCAGGCCACTAGGTGTCGGTACTTGTTGTAAACAGGCTTTTCTAAGTTGTCATTGGTTACGCGGCGTTCACGAGAAAAGTTTTCTTTAGCGACAATACCACGATGGAAAACTCGCTTTCAGGGATAGGTTAGATTTAGAAAAACTATCTGTACTTAATGAATTTTTTCCCAACGCTGTTGTGTTTTAGTCTATTGCACGTAGTTATCAACAACGCCTTGAGTTGTTATCTTAATTTACCAAATACCTATTTGCAATTTGCGAACAAAATGAGAGTGCACCACCGATTCGGAGCAAGTCGTTATTGCGACTACAGGAAGAGAGAAAAGAAAAAAAAATGCCGTGGCTTAGCTCAGCTAGGCCAGGATCACAACCTCCTGGGGATTGGTTGGTAAACATTTATTAAAACGGTCAAGGGGCCGAAGGCCCACATCTAGGGGTCGGCCAAGACTCCTTTGAATCTGGCAGCCTCTAGAGCGAGACCGATGAGCGCTCGTTGGTCGTTCAGAGTAGAGTTGCGTATGCGAGCCTCCCAGATATGTTGTGTGGGTGTTGGCATGTGCTGTCGTGGATATACGTAGCGAAAGCATGCGTTCCTGGTGCACGACCTCCTCTATAAACTTCTGACCTGCCCATGTCGACGCTTCCTCTGACGCCAGATTTCCTTTTGCTTGTTCACTTCTTTTACTTCGCCAAACTGACGCCGCATGCGGTGGCGCTATCTTACCCCAATCGCTTCGCTCTCCGCCGCGGTCTTCGCGTGGTCCGATTGATGCGTGCGGAAGGCGCCTGCCTTTGTAACATTCGAAGGAGATCGTGCGCCAGCGAATGCACAGTCAACGACAGCATTATAGAGCACGGCCGCAGTAACACCGTTTCCCGCAATGACATGCTGTTGCGCTCTTTTCTGCTTTTCTGCAAGTCGAGCGGGCGATGGTCATTTGAGGATCACGACTGGGACATCGTTCCACGACACGCACCCAAATTCGACACAAATAGTTGAAGAAGGTCTCTGTAATATCATCGTTTGGTCCTGATTATGTGCACTTTGGTATGCTGTACACTCGCCAGTTGTGTTTCGAGAGGCCGGAGCTAATCAAGCAGGTTCTCAGCTTTTTCTGCCAGCCTCCCTCATCTCAATTGTTATTTTTATATGTGGTCCTTTTTGGGAATCTGTCAAGTCTCTGGTCACAATTTTGTTTATATTGGAGCATGTGCGGATTTTGTTCTGCCAGAGGAAGTGCAGAATTGATGTGTACAGTTGCTTCAGACTGTCGGTATCGGAGCTCGATATAAACTCGATTAGGTCCTTAGTCGTACAGCCCACTTTTAATTGGTAGTCTAGTGATTGGATTTATCCACTGAGTATTTCACTGTGAGCGGAATGCATTAATTCTGCAGCAAAAATTTGTTCCTGAATTTCATGCTACATGCAGAAGTGTTTGAGATATCTAGATGGTTAATATATATTACTGCAAACCACAGGATTTGCCATCTAAAAATATTCAACCAGAATACTTGTCCAATATGAAAGTCCTAAGAAATTGGTTTTTCTGCACAAGATTTTTATGGGTCCAATATCAACACTGGTCATACTAAATTAAGCTTGGCTTTCTACGTAACATTCCCATGGATCAGTAGAGCCCACAACAATTGCTGATTTAAGTTTAGTTGACTGTATTCTAACGCTTTTATCTATAAAATCGCGAGAGCACCGATGATGCAAGGTGGACGACAATTTTAAAGGGACACTAAAGACACCTAAATAGGCTATCCAAATCTAATAAACGGCATTTTGTGACATCGTTGCCGCATATCCGGCAGCAAAAAATCGAATTACTGCTGAGATATTGAGATAAGAAGTTGAGTATTTTTTTTTTTTGTTCCCGCCGGTCGAATTCAAACTGTTTTCACCTACTACGTAGTAGGGCAGAATGACGCACACTATGACGCAAGAGGAGACTCCATGATTGCTGGCGAGCCGGCGCGTCCCGCGGCGTCGACTGGTTAGCATCCCTCAGGGGCCAACATGGCAACAGAGTACTCGAAATCGACCATCGGCTCACAATAAGTGACGGCCGCAGCCGAAACAACTAAAACGATGAAGAGAGTAATTTATCGAGCGATGGGCCCATAAAGGAAGAAAAAAAAAGAGCGCTTGTAATGCATAATACTTTACGTGTTTCTCAAGCTTTTGCGATCCTTTTTTCACTGCGTATAAACAAACCGAGCCCTCGGTCATCGCAACGCTTTCCGAAATGTTTACATACAAAAATTAAAGAGCACTGCAGAATCTACATTGGAATAATGCGAAAGCACGGATGCTGCTGTTGGTTGCTTCTGGTTGCTTTTAGTAGCTTAATTCACTTGTTTGCCCATTTTATTCTTTGGTACTTTCAAATTGCGCGCCAATCCCTTCCTATGCTCTTTTTCGGCTCTACTTCCGGTTGCGTGATGCAGATCCTCTGATTGATTGATTTATAGGAAGGGGAAGGCGCGGTAACTGTCTCGCTTGTTTGCTGTGGACACCTCAACCGCGCCGTAAGGGAAGGGAGGAAGGTGGGAGTGAAAGAGGAGCCGTAGTGGAGGGCGACGGAGTAATTTCGACCACCTGGGGATCTTTAACGTGCGCTGACATCGCACAGCACACGGACGCCTCTTTATAGTGCCTAGAAATATAGCCTCTTCGTTTCGCCTCCATCGAAACGCAGCCGCCGAGGTCGGGTTCGAACCCGGGTACTGCGGCACAGTAGTCGGGCGTCTGTGCAGATCCTCTACTTTACATTAATTCACTTATTTACCCCTTTTAGTCTTATGGCGATTTCCACTGGTCGATCGGAGCTGGGCGCCCGAGCCGACCTAAAGCGCTACAGAGCGAATCAGCTTTGGTCGACCAGCGGAACGCGTAGAGCGCGCGGCGGAAGTAAAGCTGAGCCGGTTTCGAAAGTTGTAGCCGCATCCCAGCGCCAAAATGTTTGCGGTTGATAAATAGGCAGGATTGCGGCCCTCAACAACTTGCTTTCTCATTTTTTTAACGCTGCAGACGTTTTTCGATAGACGCACTTCGACGTATTCGCGCAAAAAACGGAGACATCCAGCGTCCTCTGCCGATGTCGCTGAAACGGTCAAAAACAGCCAAAAGAATCCAGCAGCATCCGGAAGTGACCGCGTCAGCGACTAGGACTTCCGGCGAGATCCGACTTCGGTCGGCGGATCGAGCTGGAGCGCCCCGAGCTGCCCCAAACGACCAGCGGAATACGCGCAACCTATCTTGGTCGACCAGTGGAAATCGAAATCGTCGTCCCGGAGCAAGAAAACGTGCTCCGTAGCGACCAGTGGAAATCGCCATTAGGTACTTTCAAATTGCGCGCCAATCCCTTCCTATGCCCTTTATTTCGGCTCTACTTCCGGTTGCGTGACGTCACATCCTAGACGTCATATCCACTACGGCACCCGTTCTCTCTTTCCGCTTTCTCTCCCACCTTCCTCCCTTTTCTTACGGCGCGGTTCAGGTGTCCACAAAACAAGTGTGGCAGATACTGCGCCTTTCCTTTCCTGTGAGCAATTTATTCTAATGAATTACCTAATTACTTATTGACCTAATTATTTTTTTATGCAGCAACATTACGTCAGCCTGTATCGATTGACACCGCTCATTAACCTGTACCACGTCTCAATTACCCGCAACTGCTGCGGACACGATTTGGCGGACACGGTCTGCGGACAGAAATTTTTTAACATAGCGAAGTAGCGCTTTCGCGTTAATAAGATATTATTATTATTATTACCAGCAAAATAGTGTCCTCGCTGCAGCGCTTGCCAGTTTTGAAGCTTCGTCGCACTTCTTTTCCTTCAAGGTTTGTGCTACAGCTCCGTGTTCAGCGAAAATTACGTCCACGGTAGCAGAGCATGGCCGAAGAGCTGGCGCCCCTAAATTTGCTAGCGCCGTGAAATTCCACACGTTAAAATGGTTCCACTGCACAATATAGTGCGCAAGGCATCCAGAACATTAGTTGCAAGTCGTGAGAGCAGGCAGCATGCTCTGATGGTCAAGAAGTTGTAATTGTTAGACCGGCAGTAATGGTCTGTACACCTCGAAACATGAAGTTCCATTATAAATGCGGCCATGACCTAATATGCAGAAGATACCTAGCGCGTCACGTGATTTGTATAGTTGCGAGTCTCGGTCGTTTCGGCTGTGGCGGCGATGCCTGTATTTCTGTTCTTCCTCTTTACTACCCTTTAAAAGCTGTTTTCAGTAAGAGTGAATGTTTTGTAATCAGAAATTGGCATTCTATCGATGAACCTCACTTAATTTTTCTCTTTAGTGTCCATTTAATGCCAGCGTAGCCTGATCCGCGCTCAAATATTACTTTAATCGCTAGAAATAATTAACTGTGTTAGGGTTCATTTTGACGATATTGTTGGCGTGGATAGTCGATGTAGCACATAGCGGTACGCCGACGGTTGTGTTGCACACTTTCGTCCAATGTACATATAAAACATGGCCGCTCCTTCCGCTCGCTTTTGTCTTCCCTTGTGGACAGGATGATAAAGGTAGTCTTAACAAAGGTAAGGTTTAGGCAAGGGGAATGAGCAGGTAGTAAATTTAGATAGCTTAGACGGGCGACTGTGCATGTTGTTTGTATATGTTCCGTTTACTCGCGCTGCAGAAACATCGGTTTTCAAGATCAATGCATCAACTAGCACATGGACGAATTATTAAGGCGAAAACATTTCAAAGCTCATGGAACAATATTCCGTGCGCGAGAGTTGTGCGCGAGATCTGTCATATTCTGCGAGATTCTGCGAGATGCGTTTTGTCAGCGCTCCTGCCATCTGCAATCCCACACTTGAAAGAGTGCCGAGGAACGCCACGCAACAGGAGCGACCGTCCACTCACACTTGTCCGAGAAAGAGTGACAGATATACTGCGCCTTTCCTTTCCTGTAAACCAATTATGATTATATGTAGTACTGCAATAAACACCAATAAGAGGAAAACGATAAGCAGCAAATGATAGAAGAGGAAGGGTAGGATTTCGCTATTCTCCTCTTAATAGATTGTGCTATTCTCCTCTTAATAGGCTGTGCTATTCTCCTCTTAATAGACGTGTGCTGTGCGATGCCAGCGCACGTTAAAGATACCCAGGTGGTCGAAATTACTCCGTAGCCCTCCACTACGGCTCCCCTTTCTCTCTTTCCGCTTTCACTCCGACCTTCTTCGTTTCCCTTACGGCGCGGTTCAGGTGTCCACAGACCAAGTGTGACAGATACTGCGCCTTTCCCTTCCTGTGAACTAATTATTATCTTCTGTTCGCACGAGGCAGCGGAGGTGGCTCAGCTACAGAGCCAGTAGTAGGCCCGTGCATTCTATTTTTCTCCTTCCTACAGTCACAACAACAACAGCCCCGTAGGGCCAGGAACAACCACCCTTCACCTCCTCCTCTGCGATGAGGCGTAAGCTATTATAGCGCAGTGATTCGTAGCCCTCCACTACGGCACACCTCTGTCTCCCTCTCTTCTTTCACTCCCACCTTCCTCCCTTCTTTTACGGCGTGGTACATGCGTCCGCGGAGAAATGTGACAGATATTGCGCCTTTTCTATCCGGTAAATCAATCTCAAACGCCGCTGATGCCTGCTGTACTAACGCCTCCTGGACATCTGGGTCTGCTTTTGTTTGCTGTGTGGTGAGCGTTCGAGGAAGCGGCAAATGAAAGGTGCCGCACGGACGCCTGGATCGGACGCCCGGCAGGGTCAGCTTCGTATATGCATGTATCGCCTGGTGACGTCATGACCTGTCGTGACGGTACATCGTGCGCCCCTTGTCGAACACAACCAGCATTTCATTGAACGCATCAAAGTTCATCGGCGTTCTATATTTCATTTACAGGAAAGGCACAATATCTGTCAATCGCGGAATTCCGCTATCATCCTCATGGTAGACAAGGGGAATTATAAAGAGCGTTTCATGATCCGGGGTGCGGCGCAGTTGGTTCTTTCTGCTTCTTCCTCGTCCGGTTGGGAGCGAATGCCCCGAACATACCTCTTTCGAAGAGTAGGTGACGGGTGCCTTGGCCTTTGTCATTTATATGTAAGGCAGATAGTGCTGCGCATCATGTTTATGCGCAGACGACGACATCCCTTTCTCCATCCTTATATTCAATACATGCTGTCCAACGGCTTACCGGATTTAATAGTTTCAAGTGGTCGTGTGAGTCGCGCTATCTCCGAGAGGTGATGGCGTCTTATCGCTTTCAATTGCCATGCGTTTCTCCAGGGAGTACTTGCGCGCAGTAAAAAGAAAGCAACTTACAAAAAATCTGACATGATGTTTCCAGTTCCCTTGTACCGACAAATTTTCAAAGCTAATGCTGGTCATTGGATTGGATTGGATTGGATTGGAAAACATTTATTTCGTCGCTCAAGCAGGTCGATGGAGAGACGTATTAGATGGCCGCTAGTCCATGGCTGGCGGCGACCTTATTAGCCCGCTCGATGGCCCGTAGTTGAATCTGCGGGTCCGAGCTGACCAGCACGGCTTCCCACTGCTCGGGAGAAGGGAGCTGTATTAATTCCACCGCAGGTGGATCATTTGCGCCGTTCCAGAGAATATGATCATATGTCGCTCTTTCGCCGCATTTACTGCAGATTGGATTGTACTGGCCTGGGTACATCAGGGCAAGCACCGCCGGATTTAGGAGAGAGCGTGTTTGTAGTCGGCGCCAGGTAACTTCCTGTGCCTTTGTTAAAGATTTGTGGGGGGGGGGGGGGGGGGGGATATGTGCGCCTTTCCAGCCTGAAGTGATGGGTAATGTTAATGTCATGAAAAGAAATTAACCCGTCCTTCGTGAAATTCGGGTCGGAGGGCGCGCTCACTGCCCGGTCGACGAAACCTCGGGCTTGCGCGTGAGCCGCCTCGTTCCCCGGATTAGACGAGTGGGCCGGGACCCAGATTAGTTCAATTTCCCTAACCGGAGTAGGGGTGCTTTGGAGGATGCGGAGGGAGGTAGACGTGATGCGACCCCTCGCGAAATTGCGAATGGCTGTTTTAGAATCACTGAATATAATATCGGCGGACGTGTTTGCAATAGCTAAGGCTATGGCCGCTTCCTCCGCCGTCTCGGAGGAGGTGGATGCGATTGATGCGGTCGCCAACGGAGAACCGTTCCCATTCACAGCGGCCAGTGCGAACGCTTGTATCTGGGTGTGCCGATATTCCGCCGCGTCCACGTATGCTGCATTGACGTGTCGGCCGTACTTGGCATGTAGGGCGCGAGCCCTCGCCATGCGTCGGCCTTCGTGGTGCGCGGGGTGCATATTCTTAGGCAAGGGTTTAATGAATAGAGCTGTCCTAATGTGTGTAGGTAAGTGTGTTTTCGCGTCCTTATCTGGAAGTTGTTCGCACAAGTGTCTGTACAGGATGGACCTTCCCGCGTTCGTGCGAGTGAGTCGTCCGAGCTGGGAGACAAGGTGTGTCTCGCACAGCTCCGAAAGTGTGTTGTGAACCCCAAGGGCCACTAACCTTTCCGTAGACGTGCTGTGCGGGAGCCCAAGGGCAGCCTTGTAGGCCTGTCGGATTAGGCTCTCGACCTTCATTCTTTCCGCGAATTGCAGTTTCAGGTACGGGAGAGAGTAGACAATTTTGCTCAGTACAAAAGCCTGGACTAATCGACAGAGATCTTTTTCTTTCATTCCTTTTCTTTTGTTGGCGATTCGTCTGATAAGTCGTACAGTCTGATTCACCGTGGCAGTGAGTCTGTTGATTGTTTCGGTGTTTTTGCGATTGTTTTGTATGTACATGCCCAGTATGCGCATGGTTTGAACCTCCCTGACCGGTTGGCCTCTCAAACATACGTTCAGGGCGATCGGGGGGGCCTGGTTTGCATTTCTTCCTCGCGGCTTGGCCCTGAAAACCAGCAGTTCTGATTTTGCGTGCGAGCATTCAAGGCCCGCTCCCGACGCGTAGGTTTCGATTATGTCGACTGCCTGCTGCAGCGTATCCTCTATTTGGCCGTCATTCCCCGTGGTTACCCACAGGGTGATGTCGTCCGCGTAGAAGGTGTGCTGCAGCCCCGGCAGGGCAGCGAGCTTGGGGGGAAGTGTAATGAGTGCAAGATTAAATAGGAAAGGCGAGAGCACCGAGCCTTGTGGTGTGCCCCGGCTTCCCAGAGGAATGGGATCTGATTTAAGGCTACCTAGAGTGAGCTCTGCTGTCCGCTCTGATAGGAATGATCGGACATAATTAAATATCCGTTCACCAGGGTCCAATTGAGAGAGATTCGTGAGGATTGTCTCATGCGAGACGTTGTCGAAGGCTCTGCTCAGGTCTAGCCCGAGTACCGCCTTCGTCCCAGTTCCACATGGAGGGTCCAGCACATCCTTCACGTCCTGCGTGGACAAGTTTGCCCTAAAGCCAATCATTGTTGGAGGAAGTAAGTCGCGGTCTTCCGCGTAATTTTGCAGTCGGTTAAGGATGACATGTTCCATTAGCTTTCCGATGCAAGACGTGAGGGAGATGGGGCGCAAATTTTCGATCGAGAGTTTCTTGCCTGGTTTTGGGATGAAGGTGACCCGCGCGTGCCTCCATTCCTGAGGGATCTCGCCTTCCCTCCAGTAGGTGTTCATTAGTTCCGTCAGGGACAGACGTGTGGTCTAGGTTTCGGAGCGTTTTGTTTGACACCCCGTCAGGTCCCGCCGCGGTGGTGGTACGCAGCTGGCTGAGAGCAAACCAGACCTCGGCATCTGCTATGTCGGCGTCCAGGGTGTCGTTGGGGAGACCCTCATACGCGGGTAGAGAGTCTGTGTGGGATGTGCTCAGGTAGCGTGTTCGCAGTTCGGCAAGTAGCTCAGCGTCCGTACCCTGGTATTGGTGAATTAATTTCGTGAGTCGGTCTCGCTGTGTGCATTTTGTCTGTGTGGGGTCGAGCAAGTGTCGGAGGAAGAACCATGTCTTTTTGTTTCCAAGCTGCCCGTTCATATTATCACAGATTTGACCCCATTGTTTTTCCTGCAGCTCTACAGTGTACGTTTCGATACGGCGCTCGAGTTGCGCTATACGCTTGCGTAGATTTCTATTGTGTCTCTGTCTCTTCCAACGTTTTAGTAGGCTGGCATGCGCTTCCCACATGTGGAGGAGTTTGGAGTCAGTCGTCTGGTGCGGCTCCTCAGTCGGCGTCTCGACCGTGGTGGCCTTGACGTCCTCTTTAAGTGCAGCAATCCACTCCGTTAGGTTGTTTATCTGACTGGGGCAGTTTGCTCTCGTAAGCGTCTGAACCTATCCCAATCGGTGATGCGTGTGCGCATGTGGTGCAGTTTGTGAAATGTTGTGTCAAATGTTGTAGCTATTATGTAATGATCGCTCCCTAGTGTGTTTCTGGTGTTGGACCAGCAGGCGTCGCTAATGTTTTTGGTTAGTGTGAGATCGGGCGAGGTATCTGCGCTAATGCTGTTGCCGACCCGCGTGATTTCTTGGGGATCGTTAAGAATTGTGAGGCCCAGGTTCTGGATAGACTGCCACAGCTTTGTACCCTTGGGGTTGTTCTTCCGATAACCCCAAGCCGAATGGTGGGCATTAAAATCGCCCACCACAAGGAGTTGTGTTCCTGCGGCGAGTCGAGTTGCTTTACACAGTAGGTCGGGAATTCCTGACCCTCTGTCTTTCGGTGGACTGTATAGGTTTAGCATAAAAAGATTTGCTTCACCCTTTTTTCTGGGCACAATTTCAAGTAGCGTGTACTGTTCGCTAGAACTGTCTATCGTGTGTTGTATAGCAGTAATGTTGCGTTGAACAAATGTCGCTGTGAATGGGATGGTCGCCGTCGTCCCTGCGTTCGAGGGGGGAGTGCTATTACGTCCGGTTGTTTAGGTAAGCTTTGGATGTGAAACAACAGGTTACTCCGTTTGTTGCGGAATCCCCTGCAGTTCCACTGCCATACCTCAATTTGCTGGCGAGGGGCCATTTTGAGACATGGGAGGAATAATTACGGGCACGGTCGCGGATGCCGGCATTACATTACGGCTTGCCTCCAGGGCCGCGAGACGCTGCACTACTTGCTGAAAAAAACCAGCGATGTTTGAACCCAGCTCAGTTACTTCGCGCGTGAGAACGTTAACTTTTTCCTCGAGACCGCTAAATTTATTCTCGAGTGCGCTCAATTCTGCTCTTAGCTTGTCTGCTGACTTAGATTTGGTAGTGGGTTGCGGGTTGTCATCTTTAGACGCTTCTGCAGCGCGTTTCGATCCGGAACCCTCGTCGGAAGGAGCCGGTCTTTTCAGGTTAATGCGGCTGTCCGTCTCCATTGCATTACTGGTGGAGGGTATGGCGCTTAGCGTGGTGGATGAAGGCGCACGGGGTACTGGCGTAGGTTTTACGGGTGGTTGCAAAGATTGAAATAGACTTTTCATTTCTGTTATTTCCCGTTGCATTTGCGCAATGGTTGCGTCTCTGGACTGTATTTTAGCTAAGAGCTCCTTCTCCCGAGCGGTGTAATTCTGGGAAGCCGTATCCGGCCAGCTCACCTGCTTTGAGCTGCTTCTGCTCCTGCTCCTGCTCGAACGCTGCCGTCGGTTCGTGCTTCCCTGCCTCGAACTGGCGTCCTGGCTAGATGACAGTGGTGGGAAGGAGGACGACCTGTGGCGCGTCTTGCTTCCTCGATGGTGGCTCGACGAATGGCTACCGGCTTTGTCTCTTGAGCGCGGCGTGTGTTCGGACTGCTGGTCGACTTCATCGTTCAGGTTCTTGTGTTGTTGCTTGTGTTTGGGGCGGCGTTCTACAAAGCGATGTTTGCAGTTCTTGCTCCCGGTGTTGTGGGCCCCTTTGCACACAATGCACTTCGGCGTGCAGGTGAGAGCTTCCCCCTCGGCTGGCGGAAGGTGTTCTTCACCGCACCTGCGGCAAATTTGAGTCCTGGGCTTGTAGCAGACATCCGCCCGATGGCCGACTCTTCTGCAGTTGAAACAGGTTTCCACCTGCTCTCTGTACGGGTGTACGCGGAAAGGACTCTCCCAATAGTAGATGGTGTCTGGAGCTTTCTTTCCGGCAAACGTCACCAGTATGGACATCGACTGGCCAAGGCGACGAGCATCCACCACCGGAGTCCCTTGGTTGCGCTTCAGGAATCCTTGTCGCACCTCATCGGGAGTTCCGCCGTCATACGCATAATAAATGACGCCTCTCGTAGAGTCGTCCGGCGCTGACACGTACGATGTCACTTCGTACTCTTTCTCGCCCAACTTGAGCCGTCGCAGGTTACTGTAAACCGAAGCCCTGAGCTTATGCGGTGTGCTTATCGTGAAAGTGTTGTTAACTGTGTTAACACGAAGGCTGTCTTGTTCCAGCACCTCTTGAAGCGGTAGGTTAACCGCTATGCAGGTAGCTCTGAGAAGGTTGCGTGGCGCGACGGTGCGCAAGTCCATGCCTCTAGCCGTGGGAGCGGTGCCTTTCTACGTCGGGTAGGTGGTTTCCTCCGATTTTCGAGAGGAGATGGTTTGGACTTGCCTTGGTTATGAGGAACGCGCGCGTCCGTCAGGTCTTGGCTCGCTTGGCCGTCTTCCTTCGGGCCACGGCGCCGGTAGCGTTCTTGTAGGTTTAGTACAGTCTGCCATCCTCCTTCGGCAAGGTGCTCCGGAGTAACGTCTTCACCCTCTACGGTGTAGACCATGATGCAAGTATCCCTCGGTGACTCGCGAAAGCGAGCGCGGGTCCCGGCGGCTCGACACCGGCGTTTGGCCTAACGTTAGGCCAAACGCGGTTCACCAAGTGCTGGTACAAGTTCCGAAAAATGGATTGTCAGTGGTCGTACCAGGCGAAATCCGGTATCGGTTGGCATGGAACACCCTTCCGAATCTTTAACACTGTTCACAGGGCCAAAGTCACAGAAATGTGACAAAAACTGGTCGCGAGGCCAGAGCCTATACGGCGCACGTCCGCACAGCTCGGCGTCTCGAGAGGAAGTCGCGTCGTCAAGAGGGGTTGTCCGCAGTGGGAGAAGGAGAAAGGGAATGCTGGTCAAGATGTGTTGAAGAGGGTGAGAGAGATGTGGGTCATGCCCGCAACCAAGACCTTCTTTTTCCATCTACACACATCTACCCGTGAAAAAGGCATATATGCACCATGGGGCACTCACTGTCTTCTGTGTAACAAAACAGAAACAATCGAACATATGTTCCTTGAGTGTAACAACGCTATCTTATTTTGGGACGTGTTACAGCGTACCATTCAAAAGGATCTTCCTCTTACACCGCAAGCTATCAGGTCTGCCGATTCACGACGATGCAATACCATACGATGCTGTATTCCTGATGGGCCTGCATTCTGTGCGGCTCAGTGCTATGGATATATCGTCCCGGTGACTCTGGTGCCAGATCCGTGTATGAATATTTTCCCAAGGGGATTTTCACAATACATGATGTTTTGAAAGATACAGAATGTGATGCTCAAATCGAGGTGGTGCTTAGCAATCTTGCACAAATGAAACGACTCCATTGTTCGCGGCCGGCAAGCGACCTGCAAACCTTGCAAATATTTTATGCTGTATATTTTGTCATTATGTACATTTCGCAATAAAGAAAAAAAAGTGGCGCAGTTGGTAAAGCGTTGGGCTGGGGATCTAAGAGATTGAGGCAATTGAGGTTCGATTCCCGGTGGAGAAAAGGTTCATTTTTTTTTTTCAACCCTCGCTCTCGAAAGCGTGACACTTCTGGTGACAACCGCCTGTGTTGGGAAGCCCTGCTGCGGAGCGAAGACCCCGCTCGGCAGCAACAATTAAGCCGTCTGCCTGGGAGCCGAGGCCGCGAAGACACAAAATCTCTGTTAGCCTTTAGTCGCGAAAGCTCCAGCCCCCATCCCGTAGGCCTGCGTTGCTGTTGTTGTGGCTGTAGGAAGAAGAAAAAGAAAATGCACGGGCCTGCTACTGACTCTGTAGCTGAGCTACCTCCGCTGCCTCGTGCAGACAGAAGAGAAAATAGAGAAGGAAGAAAAGGAAGAGGGAAAGAAAGACGCGCGCCGCAACAGCCGTCGTCCACCACCGAAGCGGTGGCGGGTGCAATGACGGCCTACAACAGATAAAAATTCGGTGGCAGGCTAGCCCCCGCCGCAAGCGGCGGTGATCTACCTGCCCCAGCCCCATCAGGGGAGACTTCGCTGACAAGTCTCCCCTGATGGGACTGGGGCAGGTAGGGGGGTGGGGAGTAAGGGGCCTCTATTTAAGGTCGACAATAAAAGTTGTCATCCATCCATCTACTCTGTCGACAGCGATGAGGCATCAAAGGCTTTCGGCTTAAAATGGCTAATTAGAGCTGCCAGTCTCCTGTGCATAGGCAAACACGTCTCGCGTGAACGTAAGACAGAAGACTGAAAAGGGCTAATTAGAGTTGCCAGGAATGACGCAACATGTATACTGTACTGTAGTGCACACCGAGGATAGCTCCATTTAGCTGCTGTTGTGGCTGTAGGAAGTAGGAAAAGAAAATTTGGAGGACGCTTAAGCTTCGCCTTCAAGAGTGGAACGTGATAGCGTTATTGCACCTCGTCGAGAAAACTTATTAAACGCAAGGGTATTGGGGTATCCTCGCACCGGTACCCGCGCGGCCCGAAGGGGAAAAGCGGGTGAGCGAAGATAGTGATCTAAAGAAAAGAAAGACGCTTGATTCTGCAACCCGTGAGGGTGCACGGCGAAACGTCAGGGGCAAGTGGCGCGCCACGTGTCGGGGCAGCGCCACACATTGCGAGGAGGGGTTCTTCTGTGTTTGCCGCAAGATGGCTCTGCATGTGCGCAGAGCGCAGAAGAAATGTAGCGGAAACGTACTTCGCTACTCGTGTAACTGCGACTTCTGTAAGTAACATGCTCATAATTACCGATATACACCGCAGTATAACGTTCTACGGCACGTTTCTAAGGCAACACCGCATTCACTAGAAGCGCTTTTGTACCGCTTTCAAGCATCGAACTCGTGGCTGAGTGGTAGAATTAGAATGACCACTAGGTTGTAGCCTTGGGGGCGTATCAAATTAATCACGTGTGGGCTGTCACCTTCAAGACTGCTGAAACCGTGAAGCGTATTGTGGCTTTGAAAGAGCTGAAAGTGAAGGGACGATGGTGTGTTATTATCGACCCTCAAGACCAGCAAGTCCGACTCAGACTACATTGGATGATACACGGTGTCGCAGATGAGGACATTCGCACGGCTTTCGCCGCATTCGGGAAGGTGACGGAGGTCACTCGAGAACGGTGGCGCGTCCAGGGCGTCAGCGAGAAAGGCCGTCGTTCCCGGAAGGCCTATGCAGTGCCTACGTTGCCATGGTTGTGGCCATGTACGACGCGAGTGCAATGTACCGCGTTGTTCTCGCTGCCGACGCTTTGGACACACGGAAGTTGATTGTGTCCGCACCTACGCTGCGGCAACAGTGCCCGCTCTCAGAGAGGAGACGCCTGAAGATGTAATGGATGTTGTCGAGGCCGAGGAAGCAGCAAAGGGAAGCGAAGACGTGGGAACCTCTGCGGCATCCGTCAACGTGGAAGCACCGACCATCACCTGCAAAGAGGCGGGTGATGACACAGGAAAACAGCAAGAGTCGGCAACCTGGGTGCCAGCGGCGTCTGCGAACGAGAACGCACCCCTTCAAGACGCAGGTTCTTTGGAGCCTGCAACGAAGGTGACCATTGTTACGGGAAACGGCGTTCGGTCAACGAGCGCCGGCAGCGCACCTAAACGCCCGCATACAAAGGCAGGAGACGGGAGCGAACAGCAGACCCTTAAGAACGACGATGATCCGCCTATGAAAGCGACCCTGAACCGGAGACCTCCTTTCAAGCCACGGCCCAACATCGCGGCGGACAGGAGGGCCGAGGAAAAGCCACCCTCGCAGCAAGTCGAGCCCGTAAAAGATGATGGAGGCGGGCATTCTGGAAACGTCTAGCGCCATGCTAGACGTGAAAGGTAAGCGTCATGCTCCCGGCCTCCTTCTAATGCATGATTATGGCGATGGATCAGTGTCTGAACGTTGCAACGCTCAACGTCCGAGGGTTGGCTGGTAGAAGGAAGCAAAGCCAAGTACTTCGCCTTTTAACAGAGCAAAACATAGACGTGCTAGCAGTACAGGAAACTAAAGTGGAGGGAGAGGAGGAGACAGGGAGCATGGCGCAGCGTTTCACGTCGTGGTACGAAGTGGCTGTTAGTCACGCAATGGGCACGTCGGCAGGGTGCCTTCTTGTCAAACGGTTGCCAGGACTTATAGTGCAGGCCATGATTTCGTCTACGTGCGAAAGGCTGATTGTTTGTGACCTGGTTTTGCATAACAGTGAATGGCGCATTCTCTGCGTTTATGCACCCAAATGCAGCTGAAGACAGGCTCATTTTCTTTAAAAACATCGAACAACATCGAACGATACTTAGATTCAACAAGGCAGCTGATAATTATGGGTGACTTCAACTGTGTTTTAAGCGCCCGAGACAAAACCTCGAATCGCCCCTTCAAAGATGCAAGCACCGATTGTTTGTTGCAGATGATTGCAGAGTTTTCATTAGAGGATGTTGCTGAGTGCTTGGAGGGAGCACGCAGCGTGCAATACACCCATTTTCAGAGTTCTAGTCATGCTCGACTTGACCGAATTTATTTATCGTTGGATGTGATACCGAAGTGTAAAAATTATTCTGTTATCCCAATGTCCTTCTCCGATCACTGTCTGGTAAAATGCACTATAGGAGCTAGAAGCCCAAGCAAAAGTTTTGTCTGGGACCTTTGGAAGTTGAATTCCAAACTTTTAGAAGACGATAACTTAATCGAAATTATTGTACAGAAGCTAAATGAAATAAATAAACGACCTAACAGCAGCATTGGGGAGCAATGGGAACTGTGCAAGCAAGAAATTAAAATGAAAGCGATAGAAAGAGCCAGCTGTATTCGCCATAACGAAAAGCGAGAAGAAGCAGGCCTAAGATCAACATTAAAGAAGTTAATAGCGCAGGAGTGTAAGGAGCCGGGGGTTTACAAAGAGGACATCAGAAAGATAAAAAAGAAAATAGAATTATTAGACGAGGACCGATATCGAGGAGCGCTCGTTCGCGCCAGGGCCGAAAGATAGAAAGATAAAAAAGAAAATAGAATTATTAGACGGACCGATATCGAGGAGCGCTCGTTCGCGCCAAGGCCGAAAGATGGGTCGCCGACGAGACGCCCACTAAGCGCGCTCTGGGTCTTGAAAAAGCACAGGCTCATCGAAATGACATAACCGAAGTAGAATGGAACGGAAGCCTCGTGACAGATAAGAATGACATTGCACGTGCGTTCTTCGACTATTATCAGGAGCTGTTTGCTTTTCGGGACATGAAGTTGGAGACGTTTAAGCAGGTGTTTCTTCCTTGCCACGACTGGATGCCACCACAAGAAAAAAGTTAGTGCAGCCGATTTCCGAGGACGAGGTTGAACGCGCCATTGATAATCTGAACCCAAGTCGCCTGGGCCGGATGGTTTGAGCGCAGCCTTTTATAAAGCATTCAAGCCAGATCTGTCCCCATTGTTAGCTGCAGTATTTAACGATGCCTATGAACTTGGTGCACTCCCTCCTTCGTTCGCATCCTCACACACAGTGTTAATTCCTAAGTCAAACCAAACAGAGAAACTAAAATTTGTGACGTCATGCCGGCCTATTTCTTTAACAAATGTGGATTACAAAATATTGATGAAAGTTCTGGCGGCCAGGCTACAGACAGTGATAAAACATATCGTTGGCTCCCACCAGACGTGTGGTATAAAGGGCCGGTCCATTACAACAAATATTCATAAGGCGAGGTGCGTGCTGGAATGTTGTGACGTTGCTTGCGCGAGGGTCGCTCTTCTTCAGCTCGACCTAGAAAAGGCGTTTGACTGTGTTCCACATGATGCATTGTTTGCAATATTGGATTATATCAATGTCGGTTCTATTATCAGAGAGGGCGTAGCCCTGGCGTACCGAAACTGCACAACGCGATTGATTGTTAATAAAGTATTAGGGGAATCCATAAATGTGCGGCGTTCGGTACGTCAGGGTTGTCCCCTCAGCCCTCTTCTATTTTGCATTTATATCGAAACTTTATGCCTGTCTATTATGCAAAATCCATCTGTTCAGGGCTTTCAACTGTACATGTCTGAGGTCAAACTTTTGGCGTACGCTGATGATGTGGCAGTGTTTTGTGCGAACAAAGAAAGTATTTGCGCCGCAGTTGAAGTTGTGAAATATTTTAGTGCGACCACAGGAAGTCCAGTAAACTGGGGAAAGTGTCTTGGCTTCTGGCACGGGGCGTGAACATCAACGCCTGACTTTTTTGCCAACGTTACATGGGTTACAACACCCGTGAATTATTTGGGCGTACCTCTAGAATTCTATGAAGAGAGCAAGCCATTTTGGCGCGCCCAAGTTCAGGAAATACTGGAGAAGGCTGACAAGTGGAAAGGAGTGCCGCTGTCTATCTTTGCACGAGCCACTGTGTGTAATCTATTTTTTGTTGCCAAGGTGTGGTACGTCATGCAAGCACTTCATTGTTCTAGGTTGAGTGTTCAAAAACTACACCGAATCTTTGCTGTGTTTGTATGGGCATCAAGCTGGGAAAGATGTAGTCGGGATAACCTTTTCCGGCCAATTAAAGACGGAGGTCTCGGGCTTGCTCACTTATTTGTGCGCCAGCTTGTAAACAGATTTATTTTCTTTCGCGACGTTACCGACCCATTTTTGCGCACTGTGTGCCAAGTGAGGCTCGCGCGGGCGTTGCCCAATTTCGTTGTTGCTACGGAAAGCATGCGTCTTTCTAGTTTTTTCAAAGAGGTTGTCAGCAGTGTTCGAATTCTGTCAGCTCGCTTCTCGACAGAATACTTAAGTGAAAAAGAAGAACCTGTATAAAGCTGTTTGTGACTTCTTCTCTGTTCCTGTGTACAGAGCCTTGTATAGCGGCCGTCTAGGTCAAGACGTACTGAAGCGTGTCAAAAGAATGCCAGTTTCTCCTGGGGTAAAGACGTTTTTCTTTAAGTTACATACAGGAACATTATCGGTACAAACGTTTTTTGAAAGCAAGGGCTTTTATCTGCCATGGGGTTCACTTTGCTTAATATGTAAACAGCCAGAGACAATAGACCATGTATTTCTGCACTGTTGGGAGGGCGTCTATTTTTGGGATGTGCTGCAACGAACTGTTAAAGAATTACCATTAGACTCGTAGGGGATTAGAATCCTGCCAACTGAAAATAATGATGGGATTCCACTTGATACGGTTATGCTAATAGGCCTGCACAGTCTATGGCGGTCCAGAATGGCGGGTTTTCACTGTGACCCTGACGCCCGCCCTGCAAGGCTCTACTTTCGCGAGAGTATACACGCATTGGTTGAAATGCACAAATTGAAGACCACTGTGCCAGACTGGATTTCAAGAGTCGAACCACTATGCGAGCTGAAGGAATTTTAACTTGACAAAGGCAACTCGTATGAGCCTGCCGGCTTCTGTATTAAGTGTCATGCTTGTGATAACCGCTCTGCTGTGAGCATTCTGTTTGTAGCGCGTTTTTGTTGGTTTTGTTTTGTGTTGGTGATGACCGGCAATAAAGACAAAAAAAACTCGTGGCTGAGTGGTAGCGTCTCCGTCTCACACTCCGGAGACCCTGGTTCGATTCCCACCCAGCCCATCTTGGAAGTTGCTTTTTATTTATGAAGTGCATGTCGGGATTTATCGCTCACGGCCAACGCCGCCGACGACACCGGCTTTTCTGCGACACGAGCTCCTTAACGCTACCGCGTTAAAATGCACGGGCCTGCTACTGGCTCTGTAGCTGAGCCATCTGATTGATTGATTTATAGGAAGGGAAAGGCGCGGTAACTGTCTCACTTGTTTTCTGTGGACACCTTAACCGCGCCGTAAGGGAAGGGAGGAGGGTGGGAGTGAAAGTGAAAAGCGAGAAAGAGGAGCAGTAGTGGAGGGCTACGGAGTAATTTCGACCACCTGGGGATCTTTAACGTGCGCTGATATCGCACAGCACACGGACGCCTCATCGTTTCGCCTCCATCGAAACGCAGCCGCCGAGGTCGGGTTCGAACCCGGGTATCTCCGCTGCCTCGCGCGGACAGAAAAGAGAAAGTAGAGGATAGAAAAAGAAGAGGGAGCGAGAGATGCGTACAGCTGATTGATTTATAGGAAGGGAAAGGCGCGGTAACTGTTTCACTTGTTTTCTGTGGACACCTCAACCGCGCCGTACGGGAAGGGAGAAAGATTCGCAGAAGGGTCTCCCAGGTATCTTTAGCTATATTTTTAGCCCTGCCTGGTGACTTCGCACATTCCCACATTTTGTGATCTAGTGATCCCCTTTCCTTACACAATGAGCATAGAGGTCTGATCGTATTTCTGGCCATATATGGTTGACAAGAACTGGGTTCGGGTATGTATTTGTCTGTAGCTTTCTCCATGCTACTGCTTCCTCTTTGCCTAACGTGGGGTCTGGTGGTGGTAGGACCCTCGTGCTCAGTCTGTAGTGCATTGTTATTTCGCTATAATTAATCAGGTCCTCTTGTTTGCCTTGCTCCGGTGGCACTCCTCCAGCCTGGTGTGTGAAGCTGTGCCAGGTGCAATGACGGCCCACAACAGATAAAAATTTGGTGGCAGGCAAGCAGCGTTTACCTACCAGTCCCAGCCCCGTAGGGCCAGGAACAGCCACCCTTCACCGTCCCGCCGCAGTGGTAAAACGACAAACTACTGTGTCGGAGTATCCGGGTTGGATCCAGACCGCCGGCGGCTGCGTTTTGATGGAGGCGAAATGGAGAGGCATCCGTGTGCTGTGCAATGTCAGCGCACGATAAAGATCCCCAGGTGGTTGTTGTTCTTTATTTTTATGGCACATACCCACACAGGGGGATCGGCCAAGAATTGCGGTGCAGAGATATTAGATTTTGAGATGTATAATTACATCTAAAAAAAAAAATTATTGCTAGGGAATAGAGAAGGAAATTTAAATATGAAAAAAAAAACAAAATAAAAAGGGCAATTACTAAAGCACGCAGTAGGAGAATACTGAGATTTGTACGTACAGATTAAAAAATTCAAAGCATATCAGCAAGGCAGACGTTTTGATTACCTATATTAAAAAGTTTTGAATGGCGTTAAAAACATATCTGTGGCTGTGCCCAAGCATGGTGGCAACGAACGATAACACAATTCGGCTGCTCAATTTAAGACCCAGCTGTTGTAACGGCTTCTCCAAATACCGTTTTCTCATCATGGTAAAATGGCGGCAAAATAGCAAGAAATGATCTATTGTTTCTGGTGCCCCGCAGAATGTGCAGACGGAAGTAAGTGCCAAACCAGACCTGTGCATATAAAAATTTAGTGGCGGAATACGACAGCGCAGCCTGGTTAGAGAGACCTCAGTCCGCCTTGATTGTCATGATTTCCTATTCCAGGAATACTTGAGATGCAGGTAGTCGTAGGATAAAATAGATCTAGACTGCGTGATAAATAAGGAACGCCTATGAAATCGTGCTGCTGTTATGTACGCTGTTGCCGGGAGGATAGGCAACACAGGGCCATTTAGAGATTCTTTAGGTAGTCTATCAGCAATCCCATTGACTGTCACATTACTGTGGCCTGGTACCCACACTCTATGTATGAGGTTCAGATGTGAGGGGAGCAATGAAAGAAAGGTGTTTAATATTGGCGAATCCATATTCGAATATAAATTAATCCAGAGCCCTCCACTATGGCTCCTTTTTCTCTTTCACTCCCATCTTCCTTTTCCTTACGAGCGCTGTTCAGGTGTCCGCAGAAACAAGTGTGACAGATACTGCGCCTTTCCCTTCCTGCGAACCCAATTATTAAAAGCACAAAGTGAAAAAAAAAATGCTGAGGCTTAGCTAAGGTTAAGCCTAGTCAGAAGCGAAGCATATTGGTGGCTAGGCTTGGAGATGCACGGCTGCCGTCGCTCTTCAGAAGTTTCTCGGGCACGCCTAATTCGTTTCGTAGCATTCCAGCGTTGCGAACTGGTAGAAGTATTGTCAGACTCACTGGCCGCACTAGTGGAAGCATTGCTGACAAGTTCCTCGCTTTGTTCTTCAGTTGTTGAAGAACGTTGTCGCCGAGCCGCATATTGAGCACGCCGCTTGGCTAGACGTTCTTCACGCTCTTCATCGGTCTCTGTAGCACGCCGCAGCTTTCGCTTCTCATTCCAACGGGCAGCCCTGTCTTCAGGAGGCATCTCAACCCCGTGTGTGCCTAGCAGAAGTTGTTGTGGCTGTAGGAAGAAGGAAAAGAAAATGCACGGGCCTGCTACTGGCTCTGTAGCTGAGCCACCTCCGCTGCCTCGTGCAGATAGAGGAAAATATAGAGAAGAGAGAAAAGAAAGAGGGAAAGACGCGCGCAGAAAAACTGATTTATTTATAGGAAGAAAAAGGCGAGGTAACTGTTTCACGTGTTTGCAGAAGTTGTTGTGGCTGCAGGAAGAAGGAAAAGAAAATGCACGGGCCTGCTACTGGCTCTGTAGCTGAGCCACCTCCGCTGCCTCGTGCTGATACAAGAGAATATAGAGAAGAAAGAAAAGCAAGAGGGAAAGAAAGACGCGCGCCGCAACAGCCGTCGTCCACCACCAGCGGTGGAGTATGCAATGACGGCCTACAACAGATAAAAATTCGGTGCCAGGCCAGCCCCCGCCGCAAGCAGCGGAGACCCACCTGCACCAGCCCCATCAGTCGCGCAGAAGCAGACGCACCCCCCTTATATACCGCCGCTCCGGCATCACGTGTTCACTACAGCGCACCTAACGGTAGAAGTGGGAAGTGCATTGGTAGCGACGCCGCGCGAGCCGGCTGCCCATCTCTCCTCTGACGTCACGCATCACGTGGTGCTCCTTGGTAGCAACGCCGCGCTCGACCGCGCGAGCCGGCGGCCCATCTCTCCTCTGCTCTGACGTCACGCATCACGTGGTACTCCTTGGTAGCGACTATAGTGAACTGGTAGTAGCGACGCCGCACTCGACGGCGCGAGATGCAGCCCGGTCTCCTCTGTCGTGACGTCACGCATCACGTGGTAGGTCATGAAAGGTCAATGGTGGCGCCACCGCCGCGCTCGAGGAGCTGAGGCTTAGCTCTAGTAATATGCTTAGCATAAAAAAAAAAGCATGTGTGAAACGCCGTTGTGTCTAACCATGGAGTTCTGCGCTGCCAAGCAATAACAGGGCATTCACCGCCCAGCACACTATCAGAGAAAAAAATGTAAAACGATTAAAAAAATATAAAACAGCAAAAAGCATTTGCTAAGGCATCATACCTTTAAAGAGCAAGAACACTGGCCAAAATATGTCGAGATTATGGTGGAGATAAAAAGGTCTTGCCTCATATAGTACAGATCCAGCACTACAATATCAAAGAAAAGAGGCTTTGCAATATTCATTTGCCATTGAAAATCGCATAAAAACTGAGGCGTTATCTAGCGGTGAAACTGTACTCTCTGTGTAGTACCCCACGTGACTACATGTCAGCAATCGCTGATTTTCGTAACTGCACACTGTTTTTTTTTTCTAAGAGTGCTTGTCATAATTATATTTTGCATTCCCTCCAGTGCGTCCTTAAAAAAAAAAACCACCCATCCTTTTATTCATTCATTCATAATCCTTTATTCACGAGGGCGACCTGAGGCCTAGAGGGGACAAAAAAAAAAAGACACCGAAAACGAATATAAATTTCTCTCGCCAGGCAGTAATTAGCAATGTTTTGCTTAGAGTAACGTCCTTTTAAGTTTCACGCTCAAGGCTGTTATGGCCCAATAACGCATGCCTCATCGACGAGTTTTAGTGGGCACTATTATCGCTTCATTTATGGAATTCCAAACACCGTGGCCCCATCTAGTGACAAAACCTGAAAGCATGCCTCTCGAGGTGAGAAAGTAAGGGTGGTTGTATTTAATTACGTAGTGGAGAGCGCGCAAAATATAAATTATGACAAGCACTTCTAGAAGAAAAAACAACAGTGTGCAGTTACAAAAATCAGCTATATAGTCCACATCGGGTACTACACCGAAAATAATAAGGTTTCAACACTAGATAGCACCTCAGTTGTTTTATGCAATTTTCAACGGCAAATTAAAATTGTAAAGTCTCTTTGATATAGTAGTGCTCGATCTGTACTATATCACGCAAGTTCTTTCCATCTCCACCACAATCTCATGACATATTTTGGCCAGTGTTCTATTCCTTTAAGCAGCTAGCCACACCACTCAAATTTCAGTTAATGGGGGTCCTATACTGAAATACTGAAAGTAATTTCCCGGGACTGATAAAAATGCCCCTTTAGTTATTTCACACTTGCAAGCTGGAACGCGAAAACTGCGATAAGATCTTACAGTGAAACTCCCTAAAATGCAGTAGCTGCATGTTTTCCAATAAACTTTATTTTCACCCATGCGTTTGCTCTTTTCTACTGCAGTCTGTGACACTATGTTGCAGGTTTATTCACGTCTGCATGATTTTACAACGGTGATCAGGAGCCAGTAAGTACAGGGTCCACAATGTTCAAGCGGTGCCAGTAAGCTCTGCCTTTGGCTTCTGTGAGATTCCAGCAACTAACTTTTTCAGCTCCCCGATAGCCTTTCCTGGATTCAGACCCTGCAAGAGATAAAATGTTTGTCATTAATTTGCAAGGTTTGTCCTGCATACAACTTTTGCATATGGTAGCATTCAGTTGATACACTCCCTGCTCATACACTCAAAATCGCGGTTAGTAAAAAGTCTTCTACAGAGTTATACAATCTGGTTAATATGTTCCCAGATTAAACGAATTCCCAGTTACTACATTAAGCATTTTGACAAAATGTGGTTGTATAATGGCAATCAACCGCATATATGCTAACAATGAGCAGGCCAAACGTACAGGCAGACATGAAAACTAAAACAGCAACATTCACCTACCGCGGTTGCTTTCCTGCAGTACCGAGGTGCAAAGGGATGGACCAGCAAGTACAAAAAAAACTAGCTAATGTATGAGGTGCACGTTCCCATGGAAGCACTTAGCAGTGCCTTAGGCGCATAGAGGCGCAGCCCATTCAAGAACTACCAGCTATGCGCTTACATACGAAATGTCTGGGTCTAGGGAACGCAGCACGAAGAACAAAAATGCAGTGACTGTCAGCTGTCCCGATGGCTTCTTCACAGTACAGTGGCTTTAGGGCACAAAGCATGCGGAATCAACCAAGCGATCCCGGCTTTGCAATGCCGTCAACGGACCGGATTTGTTAATATATATCTTTCTCGCACTTCGGAGAATGCAAATATGGACAGAATTCTGTGGGAACTAAACAAGGAGCTGTTCATATTTAACGTCAAGAAATGCTAATCTACACTTTTAGGCAGTGAAAGTATCAATACTAAATGCCTTGTACCTCCTTCAACAGTTAAGATTTTTCAAAATCAGGCAGTTCAGATGGTAGATTTCCCCAGTTAATACCCGTTTCCTAGATTTATAAATTTAAACATAGCAATGAGGTTCTACAGCATGTAAACACATTTCAAAAGCCGCTGTAAGTAATGTGCCATAATGCACACAACTCTGCAGTACTTACGGCAGGCATTAAAAGACCTTCTGCTTAACCTGTGGAGTTGCCTTGCAAAGACTAGAATTCTACCAAACCAACATTAATACTGCACATACAGTCGCCGACCGTTTTTTCGCACTTGAAGGGACCCGAAAAATGGTCCGAATAATCGAACAGTCCGAAAAATCCGTGAAGCACAAAAAATCACTTTATTCAGAGGAAATCGGCTTAAAAAAGTCGCCGATTTTACCTTGCGGCAAATTTCTTTTGCTGGCGACGATTTGCGCTTGTATTTTCGCCAAAGTTGTCGTTTCGCTGTACACGCTAGACAGCAAGTTCACAGCGTTTGTAATTTGTGCAAGCGATGGCTGTGGTAGGCCGCCCGAGTCGTCGTCGGAGTCCGACTCGTCTTCAGGTTGAAGAACCTGGCGTACAAGTTCGTCGTCCGTGAGGTCCGCACACATATCTAGGCCGTCGTCCACTTCAACAAACTCGCGGAACGTGGAGCCCGTTGGAATGTCCATTCCGTTCCCGCGAAAGGATTGACAGCGAAACGGCCAAAGGATTGACGGCGCGCCACTCGGTTGACGCAGTCGGAGAAACTCGTGTGACAACACGGCGGACGTATGAGACAAAGCACAAAGAGATAGCTGCCCGCGTCAGCGTTGGCGACAAAAGCAGGTTGATGGCGATGACAATCCGACTGCCACCTCGAAGTGGCAGAGATTGCAGGGGCCTCTCCTGGCAAAAATGGGGCACCGAAACCATGTCAAGCCAATCCAACTGCAGAGCCAATCCACCTCAATCCAAGATGGCGCTTGTTGCGCCGGCGAAAAGCCGATAAGATGGCAGATTTTGGCCTGCAGGGGACTGAAATTAGTCCGAAAAATCGAACTTTCGGACTTTTAAAGTCCGAAATATCCGTCGCGAATATGTATGCGCTTCTATGGGGTGACTGACGGTGCCTCACTGAAGTCCGAAATATCCTACAAGTCCGAATTATTGGAGTCCGAATTACCCGTCGGCTACTGTATTTTCTTCAAGGAAGCAAATATGAATAGAGCTGTTCAGGGTCAAAAAGAAAGGAACCTCAATTACCAATGTTTGATAATATGAGATTGACTGATGCCTTGGTTTAAGTGCGACAGGATACCAGAATATACAAGAAAAGATTTTATCAGACACTGATGTAATTCACAAACTGGCAAGAAACTAAGTGCTAATAAGCAATTTAGCAGGAAATCGAAATAACCTACAGTCGAACGCAACTCAAGAGCAAAGCGGCAAATACCCACCAAAGGAGGACCTCCAACCAATGGCATCAACCGCGATTTCTGCGGTTAATCTTACGGGCAGCTTATTCCGTGTGCGCTACAGCAGAGGCTAGGCATAAAAGTGAAGGAGACACGCCTTTGATACTGTGCCATGGTATGTATTGTTAGGAGTAGGGGCGCATGGCGTAAATGGGGAATTGAAGAGACTGTCAGGGCCCATTCTCCACGGAGCAAGGACAAAAGCCTGTCCCTTTAACTTTCCTGCCGGGCCTTCTCAGTAGAACCAAAGAATGTTGTCCTCAAATATAGTATTCCCTATGGTTTTCCGCTACGCGGTTAACCACCACGTCACGGGAAGCGGTCGATGCCATCGGATAGAGGGCCGGCCTCCTTTGATGGGTGTTTGCCGCTCCGTTCTCGAGTTGTATCTGACTATAGCACTTCTTATCAGTGCTGAATTTAGCATGCACCTGCATGCTGAATGTGCAGCATTTTATTTTCTGTATTCGGACCACAATTCCTTCTTTCCGATAAAAGATAGTTTAGCAAAAAGTACAAAGTAAGTTCATGAATCTAGCGAATCTAGCACAGATTCCAGAAAAAAAAAGAAAAAAGAAAAGTTTCCAGACCGCTGGCACAAAATAAAACAAACTGCAATTATGGACTTTGTTTATGGACAAGCTTTTCATATACAATTAAAGCTCCATTACATCTTCCTTTCATCTCACATTTTCAATGACAGTTCCAATGGACTATAATGTATATGTGCAGGAATTCTGACTTCCAGAATAAGCCAGGCCTAGTGCAGTTAGCCCTAGCAAGCTTGCACGTGAAGATATACATAATGCATTTAACCAAAATGTCAGGCACCGAAACTGCTGGAATTTTAAGCATCCAATTATAGCCTTAATTTTCAGAAACCTTCATGCAACAAGAAGTGTGAACATCAGTTACAACATAACACAGTCCAGGAAGCACAACTGTGCACTGATCATATGTTGCCGGTCTAGACTTCAATGAAAACCGCAAAAAAGAGAAAGAGAGAGAGAGGAGGATACCATGGTAATGACAAGTCTGATTAGCAGTAGTCCAATGATCTCATTGAGACCGATTTGAAGCCATGCGGCATGATGTCACCACACACAATCGAACTTGAGCGAGGCAATTTCTGTACGTTCGACAGCCCTCTTTTCGGAAAAATGTTCAGCATGTAATGAAGTCTCTCTGCTCTTTTCACAACTCCTTGTATACTGTATGTGGCGGCAGTGTCCCAGCACACAGTCACAGACACTGGTATACAGTCGAAACCTGCAATAACGAAATCGCCGAGGACAGCAAAAAAATTCAGTTTCGCGAGAATTTCGTTGCCGCGAAAATGAGACAGAAAAGATAGAAAACAGCCCGCATTTTTGACCTTTCAGGTCCAAGGTCTTCGAAGGCAGCATCTGATAGAATAGACCCATTTCGTCCGCATTATACACGTGCCACGACGATGTTGCCACCGGGTCCACTCCTGCCGCTTCGCCCGAAATCACCTTGGCCACAATATCGTGACGGGCTTTAAAGCGGCCCAGCCAGCCAGCGCTTGCTCTGAATTGGTCATGCCCGAGCATGCAGGCAAAGTCCAGAGCCTTCTGTTGCAGCAGTTTGCCAGACAAAGGCACTTTGTTTGCGCGCTGTTCACAGAACCAGGCAAACACCGCCTTGTCAACGTCCGGGAACACCGCAGCCGTCACTGTTTTATGCTGTGCTCGAGCACCATTCTCAAGCGCACCGAGAATGGCTGCCTTGCTTTTCAAAATTGTCGACAGTGAGCTGCATGCAATCCCGTACTCGTCGGCAATATCCATTTTTTTCCTGCCTTTTTCTGCTTGAGCAATGATGGCAGCCTTCTCTTGCAGAGACAAAAATCTTCGTTTTTTGGCTGGCGGAGACATCTTAAACGCAAACGTGCGGACTGCTGCTCATACACACCGCCACCACACACAACGAACACATGTGCACCGCTCGCAGGCCTAAAAGTGCAGCGCTGATGATCTAGTGTCGCCCCCTGATGGTGTCGCTGCGAGGCTGCCTTCCCTGAACATAGCCTCCGAGATAAACAACCACGCGGAACCGATCACAGAGGACACGCGCTGCGCCGGTATGGTGGCTAGCACCGGCTCAAGGTGGCTAGTTTTTAAAGTTGTTCCGGCTGCAAGGTTGCCAGGCGCCAATGCTCTCGCTGTAGCCACGCAAGCGCGCTATTGCAGTTTGCTCAATTTGAGTGCTTTTTTGACGCTGTTATTCATGATATGGGAGACAGTATGCGGACCGACGCTGCAGCAAATTTCGTTATCGTGGTATTGCGGTACAAAAATGTTTCGTTACCGAGAGATACGAAATACATTGGCCCCTATGGGCATTTGCCGGGATCTCGGAAATGTTTCGTTGCGGCGAGAATTTCGTATTCTCGAGATTTCGCTATCGCGGGTTTCGACTGTATGGCGTTAACAGACCACACAATAGGCCGTTGTCACATTACTTGTCTGACTGATACTTTCAGCAGATCCCCACTATAGTAAACTCTGATATGGTTACGTGAAACTTAAGTGCCAGTTCATCTTCCATAGACGACTGCACAATATTTTTTGTTTGCAGTAACGGCATTTTAATAAAAAACAGTCACAGAAAAATGCGTCAGGCTGTGGCGACATACACCCCATGAAATGACATCGCAGCACACTTGCAACCTAGGATCCTTAGGCAAATTTTAATTTTTCATCAAATAAAAAATGTTTTTAAAATGGCTTTCCTACCAGGCTCACAAGCTTTTAGGAGAAGCCAGCTTTACGAAGTCATTGCAGCCATCAGACAAAACATGCGGGGCATTAGGAAAAAAAATAATAATAATGTAAAGACAGCTATGAATGTGGAAAAAAGGCGGCACAGTCCATTGAGAAAGTAAAAGAGTGCAAAAGTGCAGAGAGAAGTAAACAAGGCAAGAAATGGACAAAAGTTTGCAGTACTGGGTAGCATAAAGCACTAGGCAGGGTGGAAAGTGGAGGAGCGTCATGTGCAAGGTTTTGCCACACTTCTCTGTGTCATGCACATTTCTCAACTACTGCCTATTAATTCTCTTAAATATTAGATACAGTGGAAGATGACACAGCATTCATGCAAAGCTTTGGTTTTCACATTACATCAAACTTGTGTCGTACTTGTAGCCGCACCGTATTCATGCTGAAATGGTACTTTCACAAGACGTAAATATAAAATAGGATAACTGAAAAAAAAAAAAAAAAAAAAAAAATGATTGCTTAAAGAGACAATAAATGAAGGATAGAAGGTATTTAGGCCCATTTCTTTTGCAAACCAACAAGACGAGTTTAGCAAGTATCCATTCAATTAGCAGACAGCATCTTCAAAGTAAGTTTGAGATCATCACCAAAAACAAATATAATAAAAACCCTGATACAGTATAAATTATTGCTGTTCCAAGTAGTGTACTATCACTTATGATTTTAATGTTGTGTCACTTGTGATCAGTCCCTTGGCTCAAAACAATACCTTTGTGGATGCACTTTGGAGTGGGTCAGGCAAACCACTCATGATTAAAAAAAGTAAATGCTAAGCATGTGTGTGAGAGAGAAAAGAAAGTTTAATGTTTTAATGAGAGGAAAGGCTGGGAAGTGGGCCAGCAGATACATGACCTTAGCCTGAAGGGAATGAAAGGGGTGCCAGCACAGTGAGTCATTCGTTACTAACCTTGGGGCAGGCCCGGGTGCAGTTCATGATGGTGTGGCAACGGAACATGGTGAAAGGGTCTTCCAAGCGCTTGAGACGCTCAACAGTGTTCTCGTCACGTGAGTCGATGACCCAGCGGTAGACCTGCATAAGTGCTGCCGGCCCCAGGTAACGGTTGCTGTTCCACCAGTAGCTAGGGCATGACGTGGAACAGCATGCACACAGGATGCATTCGTACAGTCCGTCCTGTGATGGGGGCAGCAAACAGGCTATCAGTAACTTCTCGGCAACGTTGTGAAAGCAATGAAATGGGCAGAACTGGCTGCAAAACACCGCAGTGCGCACAAAGATAGGTGTGCAAAGACAGACATGGAGCAAATTAGAAGCACAGAGGTATCAGTGTGATGGAAAACAAAATTTTAGGCACACCAATGGGAGTAACTTCACAGCAATCATTCTGACTCCCAACGTTCCATGCATAAGGTTGTCTTGAGTATTGGGCTAATGTCAGAGCAGCATTCAGATCATCTGACTCTTCCAAGGCATAAACTGAGGGCTAATTAATAGGGGGGGGGGGGGGGATAATTCTTCCCACAAGTGAGAAACTTCACATAAGAAAACAATGCTGTAGCTCATTTTTTTTTGCAGCAAAAATT
This sequence comes from Amblyomma maculatum, assembly GCF_055883805.1. Classification (NCBI taxonomy): domain Eukaryota; kingdom Metazoa; phylum Arthropoda; class Arachnida; order Ixodida; family Ixodidae; genus Amblyomma; species Amblyomma maculatum. Next base: position 53,897,360 of record NC_139347.1, on the reverse strand, counting down.
TTAGAAGAAATAATGAGCCAAATGGGAACATTTGCAGAATGAAGTGAACCTGCTGTTAGCACCAAAGTACTTTGTGGAATCTTCTATTTGCAAGCTCTGAAAAAGTGGATCTGTTTCACTATATTTGTGACAACTGTTTGTACGACTGTGTCCTTTCTTTATTCAGAAACCGTTCAGAGTGCCACACCGATATTCATTAATGTAGCTAAGCTTAGTAGAGTATTTTGCATTGAATTTAGCAGATAATCAATATTGCTTTTATTAAAGTTTAAGACTGCCAGAACTTCTGATTGCTTCGAAGAGAAGTGTTTGCTCAGAATACAGATATAATCCAAAATCATGGCAGAAGGCCTCACAGACCACAACAATCTTTGTAGTAAAGCAGCTGACCAGATGACAACAAGGTAACAAAAAAAAAACTTTGTTTCTTTGAAGAGCTATCAGGGGCTGTGTAGTGAAGTTCCACGCACTCTCGATAGTCTTCCCTGTTCTTATTCCTGTCAAAGAGCTCAAATTTTCCAACAGCATACACCTTTTGGAGGCAATAATCAGATACAACTCAAAACGAAATGAAAAGTTCCCGTCAAAAGAGACCCTCTCGCCAATGACACTGACCGATCGTCATGAAGCCATGATTAATTCCCTTGCACCTGCCAGCCACTTAGGAAGGATGTCATGCAACCAGGCAAGGGAATTATCCGCAACCTCATGACAACAGGTTGACACTACTGGCTGGAGGGCATTTGCTGCTTCATTCTTAAGTTGTATCTGACTATTACAGACATCGTTTTAACAACCACAAGTAACTTTTGTCAGCACTGTGTCTAGATGTCCCAAGGAACAGAAGCAGCATGAATTGAACCAAGGCATTGAATGCTACGCCATATTCTGTCTACTTGAAGCAGGGCTACATGTGCATGGAGAAGAAAGCACATCGCTAAAATGTCTACACTGCTCATGTGCTTCAGTCACGGTCATGACTATAATGGATAAAACATAACACTATTTTGAGACTGTTCTCATTTACAAAACTGTTGTGTTTGGTAATAAAAATGCTTTTTGAATTTGTCTCAAGCAGACAAGCATGTGAGATACTACAGCAGTATTTTGGAATGTGCAATGATTATTGGTTCCTTCCTTCAATGTGAAACTAGGCATAGGTGGAACATCTCAGTTCGTTGAAAAAAGTGAGAAAAACCTTCTGTCAAACGTAAGCCAACTTTTCGCTTGGCCAAAACTACATGCGCTGCTGACATGCTTAGTCTACAGAACACAAAAGGCATTTAATAAGTTCTAGAATTGAAGTTAGCTCAACTTCTCAACAGATGTGATGGCTTCAAATCTGACTCACTGCCTCCTGAATGCACTTTGCTTTGCTGTGATCTCCCACACCAAATCACTAACATAAGCAGTTTTCTATTGTATGCACATAATGTCGGCACATGTAAAAAAAAAAAAAAAAAACCTGTATACACAATTTCATTCTGAGGGGGCATGGCAGCTGAAGCAATTTCGATTTTTAGTAGATAACGTTTAGCTATGCTTGGTGAATAAATATAGCTAAACAAGCTGACATTCAATGAGAAATAGATGCAACAATAACTTAGTTATTAAGCTACAAAAATAGTACCCACATTATGCAATTACATTATTTAGAATGATACCAACAAAGGTGTACTGAAAGAAAAAAAAATGCTATCAGTTTATTTTTACACCCTACAACTACTTAACAAAAATAAAATTGTACATTTCGATACCTATACATTTCTATGAAAAAGTGATGTACGGAAATATGGGACAAGCAAATGCAGAAACAGAGTTTTACAACATTCTTAACCTACATATGCCGCAACTTGGAGATTAAAAACAAAATATTTGTTTACATCAAATTCGTATTCCATTTCGATATTCAGAATCTGTATCTGTTTTATTAATAAAAATATGTTTTCCTAGCATCTAATTCTAAGCTGTCCTACAATGCGGAACATTACTGAATTGTACAATGCGGAACACTAGGAAAATGCACTACCTATTACGCATAGTTCAAACATTGTGTTCAAAAGTGTTCAAACATTTCACAAGATGTCTAATGTCACATTACTCATCACACGTGGTGGTGTTACCATGACAATGCACAAATCCTGCTTGCTTTTCTTGTGGAATCACAACGCGATGGATGCAGACTGCTTTTTGAAAAGACAGGCAGCTATTTCTGAAGGCACACAATGCATGAAACTGAAAGTTCCTTGGCGAATTTTGGTGGGTGTTAGTTCTTTCAGCCAATAAGAGAGAACCCCTGGTCTATATTAATGCTCAGGATTCAAAACAATTTGTGAAAGATTTCCTTCCTATCTGTCATGTGCCTCCATGCCACTTTACGAGGCACACCTAAACCATGCCTGCCACTCCAGGAAATGCTTAAGGCTATTATAAGGAGGCCATAGTGAATAACATTAAGCTAATTTAAACAAACACAAACTAAACCTCCCACCATTCGATTCTCCAATTCCCCTCTCCATGGAAATGCGGGAACAATATACAGAAATTAAGCCTGAAAAATTAGTAATTGCTAATCAAGTCCTTCCAGGCTCAATCTTGAAGACAGTTAAAGTCACAATTCCTATCACTGAGTCATGATGGGGGGAAAAAAAAAAAAAGAAAAAGGAGCAATCGTAAGGATTGTACCAGTTTTTTGCGGTCCGAAATGCTCTGCAGGTTCTGGTGTTCTCCAACCTTGACATCTGTCTTCTTCTGCAGCCAAGGCTGCACAGCCTTGTAGTGTTCATAAAAGAGTGTCATGTCCTGAAATTCAGAAAAACAACAGACAATACTATAATTGAATTTTTCACCTAGTATATAGATATAGTGCACCATAATAAGCCATGAAAAGTTCAAGGTAACTGCAAACGCTCACATGTATGCAGAGAAAAATGATGCAACAGTGGACATGAAGAAGTCTCTTCATTATAAAATTAATGCCGCTTACCTAGTAAGTTCAAACTGCAAACTGAGGTGCATTGTAAAAGAAAAAAAAAAAAGATAGTTTTTAAATTCGAGGGATTAAAGTTTAACAATTTAATTGCAGGTGCAGCGGTGGTGTAGCGGTAGAACATCCGCCTCACATGCAAGAGGACCGGGGTTCAAATCCCGGTACCACGCAATTCTCCACCGGATGAAGAAAAAAAAAAAAAGACAAAAAAAAAATCCGCGTGTAGATGGAATTGCATAAACAGACAGGTTTGGGGTGCGACCTGATGCCGATGAACACCTCCGGCAACGCACTCCCTCACCAGAACAGGAGTTGGCCACCCTGGTGCAGTAATTGGCCGCAACATCCTATAATAAGCTCCATAAACCCCCGGTCCTGTCACCAGCGGCTGCGGAACAACTGACCAAGGCGGCGGTCAGACCTGTGACGCAGCAGGGGGTGCTAAGAAAGCCTGGCTCCGCTGGACAGGCCGCCATTGGAAACTGACCCTGGCTACGTTTAACGCTAGAACCCTAGCTAGTGAAGCTAGTTTAGCAGTGCTGTTAGAGGAACTAGAGGGCATGAAATGGGATGTCATAGGGCTTAGTGAGGTTAGGAGGCCGAATGAAGGATATACTGTACTGAAGGAGGGAGTTACTAGCTGAGTTTGCAGAGCGCAATAACTTAGGATTCATGAATACCTTCTTCAGCAAACGGAAGAACCGGAAATGGACATGAAAAAGTCCTAACGGAGAGACTAAAAATGAAATCGACTTCATAATGTGTTCAACCCCCGCCATTATGCAAGATGTAGAGGTAATCGGGAAAGTGCGATGCAGTGACCACAGGATGGTGAGGTCCCAAATTAGCCTAAATCTGAAGAAAGAATGCAACAGATTAGTAAGAAAGGAACCCATCAACGAATTAGCGGTGAGGGGGAGGGCAGAAGAGTTCAGGATCTCGCTACAGAATAGGTATTCAGCTCTAACTGAGGATGGCGACATTACCCTAGAGGCAAGGAACAATAATTTCAGAGATATCATTACTGAGTGCGCGGTAGAAGTAGGCGGTAGGATAGTTAGAGAGGATACCGGTAAGCTGTCTAAGGAGGCGAAAGATTTGATTAAGAAACGCCAGAGTATGAAAGCTTCCAATCCAACAGACCAGATCGAATTGGTCGAGATATCAAAGCTAATCAATAAGCGCAAGGTGGCCGATATAAGGAAGTATAACATGGAGAAAATTGAGCATGCTGTAAAGAACGGGGGAAGCCCTAAAGCGGTAAAGAAAAAATTGGGCACAGGCAAAAACCAGATGTATGCGATAAGGGACAAGACGGGCAACGTCATCACTAATATGGAAAAGATAGTCAAAGTAACCAAGGAGTTCTATACAGATCTCTACAGTAGCCAAAGTAGTCAGGACCGTAATGAGATTGGCGGTAGGAAAAAACAGTCAGGCGTTCCACCAGTGACGAAGGACAAGGTCAAGAAAGCACTAGAAACTATGAAAAGGGGGAAATCAGCTGGAGAGGATCAGATAACTACAGATTTGCTGAAGGACGGGGGGGGATATCGTGCTAGAAAAACTGGCCACCCTGTATACGCAGTGCCTGGTGTCATCGACGGTACCGGAACCATGGAAGAATGCAAACATTATCCTCATTCACAAGAAAGGGGACTCTAAGGACCTTAAAAATTACAGACCAATCAGCTTACTGTCTGTTACGTATAAGGTATTTACTAAGGTAATAGCTAATAGAATCAGGACAACCTTAGACTGCAATCAAGCAAAGGATCAAGCAGGGTTTCGGAAACGGTACTCTACTATCGATCATATCCATACCATCAATCAGGTGATAGAAAAATGCTCGGAATATAACCAGCCCTTATACATAGCATTCATTGATTACGAAAAAGCATTTGACTCAGTTGAAACCTCGGCGGTGATGCAGGCATTGCGAAATCAGGGGGTAGACGAGCCATACGTGAAAGTGCTGGAAGATATATATAGTGGCTACACAGCAACCATAGTTCTGCATAAAGAAAGTAACAAAATTCCCATAAAGAAAGGTGTTAGGCAAGGAGACACAATCTCCCCAGTACTATTCACAGCTTGTTTAGAGGAAGTATTCAGAGACTTGGAATGGGAGCAGTTAGGAATAAGGGTAGATCGAGAATACCTCAGTAATCTGCGATTTGCTGATGACATTGCCTTGCTAAGCAACTCGGGGGATGAACTGCAAATAATGATTGATGACCTAGACAGGAAAAGTAGAAAGGTAGGCTTGAAAATCAATATGCAGAAGACTAAGGTAATGTTCAACAGCCTCGGGAAGGAACAGCAGTTTACTAATACTGGAATTAGTAGGCGAATATGTCTACTTAGGACAGGTAGCAGCCGCAGATCCGGACCATGAAAAGGAAATAACAAGAAGAATAAGATTGGGATGGAGTGCATTTGGCAAGCACTCGCAAATTATGACTAGCAGCTTACCGGTATCGCTCAAGAGGAAAGTATACAACAGTTGCATCTTGCCTGTACTCACCTATGGGGCTGAAACGTGGAGGCTAACCAAGAGAGTTCTACTTAAGTTGAGGACAACCCAGAGGGCTATGGAACGCAAAATGGTAGGGGTAACATTAAGAGATAGAAAGCGTGCAGAGTGGGTCAGAGAAATAACTCAAGTTACCGACATTCTAGTAGAAATTAAGAAGAAATGGACATGGGCAGGACATGTAGTGCGAAGAGAGGATAACCGATGGTCGCTGAGGGTAACAAACTGGATTCCAAGGGAAGGAAAGCGTAGCAGGGGGCGGCAAAAAGTTAGGTGGGCTAATGAGATTAAGAAGTTCGCAGGGGTCAAGTGGATGCAGCTAGCACAGAAACGAGTTAAGTGGAGAAATATAGGAGAGGCCTTCGCCCTGCAGTGGGTATAATCAGGCTGATGATGATGATGAATTTTATTGCTTACCAATCTTAGTCTTTCTCTTCACTATGCGTTATTAACATAAGGGCTACCTAATAAGTCGCCGACCATTTTTTTCGAACTCGGCGGGACCCGAAAAATAGTCTAAGTAACCGAAACAGCGCAAAAAGTCTGCAAACTTGAAAAAAATAATTTTTTGCAAAAAATCACCTTTACCAATCAGATACTGCACCGGCCCCCATGTTTCGTTTATATGTCGATAATAGGGAATTATAGCATAATGCAATCCACTACTGTGATCAGGTTCTGCGTGCTGCCCATGCGCATGCCTGACTGGTGCCGACGCGGTAGGTGTGCACGCCGCCGGGAAGCAACTCTCTCACGGCGGTCACCGCATGCACGGTGGTGCCCCGCAGAAGTAGATCGTGCTAAGCTGTAACCACTATAGCCCTCCAGTTAAAATATCTCGGCCAGTCATGCTTTCGTCATGTCCATGCCACTTCACGACGTACTGTGACGCACAGGTCCTGCTCATGGCGCGAACAAATGCATGTGACGCACTAAGCAGTAACATTCAGCTTCCATTTCTACGGCTAACGAAGGTACCAAAAACCATGAGATGAAACTAACGGGGAAAAAAAACTAGCAGAATGAGAGCCTATGTTCCATTTTCCCGTTCGATTGCACGCTCTAGGCTACCGCGATGACAAGGCCAAGCATCGAGCCTTCCATTATTGCCACTGCCTGCAATGATGCCCAGAGAGCCAAGCTAGTCTCTTCGCCTAAGCTTTCGAGACTGCAGGCACAGGTTGCTTGCGACAACAATGTCCGTTTGCAAAATGGACACGGGCGGTTCTTGAATGAAATCCAAAATATCGCGCAACTTAGAATTATTGGGGTCCGAAAAATCGGTGACTACTAGCAAATTTAGAACACAAATCATCATAGTCGCTTTGCACTTAAATTCCTCTATTTTAGTGGTTGCTTATTAAGAGCTTTCTTGGTGTGGACTTTAACAAGGACACAAACTGAGAGTTATTAGTAAATACTCATATTAGGGCACTAACTACAGATAACTCAGGCTTAACTACTATATTAAAAGCTGAAATAAAGATAACACTAGCAGTATTTGGCATGCTATATCCACTATTGCCATCAATGCACTAACTATGCAGAGTAGCTTCCGACTTCATTTATATGAAGAGCAGACCACTCATCACACACTCCGTTCTTAATTCTTTTGTAACAAGTACCACCATATCAAAGCACGCTACTCTGTCCAACTGCCCATCTATGATTCTTGTGTACTTCGATGCAGTGATGTACTTGTGTACTTCGATGCAGCAAGAAATGTTAAGAATAATATACCACCACAGCTGTGGCCCAGTGGCTTCAACACCCACCCTGTATGAAGGAGGAGTGAGATTGGATTCGGACCAGTGTTGCCAAGCGACCACTGGATTTCCAATAAATACAAATTTTCTCCTGGCCTGGTGAATGGCATTTGTCGGTATTCTTTGGCCAAGCTTGCCTTCTGCCATTGTCACCTAATCATTACCATCATCTTAAAAGAGTTCAGAATACTGTACATTGAATTCTCCTTTAAACTCCCAAGTGCCTGACCAATTGGTAACTATAAAATACAAACAAGCAAGAAAATGCACAAAGTCATACACTACAGCCAGTATGCATACACTTACCGGAACCAGGTCCTTGACCACATACATATGTGGAAGAGGGTAGATCTTTGTGGACTTTGTTGTGTTATCGTCAATTTTACTACAAAAAAAAAATGGTAAGTATTATTTTAAGGAATTTCAGTCATGTCACCATGAAACCTTCCCCATAAGCAAAAGCATGGCAACACATCAACATCAAGATCAACAATGTGTTTTACAGGTTTCCTATGATAATTAACACACAAGGTATCACAAATTATCCTTCCATTATCTTTTTTTCTTCTATGCTATGCTACAGTTGCAATATGTCATCCGAGACCTTCTTTTAAAGGAGCCTAAAGATGAATTTTTAGGAACCAGTATTTTACCCATCTTTATGTACTACTCTAGTGCTGAAAACTATGATCAGTGAACATGATATTGACAGTACACTTGCAAAAATAATGAACTAAGAGCCAATACAGACCCAGCTGCCAGACATTAGAAGGTTTTAGTATAGCATGTTTGTTCAAGCTTCCACAGCCAAATTTTTAACAGCATTGCGACAAATGCCTCGTTGTCGACAGATTCATTGGATAAAGAACATAGCTTAAGCTGATAATTGTACAAAATTGTACATCATGCAGCGCCATCATCAACTAAACCTCAAATCGCTTCACCAGCGCATTAAAGGGAACAATGCCTTTTTATCTAAGGACCCACTAGAAAGAGCTTAATCTGTAATAAAATGTGATAAAAACTTTTGGAAGAAAAACCATAATGCACTTAACATAAAAGTAGTAATTTGCCAAGATATGGTCACGTGGAATGGAAAAATATAACTTCTTAATTTCAAGATGCCACTTAAACTTGTTTTATGCGATTCCCAATACCAAATTGCAAAGATTAACCCCATTTTGTATGATGGTCAATTCTTACGTTGTCAGGTCAGATACTTTTCACTCCAACTCAATCTAATGACGCATTCTGCTCAGTTGCTGGCCCCTAAATGCATTAAAGGTAGCTGCAGTTCATAAAATAAATGTAACCATATGCTTGTCTGATAAAAACATTTTCGAATGAAATTTTTCCCCAGAGAAGAAGATGCTTCCTTATGTAATAGCAAGTCAGCATTATCTTCTCTGTATCAGCAATATAAACAATGAGTATTTGTAGAAAGCAGCTCTGTACCAGATACAAGCCAGGGTGTTGGTGCCATTAATATTCATAGCACAAGAACCACAGATGCCTTCTCTGCAAGACCTCCGAAAGGTCAGTGTTGGATCAATTTCATTCTTGATTTTAATCAGGGCATCTAGCACCATCGGACCGCACCTGCAGACAAAGTCATAATATGCACCATGGGTTACCACTTTACACAGACACAGGACGGTGTTATGCAACATAACATGCCCAAGAAGTTTGACCTGATTTCAAAGCCGAAACATGTTTAATTATTATTACAGCCTTCGTGTTAAATGCTGATATGTACTTATGCTTAAATTTTCGGAGAATCAGGGGCCATACTTTGTAAGGATTTATTTTATTTTAGTATTATTTTCAGATTCATTTGGTAGAGATGCCACCATTTATTTGCTTTTTCATCAACAAAACAACTCAATAAGTGGCATCATGATTTATATTTCTTTGTGTTCATCTTTTCAATGCCTGTCAAATGAATCGTCATGCTAGCTCACTTGGCAGCATTGACTCTAGTCAGCCAATGCCCATAACACAACGCTACTATAACTAGTGCCCATAACCTCAACACTGCTGCAGGTTTCGTTTGTTTGAAATTAAGTTGCTCATCGCCAATCTAGAAAGCTCCTATCATTATAGCTATGCCTGCTGCAATCATAGCATGTTAATGTAGGCACACTTCAAAGCTTGTAATAATATGTTGATATTGATTTACAAATGACCAGTTAATATCACGCACAAGACAGTAATTACATAGCTTGAACATGGCATGCAAAAAATAATTCCTTCCGCCTTGTGCAGGGTAGCAAAGCGATTTGATTTTACAGTTAACCTTCTCATCTTTCAATCTCCTCGTCAACTGTGACACTGAATGCAACTAACTGGAATTGCAGATATGATCTTTGAAGACACTACTATTACTCATTTCTGCGTGTTTGTACTAGTTACATAGATGTGTATATGTCACGAACCAATCCAATAATGAGACCCCCCCTTCATCTCCTTCATGGCTTTCGTCACGATGTGAACAGTATATCTTCGCCTTATTTGAGCGCCTCGGCAAATACAACAACTATCCTTCAGAAACAAAAAAAGTAGAATTGAGATAAACCATAAAAGTACAAAGTGGTAGCAAACTAACTTGTTGAGATCAACCTCATATGTCTGGAGACGAGGCTTGTCCCCCTTCTTCTCAGGATCCTGCAATGAAGACTCATTGTTATGCGCAGTCAGTACAAAGTATGAGCATGCTCACAATTTGATGACAGTGCAGGATTAATTCAGGTGTTAAAACTGGAAGATTCAGCAAGTCAGCATTATCTTCTTCTCAGTATCAGCATATAAACACAAAATATAAACACAGCAGGCACAAAATGACTTATGAAAAAAAAAATTAACCCACAATATTGTGAACTAAGTTTTCTTTAGATTCCATAAACTTTATCAATGAATTGCACAGTTTTCCGTAAACGCAGCTCACGGACTACTTCAACATAAACGGTAATATATAGCTCACCCATCTGTAGACTTCAAACTTCTTGACGCCCTTCAATTCAGCTGGCGCGGCAGCTGCGGCAGCCGCATGTCTTACCTACGGAAAAAAAAAAAAAAATGAAAACATGCTTAGCAGCACAGCAACAAGGCAAGCATATTTACGTAATCACGAGCTCAGCAGTGACCATAAGCACGAGCCTACTGGCGTTACTGCAGGCAGCGCAGCAAGCAAGTCAGTCGCTTTCTGCACAAGGGACGCATTTCACTAGCATCTAAATATGTGTCAGAGTTAAGCACGACACCAAAACGTCATGCAACAAACTAGGCGAGACGTTCATGGGGTTGCCTGTTACGACTAATAACCTTCACTAACGTCTTCGAATGCCGGCGGCCCATTTCAAGGAACAAAAAGATCGTAAGGTTGTAAAATGCATCACTTGATGTCAGGTTCTGCTGCAAGCACTAAATTCTGATTTTCAATCAAGGGGGGAAACTTGAGAAAGAAAACGAAAGTTTGAGGGTACCATGACCTCGAAAGTCAGGATGGCAGTAACCAAACTCTTTCACTTGAACAAATCAGCCGAACCAGTTCAACTATATGAGAGAATGCAGCTTACAATCGCTAATCTGGCGGTGTACGATGGTAAAAAGAGAGCCTTCTTCAAATAAACAGATGCAGCCATGGTTCAGGAACGGAGAACACGAACGAGTGGGACCTGTCCAGTCACGAACAGGAACAGGAACACGCGGCTACGACGTAGGCCAAAAGGGATCGGGCAAAGCCAACATTCTACTTTTTACACGGTTAAAAGTTTACTGTACATTTACCATTTAATTATTTTATGTCAATGTTTAAACTTAAATATTAAACTTGTTCGCAAATTTTTGCCACAGCTTGTATGTAATGTTCGACTGTGTGTTGCAGTGTAGCCGAGACAAGCCAAGCTCGTTTACGAAAAAAAAAAAAATTCTGCAATCGAGCGGCAATGCGAGGCTGCACCTAGCAAAGTGGGAGTTGATAACCGCAAAGAATATATTCCGCCGGACACACTCGTTGACGTGCAGTAAGAATTAAAAACTTGTCGATATGTCCTCCGGCGACGACTACCAGTGTGCCGAGTTGGTTGAAAGAGATAACTTCACAGAGGAAGAACTTTCGATACCGCCGGTCAAGTACGAATGTGAGTATGTTTCGCACGTATCATTTTGTGCTGAGATCTGTTGCTGTAAGGTTAAGGATGCATTTCTATCTGATGTGCTTAGTCATACGGGATAGTTTACCTGAAGTGCTACTTTCGCTTCGGCGAGTCTGTAACCACAACTCGCTTAATACCAAGTCTGCCAAATTTCATTGTGTGAGTTTAGCCTGCTGTTTGACTTTATGTCGTTTGTTGTCCAAGCGCTAGTTGTTGACACTTTCTTCGTTCGCTTTCATTTCGCTTACTCAGCCCGAGTTCAGACGTGTGTAAGTACGTATTGCAGTGTCCTTGTTCTTATGGAACCGATGCCTGATAGTGCTTTTGCATGACATATGTAAATTGTCATTAGATACTACGGCAATTTTTACCATTTCTGCTTATTTCTTAATTGTGTACTTGTGTTCGACAAATTTTATTTCTTTGCAGATCTCGACCACACTGCCGATGTTCAGTAAGCCTTGGTTACATTCTTTTCCAGTTTTGAAAATAAAATAAATGATCATAATTCACTGTGTGATTATTTTATTCTCTGTTACAGGCTTCACGGATGTATCCTGTCTGATTAACTCTGCAACAAGAGTGTCTGCATATAACAGGCACCCTTGTTGACAAGCAACGTACAACAAGAAAAGTGTCATGAATGTTGTGAAAATAGTATGAAAATAATATTTATTAAGCTGAGTGCTAGCAGGTACCCGGAGGCACACGAGTTTTGGCTCGAGTTTCTGTAATCTTTGATCGTCTCTGCCATAATGAAAGGGGCAGCATGGCGGAAAAAGCTGATATTTTCTCAATGCTACTCATAATTCATGGCACTTGAAAAATCCAAACAAACTGACAAAGCAGAAATGCATGCCATTCACACTGTTTTGAGAGCAGGACTGTTACTCTGTGTTACGAAACAGTGGCTTGCGACGGTGCCTTAATAAGTTGGTCAGCTAAGTTTTTCTCCAAACCCTTTGCTCTTCTTTAAAAGCGTTATACCTACCTTGGTAACTGCACTGGTCCTGTATGTGCTACTTTAAAACAAGGCTACTTCACATCTCTGGTATATGAAGTAGTTGTGGTTAGCTTTAGTGAATGTTTAAGCGAAAGGAGTGCAGATGAAGTGTATTTTGCAAAGGAAATTTTTCCCACATTCTGTTTGCCGATGACTATTCAATGGAGTTTTGTGCGCAGTACAGCACGTAACCCTATAGAATCCATGGCAGCAGTTTTTGTTGAAAAGATTTATTAGTTTTTGCTAGCACTGATATACACTGCAAGCAACAACATTTAACAAAATCGTTCATAGCGTTGATACTTAACAAGACCTTCAAAGGGGGTGAAGACTTGAAAGAAGCTTTTGAACAGGTAAGTATTCCCTTGTTACGTAAGCTACAGACTGACCATGGTGATCAGTAAACAGTTGACCTTTTTTCATTCTATGCAGGTAGCTGTTGCAATGTTTGGCTACATGACAGAAATTGATAAAGTCGAAATTCGTGCCACCTGTGATATTGCAGCAGAAGGTATGCTGTGCTATCTATCTGGTTATTTTTCTCCTCCCTTGCCTTCCTCACATATTTATTTGTGCTTCGCATACTCTATGATGGGGCATTACAAAAAGGGAAGTGGTGAGTGAGTAATTAAGGCATTTTCCTTATTGCACCATGCTGCGGTGGTGCAGTAGTTAGGGCGCTCGACTTCTGTGCCCGAAGATGTGGGATCGAATCCTGGCTACAACGGTCTTTTTTTGAAGGAGGTGAAAAGCTAGGTGCCTGTGTGCTGTGCGATGTCTATGCTCGTTAAAGAACATCAGGTGCTTGAAATTTCCGGTGCCTTCCACTATGGCATCTCTTATAGCCTGAGTCACTTTGGGAAGTTCCCCATAAACCAAACCATTTTCTTTGTAGCAGTTATGTGCAGTTCCTTTAGCAACTACACCTTTTGTAGAACTCTGTCCGCATTCTGTACACTACATACATGCGAGTAAAGTCTTAATGCTATTTACTGTGTAGGCTTAATGGTCTTGATTTTCATGGTGAAGGTCCCTAACAAGATGTTCTTTTTATCACATAAAGATTTCAGTATGCATTAAAAAGCTTTGGATAATGAAAATTAATCCACATTCCTCCACAATAGCTAACTTCATAGCCAACAGTGTAGGTCCAATGTTTTATAATCTCGATCTCCAAAAATTTTATTTACAGCTTTGTATAAGATTTCTGAACTGATGATATTGCTGCCCAACTATATATATATATATACATAGGTAGACGAGTTTATTGCTTGAAAAGGCAGAGAGGTCGGTCCGAAAGTTGAACATCTGGCCTGTTACTTTGCACTAAGGAAAGCGAAGAGGAGAAGAAAGAGGGTCGTGATGGGTGATGATGTGGTGAGAAGCACGAAAATATATACAGGCTTGGTAACTTGCATCTCAATCGCGTGTTGAGTGTTGAGTCCGGTGTCACTCAAGAAGTGACAGAAAGCCTGCATTGTCTGTACAGCTAAATTTCTGTACGCATTAAAAAACCTTGGGTAACGAAAATTGATCCACAGCCCTCCACTACAGCTAACCTTAGAGCTGGGTACTTCCCAGTGCCTTTAAGTAACATACTTAATAGATATGCTAGCAAGGCAAGGATGAAATGGTGATGTTAATAGTGCTCTCACAATCACTGTTATGGTATCTAGTCGTTGGTCATGACAAGTGTTACATGTAAACACCTTCCAATGCATTGATTTGTACATATAATGTGTTATAATGGCTGAGTCTTAACTGAGCCTGGCCCTCATTGTTATGCTTCTCTGTGTCCTGGTGCTTAGTAGCTTGCATTTATATGAACATACTTCTGATTGTGTTTGCTTTAACTCCTTACTGCTCAGACAAAAATGCAAAAATTAGCCAATAAAGAGCAAGCCTTTTTGCAGCTTCAGTAAATATTTTAAATATCCTTTAATTTATGGATGAAAGAAGAAAGCGCAGAAAAGCACACTTGCCAAAAGTGGCTACTTGAAGCACTGACATTATTGCATTGTTATACCACTCTGGGGAATCAAAAAACAAAAATGCTGAATTTCACCAATGCTGACAACCTTAAAAAACAAATGCAGTGTCCTTCGTTAATGCCACTGCTGCTGCTTGATGTCACATTACAACTGTGCAGTGGAGTTTAACAAGTAAGACTTCGTGTTACATTGAAAATGGTGCTCTTAGTTGCATCATGATAGGTAAGTATTGTAGAGTTAGTGGTAAGCTTTATTTAGCATGTTAGCCTTCACTTTTAATGGTGCATTAGGCATAGGACTATAGGACTAATTGAGATTTTTGCCACAGAAGAGGAAAGAACCTTGAGGTCATGGTCATGTATGCATGTTAGCAACACTAAATCAGCATTTGTTCCCCAACCCCAAGCGCTCTTAACCTGCATGCTGCGAAATGTGAAAGTGAGTCTAAACTCGTTTTCACAACACCTCTCTGAAGTTAAAGGGCCCATGAAAAGCTATTTACTAAAACTAGAAGACACACACTTGCAATAGGTATCCGATCAGTAGTTTCCACAACGGAAAAATTTTTAAGCTACCTTCGTTAGTACTTAACATGTTGGCAATCAAAAATGATGCTCCTCCTCTCCCGACTCAGCTTGGCCCATGCCAGCACGCAAAAAAAAGATGAAAACAAGTCGCGACGGCTTCCCACCACGTCCCGCCCTGCCTATGTAGTTTGGGACTGTCCAGCGAGTGGGTATGCCCAGCAAGCCCCAATGACGTCATAGAGGAGATTTGCATGCGGGGATGTGTCACCTAAATCTGTTGCGAATGGCCACCAGTAACGTCTCCAAAACGTTATTTGTAAATTACAGGCTCCACACAAAAGCTTTCAAATTTGACTTGAATACTCATAAGGACCACCTTTATGGATTTCTTGCATTAGGATATTACCGCAAGTAGTATTTCAGGGACCCTTTAAAGAGAAATCACAAAGTTTGTTTCTTGCAGCTGAAGACATGGTTGGCCTGCTTTTTCACTTTTTGGATGAACTGCTGTTTGTGTTCAGCGCAGAACCGTTTATCATAGGAAAGGTAAGGCATTGTCAGAGCTAAAAAAATATAGCTGGAAATTTACTCTTTGCCTCGTGTGCCTATTTGGAGCATAGTTTAGACATTGATTGTTATGTCTGATCCTTTTTTTATTTTTTGCAGAAAGTCGAAATTCTTGAATTCGACAAGGAAGCTTTTAGAATAAAGGCACGAGTGTAAGTACTATAGTGGTATGATGACCTATTTGCTTGTGGTGAAGAAATTCATAACCACTTAAAGCTTAGGGCCTTTTGTGCCAAAGGTTTGCTGAAGTTTCTCACTTCTTGCAGGTATGGTGAGGTATTCGAGCTTGGAAAGCATCCTCAGGCAAGGATTTTATAATTATAGTAACAGTATTGTGCATAGTGCATGCCAATTGACTACAAATTGGAGAAGGAAATTTAAGAAGGATTACCTTGATCATACTGCACTCACCACATACATTACTTAATGTTATCTCAGAGCTTTTCTAATCACTATTTAATACTAGCATCTTACAACATGGCCACTATAATTCATTGCACACAATTTAATTATGCATGTCTAACATAGATATCGTAAGTAAATCTGCCACAAAGCATGTAACCGTGTTCTCAGTCAGTTGAATGCATATCATTCCCATGTTGCTCTTTTCCTTTGGCAGGGCACCGAAGTGAAAGCAATCACATATTCTAATATGCAAGTATGGGACAAGCCAGGACAGCATGAAGTGTTTGTAATTATTGACATATGAATAAATTATAAAGTTGCCAATTTTCTTCGTAATGAACAAGTTTAATAATATGCAAGAGTTGCTGTTACTCTTCATTAAAAGAAATGGCAAGATTATGTTTGCGAACTGGAAATTCTGCTATTGGGACACCATACTTTGTACACTGACCATGATAACAGAGTTGTGATGCTACGGAGAGTGCTAAGGATCTCTGGCTCTGGACAGGCCGCCATTGAGAGCTGAACCTCACAACATTTAAGGCCAGAACCTTGTGTAGTGATGCTAATCTAGCAGTGCTGTTCATGGAACTAGTGGGCATTAAATGGGATATAGGGTTTAGAGGAATAGGAGGACAAATGAATCATATACTGTACTAAACGGTAGACACACACTATGCTATCATGGTTTAATGAAGAGACAAGGTGTAGGATTCCTGGCCAATAAGGATATAGTTAGTACCTTAGAGGAATTCTATAGCAGTAATAAAAGGGTGCCAGCTACCATAGTTAAGCTTAATAAGCAATATAAATTGAAGGTTGTACAGGCCTACACGCCTATGTCTAGTCATAGTGACCAGATAAACGAAAGCTTCTCTAACAACATAGCACAACATAACAACATAGCAGTGGGTAAAGTAAAAAAAACTTACTGCCTTTTCCGTAACCAAGAGTAGATGTAAGCATGAAACATGAAATAGTTCTGGCATAGCACATTGTCGGCAGGGACGAGCAGTCTTCAGCTGTGATGTATAACTTGCAAAGCAATCACTTTCCACGAGGCGCTTTCTATTTCTCCTTTCATCAGGGTTTATTGCTTAACTTAAGCAGCTGTGACAGTGACGGCATTGAAATGCAGAATGATTCAGAAGCATACGTGGCCATGAAGCAGTGTGTTCGAATGCTATTCGAGCATGTATAATACCGTCTACTAAATAGGGAAAAACCATGAGCTGGCACCGCATCGTAGTGACAAACTTGATTCTAATTGCCCAAACATGCTTTGAACTGACTGCTGGCGTTGAGCAGTGTTCTATGCGCGAGTGTGTGACACCATGATATCCTTGAGGGCATGCAAGTCTGAGAGAGCAGAAAACTCTTCTCGTTAAATCTCGTTCAGCGCATGGATATTTTTGTTTTGGTGGCCTGATGAAGAGAAACAGGCGTCCAGATGAAGAGAAATTGGTGCTCAGATAATGGAGAATCAGTGCTCGGATGTTAGCTTTTGTTGTTGGCTCAATGTCACATCAAGGTCGCCGACTATGGGATCTGGCATGCAAGAAGCAGGCTGGAGACTAAGCAGTGGGTGATTATGGATTGGGCTCTAAAACAGCAAGAGTTATTTGTAGAGTTCATAAAATGCAGTAATTTACAAATCATGAATATCTTCTTCAGCAAAGAGAGAACCACAAGTGACACGAGATATGTGGAGATTAAAAATGAAATAGATTTCATATTGTGCTTTAACTTTCGCATTGTAGAGGATGCGGAGGTCATCAGAAAGGTGCGGCGCATTGACCACGGAATGGCAAAGTGCCAAATCAGTCCATGCTTGAAGAAAGGATGGGAGAAACTAGTTGGGAAGAAGCTCATAAATGAATCAGCCGTAAGAGGGAAAGTAGAGGAATTTAGGATTTTGCTGCAGAACAGATATCTGGGTTTAGCTGATGAAGACCACCTTAGTTTAGAAGCAATGAGTCATAATTTCACGGATATCATTTCTGATTGTGCTGTAGAAATAGATGGTAGGATAATTAGACAGGATACCAGTAAACTATCTAAGGAGACGAATGGTCTGATTAAGAAACACTAAAACAGAAAAGCCTTCAATCCAACAGACGAGATGGAAGTGACAGATTTATCGAAGATAAGTTAAAGTGTGTGACATAATGGGATATAATATGGAGAGAGTTCAGCACGCTCTAAAGAATGGCAGTAGCCTAAAGGTGGTCAAGAGAAGACGACACGCATGCAAAAATCTTATTTTATCCATACAGTAGCCGAGGAATTCTACACTGATCTATTCAGTAGCAGTTATTGGAGTGGCAGCATTACAGAGCGCTCGCAAGTTCCACTGGTAACGAAGGAAGCATAGAAGCAATGAAAAGGGGAAAAGCAGCTGGGCAGGATTAAGTAATAGCAGGTTTGTTGAACGATGGAGAAAATGCTAGAAAAAGGGCACCCTGTATATGCAATGCCTCATAACCTTAAGAGTACCGGAGTCTTGGAAGAATGGTAGCATTATCTTAATCTGTAAGAAAGGGGAGATTAAGGGCTTAAAAAATTAGGCTGATCAGTTCACTATCCATTACATACAAGGTGATTACTAAGGTAATTGTTAATAGGATCATGGTAACTTTAAACTTCACTCAATCAAAGGGTACTCTACAATAGACCGTATCCACACTATGAACTTGGTGACAGAAAAATGCTGTGAATATAACTAATCCTTTTACATGGCATCATAGATTACAAGAAAGCACTTGACTCAGTCGAGACCTCAGTAGTCATGCAGGCCTTGCGGAATCAGAATAAGGCATATGTGAATGTACTGGAACATATTTATAGTGGCTGCACAGCAACTATAATCCTCCATAAAGAAGTAATAATTCCTCCAAGGAAGGTTGCTAGGCAAGAAAACACAATCTGCCCAGTACTGTTCCCTGATTGCTTAGAAGCATTCAGAGGCCTGAATTGGAAACAGTTAGGGATAAAGGTTGATAGAGAATACCTAATAGAGAATTGCAAAGGATGATTAGTGACCTAGACAAGCAAAATAGAATGGTAGGCCAAAAAATTGATACACAGAAGACTAAAGTGATGTTCAACAGCCTTGGAAAAAACAGCAGTTTATCATAGGTTGCAAGGTATTGGAAATAGTAACGGAATATGTCTGCTTAGCACAGGCAGTGGCCCCAGGATCTGGACCACAAGACCAAGATAACTAGGACCGTTTGACTGGGGCAGAATGCATTTGACAAGTTTTCTCAGATCATGAATGGCGACTTATCAGTATCCCTTAAGAGGAAAGTACATAACAGGTAGTATCTTACCGGTACTACCTGCGAGGCAGAAGAAACACGGAGTCCGAGCTTTTGAAATTAAAATTATAGATGTAACATTAAGAGATGGAGAGAGTACAGGGTGGGTTAGGGAACAAACATGAGTTAACAAGATTCTAGTCGAAATCAAGAAGTGTGCATGGGCAAGGCACGTAATGCAAAGGAAAGAAAACTGATGGTCGCTAAGGGAGACAAACTGGATTGCAAGGGTGGGCAAGTGTAGCTGGGGGTGGCAGTAAATTAGGTGGGCAAAGGACTTTAGGAAATTTGTGGGGGATTATGCAGATGCAGGTGGCACAGGGCCGGATTAATTGGAAGGAGATGAAGGGGCCTTTACCCTGGAGTGAGTTTAGTCCGGCTGATGATGACTGTGTATACCACATTAAAAAATCCCAAGTCGTCGAAATTTCTGGAACCCTTCACAGCATTCCTCGTAGGTAATGCCGGTTTAGTATGTCGAACCTTATAGTCCAAGCCAAATTAAAGAAACAATCGTGTGCATGTTGACGCCACGCCAGCACATATTTCTATAGATGGTTTTTATGAAAAGTACTGCTAGCCTAAAAAAGGATGCTACAACAGTGAAGGACATGCACTGAACAGGAATATTTTTTGTTGGAAACAGATTGTCAAGTAGCAGCCATGCATGCACCAAGCTGTGACAGAAAATCCACATATAACTGTGCACTCAATCTATTTTTTATCATAAGCAATATAGATGAGTGCCCATGTTTTGCTATTGGTAGGTCTCAAAGATTTCACGTGCCACATTTCTCATTGGCTTAGAATGGAAACATCCTCGATCCACGCAATATGTTTGTTGGGACATCTGTTAGAATGAAAATCAAGATTACAGTCTTCTCCAGCACTAATTTTCTCTCGGCACTTTCATATTCTTTCATTCAGTCTCCTGTCTGACCTATGCAAAATTTTTCACAGGTCAGTGGTATGTTGCAACTATCAGTTTTGCATTTTTCAGACGTTTCTGTTTGGTGATGGGGTGTTTCTTCCGGCCTATGTAATCCATATGCTAAGGCTTCAAAGCTTTGCAGGTGCTGAAAAAACTGCAATAATGCCAATGTGTGCTTCTCAATGTTTTTAGCGTTGTGTCATTTTTGCCTAAATATGATTAAACTTTAATTCTTTCTCACCTCAAAAGGCTCTTGCCTTATGACTAGGATGCCGCAGTGGTTCAGTGGTTAGGGCACTTGACTGCTGAGACCAAAGATGTGGGATCGAATCCTGGCCGGTACCGCCATTTTTCGATGGAGGCAACAAGCAGTGCACCTGTGTGCTGTGCGATGTCAGTGTATGTTAAAGAACTCCAGGTGGTTGAAATTTCCGAAGCTCTTCACTACCGCGTCTCCTATAACCTGAGTCGCTTTGTGACGTTAAACCCCATAAACCAAACAAAACCATCTTGCCTTATGACTTCATTAAAACCGTTAAAAAAAAAGGGTACTTGTAAGTTTGCTTCTAAGACTGTGAAAAAATTAGGGGAATGCTCAAGCATCAACTTAAAGGGCCCCTTAAATGCTACTTAATATACTTAACAAGAAAGAAAAGGCGCAGTATCTGTCACATTTGTTCCGTGGATAAAATTCTAATGCAAGAAAACTATAGAGGCGGTCTTTGTAAGCATTCAAGCCAAATTTGAAAACTTTGTATGGAGCTGATAATTTACAAAAAATATTTCAAACATGCTCCTGGCGACCGCTTGCAACCGATTGGGGTGACACATATCTGCACATGTTACGTGGGCGGGACAGGCCGTGGTAGGGACCGTCGTGACTTTTCTTTTTTCTTGCACGCCGGCGTGAGTTGACTAGAGGGGGAGAAGAGGTGCATCATTTTCAATCGCCCATATGTTTGGTGCTAATATAGCTAGGTTAAAAATTTATCCGCTGCAGAGACAATTGACGGATACTTATTGCTCGTATGCATTTTATAATTTTATAATATATTTTATAAGTTGGTTTTTGGAGAAAGAAAGGTGCAGAATCTGTCTTGCTTCTCAGTGGACACCTACACTTGCAATTAACAGTATAAGGTCCATATGTCATTGGTTCGAATCCCTGCTGCAAAGTAGCCTCTAACTTCACTAGCAGATGGATGCTGAATCGGAAGCAAAGTGGCATGACACCACCCTGAATGCTGCACAAAGAATGGTTGCATCACAAATCTGATATGAAATCACGTGCACGTAACAAACTTCAATTTTCTGGGTCTGCAAGACTTTTTATTATTTCTTTGCTTCCTGTTGAATTTTTGCGTTCAACCACAACGGCAATGCCTATGCCAGCTTTTCTGCAACACAGGGATCTTACGGTATCGCATAAAAATGTAGCCATACTGTGTCAATCAGTGTCACTAAACGACTAAACAGACTGAACATTTGCTTTCCATCCTGAATGATGACTATGGTAGCAGATGCTGTGTTAAAGGAGGTGAACGGTGACGCCCAGGAAGAAAATAAATATGGAGAAAATTCAGAAACAGGCTTAATATGTCAACAGTTACTGCTCTGTCAATAAAATGGGGCATCGCCACGATTGTCTCGATCCTAGATAGCTGTCGCTAGATGGTGTTGCAATGCAGTTTTCCCGAGCTCTGCTCTGCAAACGGCTGCCTTTGCATACCACTTTTGCTCATGATTGTGCATGTTGAAAGATAAGCTGTTTGTCACATTTTTGACATAGCCAAAAACCAACAGTGGTTACAACTAACAGCTTTGCCACCGTACAGCTCCTCTGGATACATTGAATGCAGCATGAAATGAACTACTTTTATAACTGCTATGCCAGGGTAACCTCACCACTTTGTAGATAGTCAGTCGAAGCCTAACTCTTTCCCTTTTATTGGCATGTGGCATACAAGAGCTTGTGTATGCCATTGTGTATGCCATCTTGGCATTAAACAAAGGTGGAGCTGCTAGCACTGTCAATTGCCAACTCATTCTTCCACACAGGTTTTTATGTTTGTTCTTGCTTTATATTTTCACAGGCTTTGCAAATGAAGATGTAGCACCAAACTATTCCAGAACGCACACTGTGAAAACTGCTCTTAAACACGCAGCCCATTAAAAGTGCTACGCTTTTAATCACATCACAGCTGACATGATCCTGTGGCAACTGAATATTGTTGACAAGACAGTACATAACGATATCAGAAAAATTCACTTCATTAAATGATAGGCATCACCACATAACATGAACACACATGGATGGAAACTTAGCATAATGGCACAGCATGACAGTGACAATGGTTTCGGGAAAAGTGCATGCTGCAGTTTCAGGTGGCAAGATAATCATCATGCACTTGCATGTGCTAATTTTACTGACGTGCACATGAAGGCAAGGGCAAAGTACTTCAACACTGGTTTACCTCACCAGGCATTCCATATTTTATTCATCATTCTGTCTTTTTAGCAACTGTTTTTTGCTTCCAGAGTTTGAATTTCTTTGACTTCTTTCTCTGCTTGTCTTTAGGTGCACCATTTGCAGGTGTTGCCACAACAGTTTTCTTATTCTTCTGGGCTTCTATGGCCTGCACTGCCGAGTCCATGCGTAGTTTGGGAACTTCAAGAGCTCCTTGGTGTGTCAAGTACTTACCAGAAAAACCGGAGGGAAACAGAGGTTTCTTCAGCATCTCTGACAACTGAAGCTGCATTGCTTTAAGCTTGCGTTTTGTGTCTGCTTTCTTTTTGTCATCAGTGTTAGACAGCATCCGCTCGTCTAGGTCAATCTCCATTTCCTTCGCTGCACGCTGCAGCCAGTTGTCTTCATAGTTGCTGCGGCGCACTCTGTGGCTTTCGGCCTCGAGTTTCCTGGCCAAATCCACACGTTTCTGCACCGCCCTGAGCATGCTCTGGTCAACGGGAAAGTCAGGAAGGTCCTCATTCCTGTTCAGTGTTCTGCAAATCTTGCGATACAGATGTAGCTCCCGGGGTTCCATGAGCATTACACTTAGCCCATCACTCTTGGCACGTGCTGTGCGGCCACTGCGGTGGACATAAACTTCAGCAGTTCGTGGTACTTGAAAGTGGATGACATGTTGTATGCCCTGAATATCAAGGCCTCTTGCCGCTACATCCGTAGCAAGAAGGAGACCAGACGGGTTGTTCTTGAACCGATCCAGATTTTTTAGCCGCTGCCGTTGTTGCATGGAAGCATGCAGTGGGAGAGGACAACGCTGTAACAAGTCTAACACAGACACCAGGCGGCGTACGCTGTCAATGCTGTTGCAAAATACCAAGGTCCTTCCAGGGTGTGCCAAGAGAAAGTAATAAAGGCGACTGTCTTTGTCCTCAACAGAAGGGCACACTATTCTCGATTCACACAGTGTCTCAGCAGTGCCTAGTTTTCGTGTCAGGTCAACTACCTTGGGCTTGGAGCTAATACCAATGGTGCGCATAAGTTCTTCGACTTTTTCTTTCTCGGTCAATTTGTGCTTCTTATGCTTGTTCTTCATGCGCTTTGGCATGTCATGCACCATGGTCAGGGTTGCTGAGAAGACAAAGTTCTGGCGGCGACGTTTTTCTGCGCCCTCTTCAGAGGGTGCATTCATGACTTCCAGCAGACGTGTAAGGTCCTCGAAATGGCCCTTTTCAACCATGCGGTCAGCCTCGTCAATAACTAAGTAACGGACTTTGCTCACGTCAGAGACATGAGGTGCTCCCTGATCAACAAGCTCCCAAAGACGGCCTGGCGTGGCCACCACAATCTCGGGTTTCCGTTTGAGCAATCTCAGCTGCTTTTCAGCCGAAAGGCCACCAATAACGTTCACGATGCGCACGTTTGTGTACTTGGCCACATCTTGAAGATGTCGCGTTACTTGAATGGCCAACTCTCTCGTAGGTGTTAGCACCAGAGCTTGAAGCGGCATGGCCTGCGAAGCGCACTCTTCTGGCTGCCGCAACTTGCGCTCCATGATGTGGTGCAGGAGTGGAATACCGAATGCAAGCGTTTTGCCACTGCCGGTCTCTGCAGCCCCCATGATGTCCATGTGATCACGTATCGCAGCTGGCAAGGTCTGAGCCTGTATTTCAGTAGGCTCAGTGAACTTTAATTCAGCCAGTGCTCGCAATACCTGCTCGGGGACGTAGCAATTCAGCCAGGCAGACATGTCATCACACCTCGACACTTTGGGCACGTCCGGGGACGAGTCATCAGTGCCGTCTGGACAGTCGTTGGATACGTCTTCATGGGTAAAAGTTGTGTTTGGTTCCGCAGTTCTGGTTTCCACTGGTTTACCATCGCGCTTTCGTTTCCGTTTCTTTTTCTTAGAAGGGGCGTCGGATGCAGTTTGAGACTGCCTTGAAGAGTCCTCCTGACGCAAAATGTCATAACTTGAGAGTTCTTCAAGGCCCGAAAAGCCTTCCCACTCAGCACCTTGAAGGACTGCAGCGTCTATTTGAACCGGCTTCCACTGCGTTTTGGATCGAATGACCACAGATTTCTTCGGCATCGCTCAAGTAATGCCGCACACAAAGCCGAGTTCGGCAACTTGCAGAAAGCGTTGTATTTACGAACCCTTAGGAGTACTTAAAACAAAAAAAAACTAAGCAGCTACAGTAACAGACCGCGCTGACAGACTGGGCACACAGTCACAAGTTCACAGTCTACAAACACGACTACAGCGACTACAGTCAGCTAGTCAGCTACGGTACCACGTGGGTTGCGCTGGTCTGCCTTTTGCATGCGGAAATGACGCAGAGGATACGGTAAACGGGTAAACAGCTTAAAGAAGCACGGTGCCTGGAAGTTTGATAAACTCTGCCATGGAGATTAAACAAAAAGTTCAGCTTAGTAGTTACTACGTAGTTATGACGCAGCTATCTGCTCATGTTTGGCTACTTTGGCAAAAAAAAAAAAAAGAAGGGGGGGGGGGGGGGTCTTTTTTGCGTGGCAGCACAGTCGACAACCACATAGCAGCTTTCTTTTTTGTTTTTACGTTGTTTATTATTAGGTTATCATTGTTATCTTTCTTATGGCGATTACGCTTGCTTGCGGTACCCTGTTCTTTCTCTCTGTCTCTCTCTCTCTCCCTTCGTGTGGTGCGAGGTGGTCGGTAGTCGCCCGGTGGCTGGAAGCGGGGACCAGTTGCCGGTGGTGTTAAAGATAGGGGCCGCTACACTGCTTTGTGAACATTCGCTTTAAGAGAAAATCCACGTGTGCTGGACATGGCCCCCTTACTAAAGCGCAAGGAGTCCGAAAATTTGTACGCTGGCAGTTACGTGCCGAACGAAAGCCGGAGCAGGAAAGGTATCAACGCTGTCCTCTTGGGTCCACCAGGATCTGGCAAGGGCACCCAGGTAGATTGCAGCATTGGAGAGACCGAATGGCACAGATAATCATGCCGTGTTTGTTTACCGCAGGCTCCGAAGTTAAAGGAGGAATATTGCGTTTGCCACTTGGCGACCGGTGAGTGCTGCGATTTTAGTAGCGCCAGTCACAAGTGTACTCGTGGGCCACAAGGACTTTAGTTTAAATACTCATCTGGATGCTTTGAGAGGGCTGGCATGTGGTCCTTATTTCGTGTTATTTGTGTACTTTTTAACCATATCTCGCCCAGCGCAATTTGTTCTAACCGAACGCAGACTTGCCTGTTCGCGAGGTGGTAGTAAACTGCCCATGCTCCATCCCAATGATCTTGTGCATTTTGTTTGTTTGCATTGGGTACAGCATGGTTATTCAGGTTCGTGACCCACGTCATTATGTGCTGCTACATGAGTCTGGTGAAAGGCTTGTTCTTATATCAGACAATTTATTGAACTGTCTGTTTTTTATTCGATGGACTTCCTTCCATAAAAATGCATTCTGAGGTGCCTTGAATTACTGTCTCCTCTTCATGCCATAGAGATTACATGCTGTAGTGGGCCGATAACTGTGAATGAAACCCTAACTTGAAGGGACAGTGAACAGTAATCCAAGTGCTTGTACAGTTTTATCGCCATGTATCTTTTGGGAGCATGAGCGTGCCTAAATGAGCATAAAAGCACTAACTAATAATACTCAGGCAACTTGTTTGCAGTTTCTTTGAGCTGCAACACCTGACGTAGTTTTATTCCAGGTGACTTGCTGCGAAGTGAAATAAGCTCGGGCTCTGAACTTGGAAAACGGCTAAAAGCCACCATGGACAGTGGGCATCTGGTCAGCGATGATGTGGTCATTGAGATGGTGGCCAAAAACTTGGACAAGCCAGAGTGTCGCAACGGCTTCCTCTTGGATGGCTTTCCACGCACCATCGTTCAGGCTGAGAAGGTGCTACACAGTCGCTGAAAATGTTCTGTAACCAAAATGTTAGACCTCATCTTGTGTGCAGGCATCACATTGAAAATTTCCTCATTACTGTGCCCATTCTACTAAGCCCTGCCAGAAGGAACTAATAGGTGGAACGAGTGAAATTAATTTTCTTCAACGGCTCCAACTTGCTCGTTTATTATCGTGTTTTTAATGAAGCAAAATATCCTAGCTGTATATAGCAATCTGTGCTTTTCTCAATATGGGCAAATTGTTGGCCGTTTTTTGCTACGTGTTTGATCTTAAATGGCTTACAACATTGGGTGTCCTGCAGCTCTGTTTTGTGCAGTGAGGTGGAAAATATTGTCAAGGTGCTGTGAGGAGCACAGCCAGGCTCCTCATTTAGTAATGCTGCTATAAGGTCACTGCTTTACTGCAGTAAAATTGCTGCTCGCTGTTACTTTGAACATAGTCTGAAGTTAAGGCATGTGAATGTGCACTTAGGATGCAAAACCTTTGCCATAAAGAAGTTCATTTGTGCTGTTTAATGGTTTAGCCAATGCCCTGGCATAGTAATGTCGGCACAAGCTGCTACTGTTCTGTGTGTTAGTTGCAGTTGTTCAAGTCATCATCGACTTGTACACTCTTGTGGTTGATGCCGCATATGGTGACTGGCGTTTAAAATTGTAGTGCTCAGTGGAGATGGCCCATGGGTTTGCAGCCACGTTATTGCAATCACTTGCACGATCACATCGCCATAAAAAAATTCTGCGCCATCTATTTTTTTTTTGCATGCAAGATTCACACACACATCTTGCTTTTTGCAACATCTTACAGAGGCTTAATCCGTGCTATAAAAGTTGGAAACAGTATTGTCTATTACTTGGCACCTGAATCTGCCACTGTGGCTGGCAGTTGTGGCATTTTCTTGCTTGCCCAAGGTAGTGAGATTAAATGATGGCTGCAGCAGTCTGCATTGCAATAAGGGAAAATAGTTGAAATTAACGTGTCTTCCACAGCATTTTCGTCATCACCCGCTTGCACTTTTAGGACGTTAAATCCCGCATACCTCGATTGTCACATCAGTAGACATTACACAGCCAGGTAGATGGGCTGGCACTCTATCTATGAGAGAAACAGAACTTTGTAAACTTTTGCATGCCTGTGTTCTCCAGGTATCTGCAGTCTGTCACTGTCACCTCTAGGGATGCTTGTGAATTTTTGGTCTAAGAACACCATTTGTTTTTTCTCTTAACAGCTTGATGAAATGCTGGAGAAGAGGCGCACCCCTCTAGACTCTGTTATAGAGTTTGGTATCGATGACAGTTTGCTTATTCAGCGGATTACAGGCCGGCTCACACATGTGCCTAGTGGACGGTCCTACCATGAGACTTTCAACCCACCTAAAAAACCTATGATTGATGATGTAAGTGCAAAGTTTCTTGTTTTTACTATTTTTCATACTTGTACTTCACCAGTGGCAAAAGTTTAAAAGGAGACCCGCCGGGGTGGGGCAGTGGTTACGGCGCTCGACTACTGTTCCCAAGGATGCGGGATCGAATCCCGGCCTCGGTGGCCGCTGTTCGATGGGGGCAAAAGGCAAGGCGTCCGTGTGCTGTGCGATGTCAATGCAGGTTAAAGAACCCCAGGTGGTTGAAATTTTTGGAGTCCTCCACTACAACGTCTCTCATAGCCTGTCGCTTTGGGACGTTAAATCCCACAAAACCACTAAGTTTAGAATGAGTTAAAAGTTCCTTTAAAATTAGAGCTGCTACTTGTGCTTGAATGATATCTGAGTACCACTGAATGATATCTGAATATCGGTATAGTTAAAGCAGTAGCTTTAAATTTTTCTGCGACTGGACACAGCAGCAGTGTTATGTATCTCCAGTTCCACTACATAAGAGCACTGGGGCCGAATTATGCCGCGATTACATCACGAAACTGCCACAAATATGTCATAAACCAATCGGCTAGCCTCGCTCTTGTTGCTCAGTTCCAACTGGCAGACCTGTCGACCAATAGGAGGGGAGGCTGATTGAGAGGTTTGTGACAGTTTTTGTGATGTGGTTGTTGCACAATTCGGCCCCTGTATTGGGTTCTCTGTTACCTAGAAAGCTACTTATTTCTCAGCGTGTCAATATGCTGGCGCTTCTGAAAAATGTATGCTAAAAAAAGAAATGCTAATTACAAAAAAGAAACATCTAGTCTTGAGCTGCACATTTTTTAGTTGTGTTAGAAGATACTGATTGCAGTTTCGGAGTTAAAGTAATAATGTCATGAAGAAACCATGTTTCTAAGGCTGGCCATTATATGCTTTTATGATAAGGCATTTTGTTTTATGAGTCCTGAGCACTCTATCTTGAGTTGGGAAACACGATTGCAGTGACATCACAGCAGCCTCCAGACTGGCGCATGCTGCTCGCAAACACTGAAGTAGGGTTCTTGTGGCCCTTTTTATCTTGTTGTCATTGCATAATATTTCAGCTAGCTTTACGGGTGGTATCTGCACCTTCCTGCCACTGTTTAAATTTGTAGTAGGAGTCAGGATCACGAGAAGTAGTGCTCGTCGTGGCCTTGGGATGTGAAGTTCACATTAGATATGCAGAGGACTAGAATGATCTTAATGTTGGGCACAAGTTTTTCTGCCCATATTGCATGCTTAGAAAATGGCTGAGGTTTAACCCTGCTAAACCTAGTTAGGTGAAGTGAAAGCATCGTTTTGTTTGCTTCAAAAGCAGTCAGGCTTAGGTTTAGACATGGGTAGAGACTTGGTTTTGCAGCGAATAAATTAGCGAGGCTATGGAGTCGAGGACGTCATAAACTACAACAGGGAACTTGTGATGCTGTGTCTTCCGTCAAAAATCAAAGATCGTGGTGGTATGCCATACATTGTAGGCACCATGGTTAAGCTAAATAGCCACACTGTGACCTCTGGCTTGCTGAAGGTCAAGCAGCCAGCTAGGCTGACTTTCAACGATACGTGGCGTAGTGAAGATTTTGCTTCAAAAACATCATTTTAGAGTGGCGTCATATAGGAGGTGCTTGGCAATCTCCAAGGTGTTTTTTATGATTGGTGGTGGTGTGGTGTAGTGCCCTTTTAATTTCTTGGGGCCAGGGAAGGAGCTGTTGAGCTTAATGTTGTCACACATAGAGGTGATATTGATGCGTGTATTGCATAATGTCTTCATTGCTTTTGTCTACTTGTTATAATATTTCTAATTATATATGTATGCTGCCTTGCTAGCATACTCCCCCCATTTTCATGTGCTTGTGGTGGCGGTGGAACTTTATAACCAGCAGGCACAGAGGGGCGACCCAAATGGCCGCCCCCTGCTTAAATGACTGCCGTTATCTCTTGGGCAGCGGTGGAATTTTTCGCCAGCTGGAGGCGCTTGATGGTCACTGAAATGTGTAGTGGGACTCTTGATAATGCTTTTCTTGTGCCTGCACTTTTTTTTGTTGTGCCTTGGTACTTTCCGTCATCAGTTTTAATCTGAGACTGACACCCGTTTTGGGTGTGTGTTTCTGTAGCCCCCATGCTTTTGCTCTGATGGATATGTTGAGAACAGCCACTGGGTCCTAACTTTTCATTTACAAACTAAATTATTCACATATTGTGCAAGTAATGATGAACCTGTACATCATCAAGTGAAGGTGATAAGAGCATGGTTGCCATGGTAGCATGGATATTGGATTTTGTTGACTGCAGATTTATCACAGCAAAGCCAGTAGAACAAATTTATTCTTTCTTGATGACATACAGTGGGTTACATAGCCAAAGCAGGGCATGCTCTTTTGAAGATTATTAATTGCTCTTGCACACTTTGCATTTAGAAACAGACATGCATTATGGGTTCAGTGTTATGTCATCAGTGTTGTTATAAACCATTGCACTTACTGTTTTCTCTAAACTTACATGGGTTGTGAATGGCAGAAAAAAAAATGTTGCAACTGCTGCTGTGCATACTGAAAAGTAGAATTTGATAAGTGGTGCAACTTCTTTAATTGTTCTCAAAGCCAAATACTTTTTTTTCATTGGTCAGCTGCTTGACAATTGTTTCTTTCGGGATTGTATTGATGATGGATCTTGTATGAAATGCTTTTAGGTGACTGGTGAGCCACTCGTGCGTCGAGCAGATGACAATGTTGAAGCACTCAAAAAACGCTTGGACTCTTACCACAAGATGACAAAGCCTCTTGTTGGGTATTACCAGAAACGTGGCCTTCACACCCAGATTGATGCTTCCTTATCACCTCAAAATGTGTTTGATAACATCAAGAAGATTTTTGAGACAGCAAAAAGCAAGGACCATGTTATCTTCCTTTGACAAGAAACCTGGTTATTGAGAAAGGGAGACGAAAAAAATGACAACTGAAAGCTCTTTCTGGGTGGTATAGTTGAATAAATGACTTGCTGTAAGTTTCTAAATGCCCATTTCTCTAAATATGTGTTCTTTTTTCTCTTTTTTTTTTTTCTCCCAATTCGCTTCCAACTGTCCATGGTGAGCAGACCAGAAATATTGCCGAGTTTTGTTATAATCTCGTTAGGTTGCTGCTCAAATTCAGGCCAAACCTGCCTACCAGATCTCCATTAGTTGAGTGCTCCCTTGTTGTGCATGCTCCAGAAGAAAAGCAGCAAATAGAAAAGCTCACCAGTATTAAAGGGGCGCTGTGACGTTCGCCAGACAACTAATTCCAGCCGGCCGCTATAGTTCTTTACACCTTCCCGATGCCCCAAAGCCCAATCATAACGGCGAAATCGTAGCGCATAATATTTTATTCCGCTTCTATAATCAGCGTTTTGGCACCGATGTGAGCAGCACACGACGGCGAAGTTCGTTAACAGATATGACGTTTCCTTCTCTGGGGCGGTGCTTCGCTGATTGGTTGGGCACGCACTTCAAATTTTACATTCGAATGTTCAAATTACTATGCAGAAAACAAATAAATGGTGTTTTAATTCCGCGTGTGTTCGTGGAGTGCTTGTAAGATGGGGACTGTAAGCTCAGATAAATGCGGTGTCAACAAGCACGATGGAGCGTCTGCTTGCTGTGATGATGGGATGGTGGCTTTGCCCTTCGTAGCGGGTCGCCACTGCTTTCTGGCGCGGTGGAGGCAAAAATAAAAAAGAGAAAAGAACAGAGAAAGAAAAAAATGTCCGCCAATACGCTGTCCAGGCTCTATGGTCACAAGCACAAAGGTCACTCCCACAGGCTCCTCAAATCCCAAGGCCGCTGATAGCGTTCGGATATCGGAGGTTGGCAAAAGCGCTGGAAAAGCCAAAATCACGTGGTTGATTGTTTCTGCCGACGTCCCACAGATGGCGCTTGTTGTGTCGAAATCGCTGGTGAAGCACGTTCGCTTCCCTAACCTGTACAGGTACAGGGTAGGCTTCGCTTTAGCTCGTGTACGCCATTCTCCTATCTTTGCCTTTCGCACAAGTAGCGCTCGAGTGATCCGTGACAGCAGTAGTGATAGATGCCGACGGAACACCAAAACGGCGACGCAGATTTGCTGACCGTCAGGTCCACCTCGTCGACACCCCCACAATCGGGTTGGAAAACATTTATTATCAGTATTGAACCGTGAACGATATGTGGGCACTACACTTAGATGGCAAAGATGGTTTGGAGCAGCATTTGGTGGGCTAGGCTAACTTTGAGCAGACGAAGAAGCCGGTCTTCATAGCTGTGCTTCGCAGCATCATTACATGGTAATGACGCTGCCAAAAAGTGCGGCTGCAGGTTGGGTTGGACAGGCAACCGTGGTGGATAGCTTCTGATACGACAGCAGAAAGCTGCGTTTCTGATAGGTTCCGCCCGAGTCGAGCGCTGGGTGAGCGAAATGGGAGAGGGGCTCCCTCTTGCACCAGCTCAGACGCGCTGTTTTTTTTCTCTTGTATTTAGAATTTTATAAACCGAATAATTCTCATTTCCATGCACCGATTTTTGTCTTTTTTTTTTACTGACATCAGCACGGTTCAAAAAACCTAGAGGTTGGCTGGATTTAACGGCCTTACGCGCGTCACTGTGCCCCTTTTAGAATTTGTTGCATGTTTTTGTCTGTAAAGTTGTGCTGCTTCTCTTGTTCACTCGTCGCCGCTTCTAGCAGTTGCTGGTT
Source organism: Amblyomma maculatum (assembly GCF_055883805.1). Lineage (NCBI taxonomy): Eukaryota > Metazoa > Arthropoda > Arachnida > Ixodida > Ixodidae > Amblyomma > Amblyomma maculatum. The sequence goes on along the minus strand of NC_139347.1, from coordinate 53,864,717 downwards.
GGACTTCTTTTGTTCTGGCGAGACAAGTTTAATGGTGTCGCCTCGTATGCATATCAAGAGTGCCTCTCCATTCATTATTATGCTTTGTGAGTTTCATCCTCACGCACTGCTGGTTATCGAACAGCATGCTGTGATATCACAGTGCATTTTCTTGGCCACAGATGATGGCACAGTCTCCGACCTGTTGACTCTGCAACACTAGTTTTGCAATGTGTGCCATGCTGACAGCTGCCTTTGGCAATGGAATAGCTCAGTATTATCTTGGAACATGCCTTTAGAGGATCCTAGAAATGACGGTGTGATCAGCATTCCACTTGCTTGCATTTACCAAAATCCAGAGTCGTCGCTGCCTTTGGATTGTCCAGGGGAATAATTGAGCTGAAGAGAAGCATGGCGCAAGTTGCCCGATATACGGGACGAGAAAAACAACTCATCTCCCATCGGCTGTGTATTTGAGCGGAATCCCTCTGTCTTTTCTATCCTGGTCTTCGTCTCCCCCAACAATGTTTAGCAGCAGTTTCGAGCTTTGTTACCTGGGAATCACCAGTATGAGGAGGTGAATTGGAATCTATAGTTTTTAGCAAGTTGTCTGTGGGTTTGCAAGTGATCAGTTATACAGTGACATGCAATTCCTGCACCATTTTCGTCGCCTTTATCGGACACAGAGAAATTTCCAATTTTATACAACAGGCAGCTTGGCACAGCTGAGGTGGCCTAACTCCGGTGCGCTACTTGGCTCATGCTGGGGCTGACTGGGAAGGCCAGCTACTCATCGCTTTCACATGTCTGAACATTATTCTGAAGCTCCGAAGCAGCTTACAGCTGGCGTACCGGACTAGTGTCTGCAACTGTGGCACCCAAAGTTTACTGCTGCTACTTGACAGTGGCCGCAGATGCAGCATCCGGGAAAAGATAAAATGCTCTTCACTTTGTCCGCCCCGCCGGGGTGGTGCAGTGGTAAGACGCCCGACTACTGTATGGAGTTCCCGGGTTCGAACCCGACCACGGTGGCTGCGTTTCGATGGAGGCGAAACGAAGTGGCGTCCGTGTGCTGTGCGATGTCAGCGCACGGTAAAGATCCCCAGGTGGTCGAAATTACTCCGTAGCCCTCCACTACGACTCCCCTTTCTCTCTTTCCACTTTTACTCCCCCCTTCATCTCTTCCCTTACGGCGCGGTTCAGGTGTCCACATAGCAAGTGTGACAGATACTGCTCCTTTTTTTCCTGTGAACCAATTATTATTATTATATTATTCACTTTGTCCAAAGCAACCCTGACTCTAGTTTTTCTCCTAGAGTTGAAGGCTTGAAGCATAAGCCGTGAAATTCCAGTTATTTTTTTAACACTGCCTTCGTCAAGTGGCACTTCTAGCTCGAGACAGATTTTTGCTTTCTTGGCCTGACTTGCTTCAGTTTTCTTACCCTTTTTCAGGAATCGCCATGTGGCATCATGTTCATCAATGTAGTGGTTTTACTTGCCCCTTGTGCTTATCATTATAGATAAGCTTCTAGGCTATTTCAAAAATAATAAAGAAGTGGTGCTTGTTTGTGATTGCATCTTCAAGTCAATCATTGCTTTGTGACTGCTTGCAAGATGCACCAAGACAAGTTTTGCCAAGTAATTATTTTCTCTAACCTGGAAAAAACAGGCCAGTTGTGAGAGCTGCAAGGAGATGGGCTAAAGTCATGTCATACTGTTACACTCAAACATGTTAATGATATGCTGCACTTTCATTCATTTGAGGCAGTTGCTTGCCAGCACAAGATGCAACTTTGATAGCTGGATGCATATCAGCTGTGTGGTCAAAATACACCGGTGTATCTTGATTTCAGGACATCAGCCTCGGGTGATCTCGAAATATTCCAGATTCCATGATAACTGACTACAGCTCTGGAATAAAAAAAATTACAAGGGTTCAACGCTGCTGAACCAAATATTGAGCGAAAGCATTAGCTGCGGGTGACCGAGCGTTCTTCTCTTTTTCTTTCTCAGCACACATATAAAGCCCCGCTTTAACCAAGCCATATGAACGTGCCTTAGTGGCCTATAGGGGTAACGTGAATGCCAGGGTCCTAGCAGGCTGATTCTGACATAACCGTCCCATGTGAAACGAGAGACCCAAGTTGGCAGCTCCTGCCAGGCTACGTGGGGTGTGACGTCACAGCGTCACGTGGATAAGACGTGGCTACTCGCCGCGTTACGCTGAAGGCTCGAAACCTAGAGTAGTATTGCATTCGCAATAAAAATTGATGATGTTTAACTAAACATAGTAAAATGTGCAAAAGCACTAGCTTGGCGCATTTTGCCTTGGTAGATGGTAGATGTATTTGACATTGCCGCTGTCTTATCACCTCCCAGCGGCACGCTCGTGGGGAGGATAGTGAAGTCCCTGTCTTAACCACGCCATACGAACAAGCCTGTGTGGTCCAGGGTCAGTGTCCAAGGGTCTCGGAAGGCTGGATTCTGATCTCTCCCTCCCATCGTAGTGGCGAAGCCCTTGTTGGGAGCGCCTGCCTGTTAAACGACACAGGGAATGGCAAGCCAGTTAGACATAGTGTAGTAGTGCTTTTGCACTAAAGACCATCATATAAATCTTTGTGAGAGCAATAGAACTATGCGAATTAGCACTCTTCAAAATGTTCTGCAGTACAAAGAAGTGAAACCAGTTTTTCCAGAGTCCTTCATTATTTTTGGGACACTGGTTCTGCTTCGTAAAGGAGCCCTAGTATGTTGCAGCATAGCAATGGGCAAATTGCTTGTCTGAGGGAATTCGTACGAAATATTTTGATGAAGGTGAAGTAAGGATTGCACTGTGCTAGCCTATGGATCGAGCACAGTGTGTTAGTGTGGCTGGTGTTATTTTTTTATCCATTACTGCACAGCGTCCCTGTATCTACTGCCTAGCCATGTTGCATAGTACGACTCAGCTGGTCAAAGAGCAGCTCATACAGCCATGTGAGCAGTGTAAATAAAAACGCACTTTGTTGTGTAACATTGTGAGTAGGGGCACAGGCAACCTGCACTGCCTAGACAGCGTTGGAATTGTTCCACTAGGCACAGAAAATTTCAGTCGTCGTTCTGCTGGGCCACTACTAATGTAAGAAAGACCATGTTTGAAACGAATCAACAGGGTTAGGCATCTGGTTGCTACATTCATTACCTAGCTTGTCTTGGTGTAGCCCTATCAAGTCCTGGAGCATCAAGGGACAAGAAGTGGAAGCTGTGACAGATTTTCTCTTCTTGGGCTCCAAGATTACCCCGGAAGGAGACTGCAGCCATGAAATTAGGAGACGCCTGCTTCTGGGAAAGAGGGCCATGGCTAGCCTTGACCACCTAGTAAAGAGCAGAGACATTAGACTGCCAACTAAGATCCGTATAACTCGTGCTATGGTCTTTCCAGTTGTGATGTATGAATGCGAGAGTTGGACTGTGAAGAAGGCTGACCGCCGAAGAATTGACGCGTTTGAATTGTGGTGCTGGCTTTCGAGAGTTCCTTGGACTGCCAGAAGATCAAATCAGTCTATATTGTCGACCATAAACCCTGACTGCTCATTGGAGGATCAAATCCTAAAGTTAAAGCTCAGCTACTTAGGTCATCTGATGAGAAGAGAGGAGTCGCTGGAGAAAGATTTGATGTTGGGAAAGGTTGAGGGTCACATGTTAGGCAGCGAACGCGGTAGTTAGATGGCATCCTCGAGGCGCTGCAGATGAAGTTGTGATGTTAGGAAGATAGTGAGAGACCGGAAAGCGTGGCGTGATATGGTCCATAGGGTCACGAAGAGTCGGACATGACTGAACGACTGAACTGACTTGGTGTAGCCCAGTTAGCTAACAAATGCCTCGTGAGGCTTCGACACAGTGGGAGCTCATGCCTGTAAGCACAGGCAGTTGGCATGGAAAAGCACCACTGGTGCCAAAAACTGCTTGGTCTTCTCGCCAGACTATGTATTGCGGTGCTGTGACTGACACGGCAAACACTGTGCATGTTGCCCGTGGTGCAGTGCTGGGGCCTTTCTTGTCACTTGTGCAGAGTTCTTGCTTTTTTTTGTTAAAGGGAGCTGTTCATTTTGGTTACATTCGAGTATGGTACACCTGAAAAAATTCAAATTGTATTTAGTTCATTTAGTAAACAGAGCATCTTTTATGAAGTAAAACAAGCTAAAAATAGCCACAGGTGGCAAACTGAAGAATTTCATTAGATTTCATATTTGCTGTGAGGTGTATTTTATTTTTGGACGACCTTGAAAGGGACAGTGGAGGATGAACAGAAGTTCACCTGTATCGATAGGGTATCGTGTTCCTTAAAGAGACCATGCAACGAAAGCAGATGTTTTATAAGCTACAGAGGACCAAGAAACAGCTGCTGTCATTACCGGCCGATTTTGCAAGTACTAAAATGTTTGCATTCTCATACAAGTGTTGCATGCATTCATGCAGGTTATATTATGCCATCATTCACTTCAAAGTGGTGGCAACCCATCTTCTTCCGCGATGACGTCATGAATTTGAATCGATAGATGGGGACACTTTTAACTTTTTTTCGCTAATAAATGCCTCTCATGCTACCAGACAAATAGCTTCATTTTCCTTCTCGATGTACTTGGCTATTTTGATATGACACTGTTTCATGTCGAAGGCATGTTTTAGTGCATATCCTAGGATTATAAAGCATTTTAACAGTTTCCTTTCTTTTGGTGTTGTTTTCACATCAGTCCTAGCATTTACAATTTCTCAAAGATTGAGGGGCTACTCAAGGAAGTTCCATAAAAGCCCGAGAGTGTTTGTATGCATGTGGGCATGGCGAAAATGATAAAAGTAAGCCCCGGATTACATATCTGTTTATGGCTGTAGTCTCTTTCAGTGCGCCTGCACATCAGTATTTCAGCATGTACAGGGCTGATAAAAGGAAATGCAAACAGCGTGGCGCCTGTATACTCTGCTGTTCCCACTTGGTTTCATCGCGCTCTTACCTCTGGAGGTAATAAAAATATTTGAGCTTCCATAATTATATCGCAGACAGTTCTGGCATATGTTAATGACGACAGCATATTTTTATTACCAGTAGCTTATAAGTGTTATAAATAGAAATGCAAACAATGGAGCATGTAGGTACCGCATTGTTCGCACTTTTTATCGTGGCTGTATGCATATGTGCATCCTTTTTCGCCTAACATTTTTGTAGTATTTTTTTGCCTAATTAGCAAGGGTGCAGCAGTATACTTCATACGCTGCACATGAAATTTGCAAAGCATCCGTTATTCCATGTCAAATCCATACTGCACAGCCATCGCTTTAGCTGAGCTGGACGAAATGTGGTGGGTCAAAGTGGCCGCTGACAGTCGGGGCAACTTTCTCGTTCCATGTACTCTTTCTGCTTCTCTTATAGCCCCGTTCCACTCCACTGATGATGTCATTAAGTTAATTACGCATACAGTTAACACACGAGTTAAATATTTACGCCCACTGCACTAAACTGAGCCTAAGAAGAAAGCCGAGTCCGGCATAGTTGGTTCATGTGTTTGGTTCAGCGCATGTGTTTGTCTCTTCTTTCCCGTCGCGTCTGTCAGCACTGTTTTCATCGCTCCTACTAACCAGAGCACCCAAGTTCGAAGCCGACCGCGGCGGTCGCGTTTAAATGGAGACGAAACACAAAAGCGTCCATGTGCTGTGCGATGTCCGTGCACAGTAAAGATTCCCAGGTATCTATGGCACCTCTTTCTCTCTTCTTTCACTCCCACCTCCCTCACATATTCATTAGGGTGCGGTTCAGGTGTCCACCAAGAACTGTGACAGATACTGCGCATTTCCTTTTCTATAAACCAATTTGCATTACATTTACGCTAGGTCATGCGTTGAGGGGATTAGGGCAGTTGGACACATATATGTCTATTTGAATCCCTACAGCTAACTAGACTAGTAGATGAATGCCAATAAGGCAGTGTTTTGGATGGTGTACATTACACCACCCAGAATGCTGCATGAGGAATGGTTGCATCACAATTTTGATATGAAAGAGTACAAGTCTGGTTCCACATGGAGGGCCATTAGTGATGGCTTAATAATTTATTTATTTATTTATACTTCCAATGCCTTTGTTGGGGTCTTACATGAGGGGTGGCTGTTACAGTTCTTCCTCGAGTCTTCCAGTGAATGCTTTGAAGTGTGGTGGAGGAGTGCGATGAACTTCACTGGCTGGAAGACTATTCCAGTCCTTTGCTGTTTGGACAAAGAAAGTGTTTAGATGTGCACTGGTATTTGCAGAAACGTGGTGAGAAGGTATGATGATACAGTTTCCAAGTGATGAGTGGTAAAAGTTATGAAAAAGGGCATAGTAGGGCTATTTTGCAACGTGGCTCGAGGGAAGGGAGATTAGATTTTGACTTTAGAGTGCTGACACTTGAATAAGATGATTAGTTGGAATGGACGAACCTTGCTGCACAATTTCGGATGGATTCGAGGGAGAGAGAAAGGTTAGACTGGTGACAGTCCCAAACTGCGCATGTGTATTTCAGTTTGGGATGCTGTAATAATAATATTAATTGGTTCACAGGAAGGGAAAGGCGCAGTACCTGTCACACTTGTTTCTGTGAACAAATGAAGCGCTCCGTAAAGGAGGTGGGAGTGAAAGTGAAAAGGGAGAGAGAGGAGTCATAGTGGAGGGCTACGGAGTAATTTTGATCACCTGTGGATCTTTAACGTGCGCTGACATCGCACAGCGCACGGATGCCAGCAGTTTTACTGAAGGAGGTGCTAGTCACAGGTTATGGCGTAAAAAACCAAGCATATGATTGGCATGTTTAGTAATGTTAGAGACATGGGTAGACCAATTAAGGGTATAGGAATTGGTGACAGTGAGGTAGTTATAAGAGACAACCGCAGAAATTTCAGAGCCATATATGTAGTATTTAGGTGAAGGAAAGGATTGTCTATGGTGGAATGTAATTAGTGATGTCTTATTCACATTTAGAGACGTGAGCCTGCAGCACCAGGAGCCAGCGTAAATTAATTTTGTAATAGTTCGCTATCGTTGCTGTTAGTGATAGGTCGATAGAATACGCAGTCATTGGCAAATAGTCGCATGCTAAAAGTCATACCAGTAGGCAGGTCATTATTGTAAATTAAGAAAAGCAAAGGGCTGAGTACTGTACCTGGTAGCACACCAGAAGCAACGGGGATTAAGGGAGGGGAATGTCCATTAGCATACACAAACTGCTTGTGGTTAGTGAGGAAGTTTTGTGTCCAATTGAGAATGAGTGGGCCAAAGTTCAGACACAAAAGTTAAGTAGATAGAAGCCATTTGTAGGGAACTCTGTTAAAGGCTTCCTCAAAATTTAAGGACAGTGCCTCTACTACTATATTTAGGTCTAGGTTAGAACTGATATTAACGAATAGAGCTAACGGAGTGTCACATGACATTCCTTTACGAAAACCTTGCTGACTTGGGTGAAAAAATATTTACAATGTATGTGTGAATGACATGCTCTATTAGTTTTGAACAAATACTTGCGAGAGAAATGGGACAATAGCTACGGCATGAAGATGGCGAATCATTTTTTAGACACTGGAATCGCCTTGCCTACTTTCCAGTACTGAGGTACCACTTCAGTGGATAACGATTGCTGAAATATGTGTGACAGAATGATGCTTGTGATATGTTTTGTGTTTTTAATAGTTTGGAGTTGATTCCGTCAACTTTGACTGAGGATGAGATTTTTAAAAAATCAATTAGCTTTGCTAGTGATTTTTAAAGGACTGGTGAGCAAATAGTTCACCAGAGGTGTCAAGAGGGAAGGTGTCACAAAAGTATCCGTTGTGCATGCCGTTGTCCTACTCGCTGCTTCGGTGGCTTGACAATGGCTGGAGTCACAGTTGCTATGGCAACTATGATGCAAGTGAACCACAACAGATGTGAAGTGATCGATGCATGACGGGATATGTGGTCTTCATTAGCTCATGTTAAGACATACTACAGTGGAATACCACTTGAACAAACGTCACTTAAATGAATTCTTCAATTGTACAACTCGCACTTTTGTTGCATATTTTTCCATTGAGAACCATGCTCCATTACCGCGTCATAGAAAGTGGCCTCCATTTACTTTTAAATTGAATGGCTATGAATGTGGCATGTGAATTTCTGCCTAAACGAGCTCATAGCCAGCTGAACCCATAGCTGGCTTTACATATTGGCTTCGCAGCCAAAGCCGGCCATAGCCAAAATTTCAGCCCAGCTAGTCCTTTTAGCTTGAAGAAAGGTGTACGTACGCTTAATCGTTAACCGTGAACTCCAAACAAAAGGGCCCGACTCTATACAAAAAAAGAAAAGGCAGGATTTTTTCATAGGCTGGACTGCATTTTGAAGGCGTTTGGGATCACAGCATCATCATTGTCTACAATTAAAAGACAGCATCAAGCAATCTTGGGCACATCGGAAAATGCACAGCACAACCTCGCCCACAAAGGACTGTGCACTGCATATCTTTGAAAAGTCGACGATGCCTATTTCAGTTCAGTGAACTTTCACTTTAACAAACTTTTCTCAAACTTTAAAAGAAGTTTCACTGTACACCTAATAATCATAATTTTTTTACTCATGATGGAGGTTGCATCCTGTCACGTGACTTCCGGTACCACTGCTTTCAGGGATATGTTATATGCTACGTGAGACTCTTGCTGCCATAATGTGGAGGCTCGGTGTATCTGTTCCTGCTGTTCAGGGAAAGGAAGAGTGCAGTCTTCGCGTGGAGACCCATTGAATCATGTGCGCAAAATAATGAGTGCTCTCGGTGCTGCTAGGGGAGCGAATAAACAATGAGGCAGCGGCTTCCCTTAGTGGGCATTTTGGACAGGGCCCACTCAACTCTCTTTGATGACAGATGTTCTAGGCAACAGCCCAGACAAGGTCAACAGAACTAAACGTTACCCACAACTAACCACTTTGGCTTTAGCCACATGACTACACAGGATGCTACTGTTTTCACAGTGCATGTCTCCTGCGTGGTTTAGGGCATCTTCCTGGCAATGGCACAAAATGTATTCGTTTTCTCACTGATCCATGCCAACAGCGGCCGAAAGAAGTTAGTTCACTGCTGTGGTGCTGCTATCCAAAATCGATGACCTGTATTGTCTGCCTTTAAGGATGATTCCCAACAATTAACCAGAAGCTGAGAAGGCCAGGATGCCAGCCGTTGCTATCAAGGCATTTAAAGTGGGACTGTTACTACATCTTTCCTTTCTTCAATTGAAGCACAATAGCACAATCTGCCACTGTAGCTCAGTGGTTACAGGTTAAAACTGTTGAGCATGAGGACACGGTATAAAACCCCAGCCATGACCGTTTCAATCAAATGCAAAAGATGGCCCAGGGAAGGAAGGTAGCGAAAGAAGAATGTCATAGTAGAGGGCATGGAATAATTTTAGCTACCTGGGGATCTTCATGCAGCGAAATGCAGAGGTGTCTGTGTGCTGTGCAATGTCAATCAATATTGTTAAAGATTTGTCTGTTTCACTGGGCGAGGTCAGTGCACGTCGACGATCCTCAGGTGACTGAACCTATTTCGTAGCCCTCCACTATGGCACCTATTTTTCTTCTTTTGTTTCACTATCTCCTACTTAGAACGAAAACTGCACTAAGGATTAAACACGGGGAAGAAGCGGACAGGACAGGTGCAGACTTGCTTCTTCCCTGCATTTCGTCTTTAGCATGGTTTTCGTTCTAAGTTCATGCATTACCAACTAGCCCCTCATCCTCAACGTACACTACCTCCTACCTTCCTCCCTTTCTTTATGACACACCAACTAGAAATGTGACAAATACTGCATCTTTTCCTTCTTATAAACCAATTTACAGTTATATTTACTGTGGTGTGGGTGCATGTGGTCAAAATTATACCGGTGCCCTCCAATGCAGGTCTCCTTCTATCTCTCCTTTCATTGCCTCCTTCCCAGCGGCACTGCTGACATGTCCACTGTTTCTGTTTCTGACTCTGGCCTTGCCTAAAATGTTTTTTTGCATTTCCTACCGGCGTATGCAAGTTTCATTCCTCTTGCTTCTTTATCCCTGAATCCAAAGGTGCTATAAATTTTCAAGGCACATGGCGAACAGCTCTGATCAAATCTCTGTTCCTACAAAGGAGGGCTCAGCCATTTGTATCGGCCCAGTATTGTTCATTCGTTTCCAGCAATTGTTCAGAAAGTTAAGTAGGCGGTAGCACTGAGGCACATGAAGGCATAAAACTTAGAAATTTTCACAGAACTGGGCAAACCGACTTCTTGGCAACACTGCACAGTATATCAGTCAAGGTGCGAAAAATATCACGCTTACTTGATATGGGGAATGACGAATTTTCTTGCTGAAGAATTCACAACTTGAAGCACAGTCCAAGCGAACATTTGTTTCGCCACTTGTTTTTCATTCACTTCTGTTAAGTGCAATGTTTACACAGAGATGAGTAAAGCAGTGAAAGTACAAACAAAAATACGACGCTTTATAGCACGACATGCAGTGGTGCCAAATGGTGTCTTGCGTCAGTGCAAAAACTGAGTATACATTCCATAGTTACACATATTTTTACAGGGTAGTTTTGCATCAAGCAAACAGCAAATATATGACAACAGGTGCTCACAGAACAGCAACGAGGAGAGAGAATAAAACTGTATACATGCAGGCTATCTGCCTGCCAGCAGACTGATTGAAAACAAATGTAGTATCTCGTATGTGTGTGTCACTGAGGGGAGGTGTGCCAACCGAATAGTGTGTTACACATACGCATGCGTAATGAATATGACGACATTATCATGGTGGTATGATGTGTGATCAACTTTGCAAGTGCTGCCTGGAAAGTGCTTGATGGGACAGTGTAGGCCGCCCTGCATTTGTGCTTTCGTTGTTGTTGAATCTAAATCCTCCTGCTAAAGCTGGTCTGGATCACTTGTTTAAAAGGTTGGCTGATCAGGCATGACAGCACTGTTATTAACCGCAGAAATGCAGTATTCGTGACTTCATAGTCGCTGGCAATTATCTTCAGGAATTACTTCAGGATGAGCATTGGACTCTATGACAAAAGTAACATACCTAATCAGCAAAGGCTTACACCTTTAACAGTACTTTCAGTGATCACAACATGGCACATTAAATTACAACTGAAGCTTAGTAGGCCATTACTGACTGCTATCAGACCATGACTATGCTTGCAGTCAAGATTTGAAGGTACTGCTCTTTGAACTCAAAGTAGCTACCTGCAAAGCAAATGTGGATTACCAGTTGTCAATTTTGCAAATTTACTTAGCTTTGATCACAAAAAGTGTTCCAGACCACCAAAATTGCAGGGTCAGAACTTGCCATTAGAAATGCATCTCAGCCGTATTCACCTATCGAAAGGCTAAAAAGCTTTAAACCCCTGTACTGTCCAGGGTCAGAGCACAACAGTTTACAAGCCCTGGCTGAAACCTCAGGCAAGTCGGAAGACGGCCATTAATAAAAAAATTATATTTGACACAAACCTTTACTTATTAACACAGAAGTCTACTATTTTTCTAATATATATATATATATATATATAGTATACGACTTCTCATGTGACTTAATATTACAGTTTTGTCGCCTTTGTCGCTGCCCTCACTGATGAAACCTTCAGGCACAAATGTACTACAGCTTGGCTTTATCAAATACTCCAGCTCTGCCTACTGAGAGAGAAATTACTGTGTAGCAGCCAAATCAAATAAAATCCTTCTGAAAGGAGCACATAGCTTCTTCATAAAATATTATGGTTTGAAACACTGGGCCTAAGATATGAAACAAAGCCACAAAGTGCACTGTGCTGACACGTACAGAATTGGATGAAGCGCCATTGTATAATTAATTGCAACAATGCTACAGATAGAAAAAGTATGAACTAAACTACACTGTATCGTTGTCTGTCCTTTAGGGGAGTCTGCAGGAATTGAGGATTGCCAAAATGTGGTCTTCTGCTGCGTCTAATTGAAGATTTAAACGTCTAAGCTAAACCAGTCATTGCTGACAGATAACTCCACAAAGCGAACTTCATCCCATTCCGTTTGCAAAGGTAACATGATACATTTGTTCACCACAGAGACATGGTGCGAAACGGAGTTGATGACACGGGAACATCGGGGACAAAACAAAGACAGTCCAACAGGCATTTGTGCGCACAAAACATAACACGCACCTCCACACTGTTTCACAGGTGCCTGGGAATACAGCCTGATTTCTAAAATATCAACGAGGGCGCCTGATTGGCGCCGTTTTCTGAGAATGCTGCCCCAGCTTGCAGCTAAAACTGACGTTGCACTACAGGAGAGGCGCGTTGCACTCAGCCCGCATGGCGTAAGATGGTGCAGCAGTTGTCTCATGCTGCACTGGCGACGCACAACCACATTTCAATGTCTTTGGCACTTGCGGCAGTATGCTGAGTCTTGCAGTGAGCAGCAACAGCCACACACCACATCCCTCTGAGCTGCATCCGGCTCAGAAGAGACGGAAAAAAACAAAACGAGAATGTCATCCAGCACACAGGAAAGGAAGAGAGTCAGGTGTGGGAGGTTTTGGAAGGGTTCTGCAGGCGGCCACCTCAAAGCCAGAGTCTCCTCCAGACTTCTCAATTACCGGGCACAGTCGCACAGTCACCGAGCTTCACCAGCGCCAGTATACCACTGCAGTGGAGGAGGTACCGCGCGCGCTCCCGGTCTCTTCACAAGGCCTAATATGCTCCCCCTGGTGCCGGTAGCACACACTAGGCAAAGTTAAGACCACTAGAAAAGACTCTCAGAGCACCACAACCAGTTCAAGGTTCTCGAGGCTGTCGTCACCGAAATGCACGTAGCACAGCTGTATTAATTTTTATCGCATTTCAAACACTAGCTAGCAATAAACAGTCCAATTTATGCACCAAAAATATATTAGCCTTGTAATAACAGTTTTTTCCTGAGCAAATCAGTCACCTTCTTCATTGCACTGTACACATCATGTTTACTTACTACAGTCGCTCAGTCGCTCATCAGCTAACGCAACATATTGTGGTGCGAAAATTTGAATAGCAATACCTTGCTACAGCAATCCCATTTTCTTGAAATCAGAACTCCTGTGCATTGATACTTTAATGCTCATGCGAGCACCCAGACAGCAAAAAAACTTCGATAAGTCCTACATCTCGGTGAGTCTTACAAAGTAAAAGAAACATGAGCTAATTATTTATGCAAGAAATAAAATGGAACAAGATGGTGCTTGATTTTAAACCCCTTTATCCCTTAAGATAGGGCACTGATTGCTTTACAAATTCGCTTTTTTCGAAGTAATATTCAGATCAAACTCTTCCAGAACATCAAATAAAAGGTGAAAATGCATTGGTCACACTGCATAAGAATAGCCTCGGAGTCAGTGATGGCAAAGTACTATGCTTCAAGTGAGCAGCTGCTTCGCTCCTTCTGGTTATCATTCCTACAGGCCTCTGCCCAGGCACCTTGTGTTGACTGCACTGCTCTGAAAGCCTTTTCTTGTGAGCCCATAGGCTATGGTGAGTCCCCACAGGCGCGATCCGCGAGACCTCGTCGTCATCACACTTGCCACAGCAAGAGGTGGTTGGTGCTGTCGTCTCGGCCGGCGGCCTCGCTCAGTCCGGCACTGCGGAAGTCCTCATAGCCGTCGCCGCCACTGATGACAAGCAGACGACAGCCGGCGGCCGGCGTGAGCGACGCCCTGCGGCCGGCCATCGAGGCTGTCACTGACGTCGACGTGGCACCGCTGTCGCGTGAGCACCGCAGTGACCGGTGGTGGTGGTGCCGACTCCCCGTGGGCTCCGTCGTCTCCACGGCCGTCAGGAACCGTACGTGGCCCGTGTGGCCGTGAGGCACACCTGTCAGAGTGGAGACAACATCATGGTGAAGTAATTAGCCTCTGTTGGCTGATGGTACAGTTGTGCACAAGATAGCCTAAAATGATAGAATGACGACGACAAACTGCCGATGTCTCCATACAGCCTCAAAAACATGAACCAAAAATGAAACAAACGTCAGCATAAGAATGTTGCCTATACCTTCTTTTATCTGGAATAATCTTGAAATACTAATAACATTTAAAGGCACATTTTTCGAACCATAGGAGACAGGAGAACGAAATAAAGCACTTTTGCCACAGTACGAAGCACCCAGCGATGAATTGCAAATACACTACCTCATGACTGCAACAAAGGCATGCGGCTCGGCTCACCTAACACCTATCACAGTATCTGCACTCTCCACCTGTGTTATTCATTATTGGTTCAAGTTTTAGTAAGTGCAGTACTGCAAGTAGTTTTTGTTCATCGCTTCGTCAATGTAGGTCAGATTCCCCATATCTGTACATGTGCTCAAAGGTGGTTCTGGGGCATGTAAGCCTTGAAAAGAAAAAGCTTACTTTCTCAACAGCCTAAACAAGCACCCTGGCACTTAAGCAGCACATGCAAGAAGAGGAGCTTAAGAAAGTTGATATGCAATTTAAATAAACACAATAGCTGGGAATCGGAGCAGGGACAAAGAAAAAAAGTCAACATGAAAGCAACCAACATGCAAAATATTTTCGCAGATTGACAGCACACGAGAAAAGCACTTTGAATGAGCCTCATGTGCTGCTTCCTGGGCATGCAGCAAAAGCCTTGTATAATATTAGATAAGGGAAGTGACACTACAGTTATGGCTTGGCACATGCATACATCTAAAGCAATGGACCAAGCAAGAAAAGAAGTTTGAACTAAATTGAGCAGCTACACACAAGCACATGTACACAAGAAAGAAAGCCCTGAAATAAACATATATGTGGTTTTGTTTGGTTCTTTGCTTGTGCATATGTTCATTTTGCTATCTGCTTGCTCTTCTATTATTTTTCTGTCATTTTTCCTCTTTTCAGCTGCCTTCCTACGCTGCGCCCTTTTATTTCCACCAGTCATTGTTCATGTGGCCAATAAGCATGTGGACTTCTGCATCTGGCTACCTTCTTTCCTCTTTGCTTTTTAGTACTTCAAAACCGTATCGTCATAAACATTAAAACCTATGGTTTTCATAAACATAAATGCATTCTCAATACTAGTGAAGTAAGCTGGTCAATGCACTGTAAACTTCAGAGGCAAGTGCAGCAGGAATATCACACTTGGACTGAAAATCTATATACAGTGTCCACTAGTCTTAACTTCTGCATTTGCTGGCAGTGCCTGAACATTTTAAGTGATAGCTTTGAACTTGCTACTATGCTGGGCAGGCTACCTTCTCATGTCTTCAGTTGATGTGCAATGGACTCATGAGCACATGGCAGACCTTGACTGAAGCAATGATTCAAGCAGAACTGCTCACTATAACTTCTGTAAGCTTTGTTACCTGTCCTTGTCTGTGTCGTTAGGACAGTACAAGTTTAACTGATGAGTGCAAGAGTACTGCAAGCAATTTCTTATGGCTGTTTAATGGAGCTCGTGTTCAGCAGCATGCTGTTCGTTCTGAAGTGTACCTTTACTACAGCAACAGCTTTCCCTGTTACATTTTTATTGACAACCTCTCAAGGCTTATGTTTCCTCAATGTTTATTTATTTTGCTCGCGGGAGACACTGCAATAAAGAACCTGAACAAATGTGGTTTCTACACAAGGGGTGGACAAGCAGTGTTAATATTGTCAGTAACATAACAGGGGCCAGCATGAGTGAGTGAGTGAGCTGACACAGAGGCTTACCGACAATGTTGGGCGGGCTGCCCAGACGACTGGTGTTCGAGGTGAGGTGAGGAAGGGGTAGGGTCAGCAACACCCCTGCACTGGTGCCCACCCAGAGCAGGTCCTTGCAGGCCAGCAGGGCAGTCACCCGCAGGCATGCCGCCTTGTGCTGCCGGATTATGTCGTCACATGCTGGAAAGGGCGAACCATCAGAGTGCATACAACGAAAAAACAATTGAGAACACGCATATCTGCAGCTTTCTTACAGCCCAAACAGCAAACGAGGCACATAAATGCAGTATTTGACAAAGTTCTCTGCTTTAATGCTTTAATGATTACACAAAGGGGTAAAAAGTTTATCCTACTTATAGCACAACACATGGTGGCCAGAAGCCACAAGTAGATACTAAACGTTGGTGTGTCTCGCTTCCTAAATGTTCATCTTAGAGATTTTGTCGCATTATCGCGTGGTGGTGACAATGCCGAAGGCGCTTGAGAAGAGATAAGTGAGGTGCTGAAAAGAACTCTTTAATGGGCTGACTTGGAAAATGCAGAAACATCTGGATAAATCGGCCAATGGTGCTAGAACAGTCCACAACATCGTGGGAGTGGTTGCGGCTGGTGGCAATCGTTCGAGATAAATCTCTGCGCATTTTGCACTAAAAGAAAGTGATAAACCTCGCTGTCTGAGACACTGAGCATGAATAAACCAAGAACACCAGATACTTCTGTGTGCTACCCATAAAATGATAAGGCAGCATGCTGGCAACAACAAACAAAAAGTACAATTGTTCGCAGCAACATTTACGTCAAAGCCGATGTCAGGTGGCTCTGCTATTTGTTAAAAGTTTAGATGTTTACAAAGATGACACCAATGACTGTACATGGGTAAGCAAAGAATTTTACCGTCACAGATCAGTGTCTGCCATATTTTGCAGAGCTCCTTGATGGAATGCCGCTAAGCCAGCATGCAAGAAAAAGCTTTCGCCGCATACCTGAAAGCATTTTAGTAACGGCGGGTGCAATGTTGACGTCTTGCAGGCACTCGTACGTTGTGGCATGAAACAGGCGGATGACTGCACTGTGCTGAATAGCCAACCAGACACCAAGGCCCGATGTCACCATGCAGAGCACAGCCCGTGATGAGTCACCGCTAACTTGGAAAGAATGCTGAAAAGAAAGCAATGATTACAATGATAGAAGAGGCAATGCTCCTAAACAAGTTGTAATGTCCTTGACATCTGTAGTTCGTATTCATAACATAAACACAATACATCTCGTGTTTGGCGCATGATAGCCTTAGTTGCTTATGCGTCATTAAACCCAACACAACACAACACAACAATGCAGCAGTCCAAGTCCGTCAAGGAATGGTTGCTGTATTTGCACAAGTAAAATGCGGGACTTTTGTACCTTTAGTTCATCGGTTTTAGAACACATCTGGGGTGAAAGTGAGAACATAACGTGACTGCATAATTATTCAAAAGTCGACATATGCTGTGCAAGATTTCTGACAGATGGCGCAGCACTACACTAACGTTGCACTGGCTTGTATAGCATAATCTTGATGTAGTAATAATGTGACTAATTCTGTATTTTAGAGCATGATTCACAAAATTTCTGAAGGGACTGCTGCACAGTGAGCTGATGTGTTTTGGCTTCATAGCCACAGAAAGCTGTCCTCAAATATACTTGCTCTGCTCTCTTTCTATGCCGCGATGCACTCCTGGTTTCCCTTTACACAGTTTACTGCACATGATTTTTGTAATTTCAAGCTTCTACATATAAGCTTAAACTTCTGGCTCCAGAGGCGAGTACTGGCACAATATGATGGCCTGATCAACTCAACACAGCCACAGCTGCTATTTGAGGAAAAACAAAATAAAAGACAGCCGAAATCTTTTTATCATCGATGTTAGTAAACTTCCCATAGGGCCTAAAAAAAAAAAAAGGAATGTTCTCAGTAATTCTATACTGACAGAAACTGTGCCAGTTTTTTTTTTTGTTTTTGTTTTTGATGCTTCGAGTAATTTTGATTTATCCTGTAGAGTCGACATTTAGCCATGTTGGGTCAGTGAAACAATGCTTGTATGTATGCCACAAGTGTGCTTGTACATATGCCACAAGTTTGTTTACTGCCCAGCTCAAACAAGCCATGGCACATTCTTTGACAAGCAGACACTGGTATCTGAAGCTGAGCCAAACTACTCCCTATGTTAGAAACAGCATGAAAACTGGACATACATTCTGTTTTACCTCTTTCTACATCCCATTTCTCATCCTCCTTACCAACACCTAACTAGTGTTGCCACATCTGCATCTTGACACAGCCTTAGATGAATTTTTTTTAACAAGATATGAACTACATTGCCCAGGTAACACCACTATCTCCTTTAGCTACTAATTGCACACAGTGATGACAGAAAGTGACTGTGCATCAGTTATGAATGCATCATAGGTGTGTAGTGCCAACATCCGAGACTGGCAACACCTGACTCGGAATTGCTCCATAAAATTAAGAAAAAAAAAAAAGGACTGCCAAACGTACCTCTACTTCTAATGATGCAGTGCTGAGAACCTTGATGTAGTTTTGGCACCCACACCATAACTTCCCAGCGACAGCCAGCATACGCAGTACTGGTGCTACACTGCTCCCCACTTGAACTTTTTGAGGATCACTTGTGTTCCAGCCGCCTCCTAGAGCCAGAAAACAAGGTGCAGCTACAATGAACACACAGACCATGATTGAATAACAAGCAACACAAGCAGTCAAAATGCTTGGTCAGGAATAATTTCGTTAGCCACCACACTTCTATGCAGAGCATATGCATAGTTATGAGCACATTTTATCGAAGCTTGCCTGCTCCATAATGCTATGCACACTTTAGATAATCTACAATGCTGTCTTACCAGATTCTCTCCTGTAGATCACAATTTCCCCGCTTGACAATGACACAAATACACGGTTGTCGAGGTATCTGCAAAGTAAAACAGTCACAGGAAACAATGTTTCCTACTCTTTCTCCAGTGGGTCCACATAGTTAAAGGAATCAAAGAAGCCTACATGATGCAATGAACTGCTGCAGAGTGCTGCACCTTCATCTTGTTTTTCTTTATCCTGATATTATCGTTGCAATTGTAAACATGGATGCTGCAAAAGAAAAGTTTGATGTAATTAAAGAGCCCCAGAAGATAAAAAATAGCGACACGGGATTCAAATCTCTTGGACCCCGTACAGCCACTGGGACACAGTAAAAACCATGCTTTAAAGCTATATATGCTAGTGCTCCAAGTTCATTACTTTATGATGAGGTGCATCTTACCAGCCATCTTCTGTTCCTAGCCACATGGTAGGAAAGTGATTGTCTGTTTCCTCGATTTCTTCCTTTGGCACTTTGGCGCTTTCTTGGGGCTTTGTTTGCTGTTCCTCTTCTGAAACGAAATGCTTGCGTCAGTACAGTTTCGAATAGGAGTTCTCAGGATGCAACTGGTTACTCTATTTTTCCACTTCAGAATAAGACAACCCTCCACTAATACATGCCTAAGAGTATGTCACCAAAGCACTGCCAGTACAACCAAGAAGCAGTTTAAGGCATATAGGTGACAGCAAACTATGACAGAAGTGTAATACTCATGTGTTTGCTGAAATATAGTTTTTATCAAAAACGTAATGCTCACTACGGACATCACTACTTAAGTGGTTAGTTTACCTCCTGTCGTATTACTGGTGCTCAAGACCCTTATAAGGTCGAAAACAAACAAAAAATTATTTCTACAGTTTCAGAAAGGCAGGTGCGCCACATAGACCCCACATCACAGCCTATAGCATCTGCTCTGGTCACAAGTGCACACTGGGTGCCTCATACCTAAGTAATGTTCCATACAATAAATCTGTCATATGGAATCTTGTCATACCAAGAGATTCACTGTTTGGCTCTTCTTCCTCTTCCTCGTCTTCACTAGACTCACTGAAAGTGACCAAAAGAAAATGCAAACGCAATGTGAGGTCAGCACATATAGCACCCAAAAACTTGTGGATCAATCGGCATGAACTACACAGACTTGAACCACTGTGCTTACCTGTCAAGCTGGATATTGCCATTGTTGTTTGGCTGAGATGCTGTCGCTTCCTGCTCCTTGTTCTCTGCCTCTGTGCTAGCAAGTGCATTTGATTCAGGTACAAGTGACTTCCTGCGTCCCATTGATGACAGCCTGCAGTTTTGAATTTAAAAGAAAAGATGCAGTGATGGCAGAAGTATATTTTCACAGGGGGGCCTGGGAAAAAACTTTTTTTGTTTATTGCTTATGCACTCGAAGAGTACATGCTCTATATCCGTTCTTACCTTTTTGCGCAGAACGATACTAGCGAGCAAGTTGTGCTAAGTATGATACCCATGCTAGCCCCTTTCTGTTGCTGAAATTGCTGTTCTACAAAAACGAAAATGATTCCAAGCACCTCTCATCCTTAACTGTTTTCGTGTTTCGTGAGTCGTATGTCATCAACATAAAATTGCCTAATACGGCTTCATGGGAAGCTGATTTTATAAAACGAGGTGGCCCAAAGTTAGGTTAAAGCAAAATGTAAATAAGGCAGGAAGGTAGGTGGGAGCCTCTACATCAGCATGCTTGCCCCCCTCTCCCCACCCCCAAAGAAAATTGTTATTTTAGATATATAACAACAAGACCGAAATTAACAAAGACACTTACTTTAAACAACCACGGTATACATCTAAATGAAGTGATCATGACTTTAAAATACAAGAATATCGAACTAGAATGAGCCTTTACGCTGATTCCTTTTTGCGAGAACTATAACAGAGTGTAACAGAATTGCAGTTGAACCACTATTCCTGCGATACCAAGCCGAGTGCAACAACAAAAGTACTTCATGCCAGGCTTTCTTTTTCTTTATTGCCTACTACTCTATGCCAGGCTTGCGAGAACGATTTCATAATTCTCCTTATCTAGAATACTGAAGGGCACTGAGGGAAACGACAAGAGCAGCAGTAAGTAAGAAAAAGAAAAAAGATTAAACTTAACAAAAATTTCAAAAAGCTGCTCCAATGTATAGGTTTTGAAGACCAATGGATGCATCTTAAAATCTGTGCATGCAAAATTCAATACATATAAAAGAAAATGAATCATCAGTTCCACAGATGCATGGTGCCATCTAGTGAGGTTGGCATAAAACAGCACAGCAGTCCCGTGCGACTCTCGCCAGCGAGCAGCACATGACACGCAAAATTGGTTAGAAATGGCAAAGTCGTAACAAACAAACAAGCAGGAACATAATCGATGGCAGTAAGAGATATGCTTTTGCATTTCTGCACATAAACTGGAATTTTCCGTGAAGAAAGAACTTTATTTTTGAGAAGAGGGCCTTGTCAACAGTGTGTGTAAAATGAAGCATTTGACGAAACTGGGGAAAAATGTTGTTCTTACTTCTGTTTCATCCCAGATGCCGTGCAGGTGTTATCAGATAAAATTGCTGTGGTGCAAACAGTTTTCGGCAGTTTCTTCAAGCTCATTCGATAATTTGAGCTTTTGGTTAATTCAGACATTTTTTCCGGTCCCTTGAAAGCTGAATTAATGAGAGTTTACTGTATTCAGCAGTGATGCGGCGGCTCCACTCAGTTTAATGCAGAATGTTCGTGTGCAAAAAACAATACACATAATCCTGCAAAATTTATAATAAATTTTTCAGTATTTTACATACTTCTGTGAAATTATAGTTTAGTTTTATTTGAAAATACCATGTGTATTCTGAAGTGAACAAGACGAGCAGTATTTGCCATATTTAATTTTCCAATTTATATTCGAAGGCATTTTTGTCCCATATTTGAATCTGATTCATATTTGAAAATTTCAGTATTTGCCCACCCCGAGTTTTTTTTTTTCATGTTGGAACCACCCCTGCCTAAATTCCCGCAGGCAAAGCGGGAACTCTCTGAATAAAATATTCAGTAAAGAATTGTTAAAAAATTAGACATTTATGTTAACAGATTTGTTGGTAGTACTTTCTATCAATCTGCAGATAAAGCATTTAAATAAATATAGCAGATTTTGCAGTAGCATGGAAGAAAGCTGCTTTCTACTAAGCAGCAAATAATATTTTGCAGATAAAGGCATCTATCAGTCAGAGCACTGAAATTCTCAGGTGCTTAAAGCAATGGAAGGGGCAAAGTTTCGTATATTGTGAATTTTCAAAAATTTCATTTCACATTTTATTTCTGATGTCCTAAATATTGACCGTATTTTTCACCAATGTTAGAACATGGGGAATGAAAGTTCATGCTATTACTGTCTAGTATTTCTACTTAAAATACACATCATCAAATGGGATAATACTTATTCTTACCTTGAGTTTGACATACTGCCTGCTAACGTAACCAAGTAGTTTTTTGAGTCAAAATATTGTATGTACCTAAATAATGCCCATTTTTTTCATAGGCATGCACACAAAAAAGTTAAAGGAGGGTTCTATGAGCTGGGGAATGATGTGCTGTAATAAGCAGCATTTATTAAATTACGGAAGAAACATTTTACGCATATCATCATAAACTGACTGTTTTCCAACAGTAAGGAAAGAGTTGATTGGTGAAGTTTGACCAAGTGATCTCTGACTGATCTCAATTGGAATTCCAAGTGTGACTTCGAATACCAAGTGATGATAAGTGGGTTTCTTTGTTTGCAGTTAGAGCGAAATGATAATTCCGAAATGGCGACTTATTTAGCTGTGTACAGGGACATGCAGCAAGAGGGGTTTCCTACACTGGGCTGGCCGCTGGGATGGAAGCAATGCAGAGGATGCGGGCGTTGCAGACGCCATTGCAGGACATGACTGTGGGCTCCGGCTGTAAACTCAGCACGCACACCTGGCCCACATAGCCGTCGCTGTTGCAGACCC
Source organism: Amblyomma maculatum (assembly GCF_055883805.1). Taxonomy (NCBI): domain Eukaryota; kingdom Metazoa; phylum Arthropoda; class Arachnida; order Ixodida; family Ixodidae; genus Amblyomma; species Amblyomma maculatum. Next base: position 53,842,122 of record NC_139347.1, on the reverse strand, counting down.
AGACGTCTCGCAGGCCGTGGGCGTTGAGGCCCAAAGTGGCCACGGCGCACGTGAACTGCAGCCCCGCCCGAGTCTTGCGGATTGGCACTGGATGCAGGAACTCAGGGGGAGGCCGCCGGTCCGTGGACAGCGCTGCATCACAGACAGTCATAACAACGAAAAATGTTGGTTGTACTTCCGTCTCAGGAGGGCAGAGGTAGCAAAAAATATCAATGTAATTTATATGGCAGAGAGAATGAGGCTGAGAACCACCACAGTGGTTCTCAGTCATGAAAGTGTGGATTGGTGGAAGTGATGAGGAACCCTTTGCAATGACATGGGGGCGAAGCGGGCAAGGGTATAAATTGGCACAACATGCGGCACAAAAAAGGTGAATTTTATTGCCACCTGGCAAACAATGGTCAAATAAAAGTGCCGTGTCACCTAACTTTGAATAGCTAGTCAATTTCTGCAGTCCCTAAAAAGAATGCCTCAAGGCTTACAGTGGTAAACTCTGCCTTCATCACTGCGTTTTCCTCAAGCTCCACGAACTCATTTTCAGCTTCAGCATGCTCATGCGCAAAGCAAGCTGTGCCATATTCGAAAGGGGCCACAGGCTTTACATGGCACTTAAGGCACTTTGTACGAGGGTAATCCCAAGAGTAAGGTCTCCAAAGGACTGAGGCTGCAGGGAAACTATTTGCTTGGCTGCTCACCACACTGCTGTATTCATTCTTCCCCTCTCCCAAAAAAGCCATGACTCAGCCCAAAGGAACAGTCAGTGTCCTCTCGGCAGCCGTTTGAAATAGAGCTACCACTTGTTGCTACAGCCAGGTGCATTTTTGAATGCAAAAAGTGTTCAACCTATCAAAACGTTATCGCCACTTTTGTCAAGTGGCGATAACGCCACTTGACAAAAGTGTATGGAGAGTTGTGCATGGATGTTAAAAGCATCCTCAAGTGGTGTAGAAAGTTTGCAGGAAGTCACACTGAAATTCACTACGAAGAAAGAAGTGGGAAACTGTCCATTTTTGACAAGACAGTCGCGAAGGTCAAAGAAATGATGTGCCAAGATCAGAGGGTCACGCTCGACAAACTCTGAATTTTGGTTCCTCACGCTTCCAGAAGCTCTACTGATAGGATTTTGATAGTAAAGTTGAAATATCGAAAGATGTGCACCAGATGGGTTCTGGGAATGCTCACAGATGATTATCAATGAAAACGCACTGACTTCTCCCACGAATTTCTTCAATGCTGTGGAGATGAAAAGGACATCTTTTTGGATTCCATTGTTACGGGTGACAGAACCTGGGCATACAGTTTCACACCTGAGACCAAAAACGAATCACATAAATGGTGGCGTTCCTCTTTGTGCAAGCCACGAAAACTAACGTGAACACAGTCTGCCGGCAAAGTAATGGCAGCTGTGTTCTGGGATAAAAAAGGGGTATGTTTGTAGACTTCATGGCTCCTTGGACCACAATAAATGCGGACAGATATTTTGAGACCCTTAAAGAAACACAGACGGGCGATTCAAAATTGCAGAAGAAGGCTGTTGAGCAAGGGCGTACAGCGTAAGTCTTCTCCACAGCAACACTCACCTCCACCTTGCTCACCAAACCGTCACTATCCTGCAGTAGTTTGGACGGGACATCATCACCCACCTATCCTAGAGTCTGAACATCATGGCACCCAATGACTACCATTTGCTTCCAAAGCTAAAAGAACACCTGGCTGGACGACGCTTCACTGATGATAGAGTGAAATATGAGGTCACACGCTTCCTCAATGGCATGATGATGAGCTGGTATGAAATGGGCATACAAAAACTGCCCCAGCGCCTGCAAAAATGCATAGACTGCAATGGCGATCATTATATGGAAAAATAGAAGAATGGCCAATCTTTCAAATGATTTGTTTGTTTGCTTGTTTGTAGCATTTAACGTCCCAAAGTGACTCAGGCTGTGAGAGATGCTATAGGGGAGGACTATGAAAATTTCGACCACCTGGCGTTCTTTAACGTGCACTGACATTGCACAGCACACGGACGCCACTTTGTTTCTCCTCCATCGAAATGCAGCTGCCGGCAGTCAATTTGTAAATTACTGAAAATAAACGTTTCCTTCTATTTCTAAAAACACTGGAGACCTTACTTTTGAGATGACCTTCATACACAATCGTGTACAATGCCGCTCAGTATGAAAGGGAACAAATCTTGAGCATTCACTATACGATTACTCCGTAATTATGTGTTGCAAGCAAACTTTCTCTATTTGTATACTAGACTACCTCCTGGCTATAATACTCAAAAGTCATGTCCGACTTTGGCAGAAAAATACTAACCAATAAATTCTCACTTTGTGCAAACTGACTGTTCCCTCTTATATCGAGCGAGACTGTACACTGTGAATTCACTGCTTTTCTAAGAGTGTACTCTAACTATAATAATTTTATATCTCTCAGGTGAATTTAGCATCCTTTGTCTTGCAATTAGAGCACCTTTTTGAGCCTATTATTGAACGCAGCACCAAATATATTTTGCAAAACAGTGAGCTAGCTAGCACATTTTGAGCCACTCCGCCTGTACCAAAGTTACCTTTTTGCAGATTTCTTGCATCATTTGCATCTTTGAATCACAAAATTATTACATAATCTATACATTGTTAATTTCATAGATCCCAAAGTGTCAATAGCAAAGTTTTTTCACAGATGATAATAAATTTTTCATTCGCTTCTGTTTGCAGAAAATGAGCCATTGGCACTATTTTGTTGGAGAACCAAGAAATTACCTTTGGTAAGGTCTGAGCATAGTATCTAGGAAAAGCAATTACTTGGCTCCAAACAAAATGAGAAATCAAACCTGAAAGTAGCTCACATAGCCGACTCAGTAGTTAGCTGCCTGAATTTCAATGCACGCAGAAAATTCCATTTGAATAATATGATCTAAACAAGCACTGTTAGCTTCGCTCTACACCAAACCAAAACTTTCCTATGGATTCAGAAAATGTTCACGCACCAAGTTTCTGCTTGGCTTCATTGAAGGCAACTTCCCACGAAGATCGCTTCTCAGTGGAAGGAAATATGATGGCCAAGTTCTCAACGCCTTCTCTGCAATTGAAGGAAGGCCTGTGAGTTTACATTGCCTCACTATGCAGAGGGCCATTATGCAACAGTAGATTTAATGCAAATGTTAAGCACCGTTGTGAAATACTTACGGAGTAGTCACAGAAAGCTGTAGGTTCAGAAGCTGTAGGTCATAGCTTTGTCGCTCAGCCATCTGCTTGTTCAAAGCAGTCGTAATTTCTTTCACAGCATCATCAAGGGCCTGTATCAATGAATTAATTCATAAGCATGTCAGGGGTGGGGACACATGAGAAACATGGCAGAAGAATGCTAGAAAATAAACATGGCTGAGGGCTTACGAATACCATGCTAGCTGTGTACAACCATAAGGCCCTTGGTTCCCTTATATTATTATATCATGCATAAAAATTGCTGATTTCAGCCTTTTTTTTTTTCTGAGCTGCGTGTGAGCACCCAAATCCTCATCTTGAGTCATCCACCCAAACAAGCATAGATGTGAAGTACAGGAGCATTGGCAACAAAAGATTAACATAGTTATTTACAAACAGTCAATACACCAACATCTTTTCAAAGAAATATGTAGTGGCAAAAAATGCTTATTGTCTCATATAATGCTCAGCGCTCATTTTTGATGCTTCTGCTTGCTGTACCAGGAACAAGAATAATGACAGGCAGGCGCTGAAGTATTGTAGGCTGCACTGAGCGTGTAGGTACTGTCGCTAAAATATGCTGTGACACAGGAAATCGTCACAAGAATTTTTCTGTCAACGTAGAGCACTGCGTCAAATGAAGGGAATGCCAACCATCAGCTGGCATTAAATTACAGCAGCCAGATTCTACTTTAATGACAGTATATGTTGGAAGTAGTATGTGCTTCCCTCAGACTATCCGTAGATATTTTATTATGAATAAGTGAGACTTTCCACTTCCCACCACAGACATTTAGGAGCCCTGGCTATAACAATGTAACATCTCTAACGCAGCAAGAAAAAGAACGGAAAGCCTCAGGCATAGTCCTCATGCGAGTATTGCTTTCCACCTTACCACTGTAAAATGCAGATACACCCCCAAGCACAGTATACAAGTCAGCAAAGCTGAATTTCTGATCGAGTGACTGTAGTTTTCGTTTCAGGAGCTAAATAATCTGTGGTACTGTGGTAGTGCTATAGTTCATTATGGATATGGGTATGTGCAAGTTCATATGTGAGGATTCATAGTGAAAAACAGCACTGAAAATGGGATGCACGAAGAAAAACATAACACAAACGCTTGTGTTGTGCCTTTTTTCGTGCGTCCCATTTTTCCGCACCGTCTTTCACTATGAATCAATACCAACCCACCCAAATTGCAGCCTTAATTAATATATGAGGAGTCATGCATCTAGACAAAAAGAGCACATAACACAAAAGCAAAGTGACAAGCACTTACAGTATTTAAGCATGAATTGTAAGGAAATACCCTAGTTTTAAAATTATGTTTTATATTTACCAGAATTTTTTACATATTTGCACTGTCTGTATATTTTGAAATTGTTTTTAAGAATGCAAATATTTTCCACCTAGATGTGTGTTTGGTCTGGGAAAAACTTGGTTATTGAGTTGTAGATGTGCAACCTAATAACCATAGGGGTGCACAAATATTCTAAATTTATAAATTAAATTGAGTATGTTTGTTATTAATTCATAATTGAAAAACTGATATTCGAAATTTCCGAATATTCCCAAATTGCCCAATATACACTGTAGATTTTCAAATTCGCCACAGTTTCCTTATGCTGCGTGCTTCACCGCAATGCTCAACAGCATTGACTACGCAGTGAAGCATCCTCAAAAAGCGAAGGGGCCGTATTGCGAAGAGGGACATTCCCTTTTGTGAAGACAGTCTTTCTGACAGTGAAGCACATCAAACCAGGAAAAAAAGTTGTTCTTACAAAATGCACACATCCACAGTAGAGGTGTGTGCCTGAAGAGATGGTGCAACATCAAAGTGTTCAATACATTTGCATTGAAAAAGAAATTCAGTACAGACACTAAAAATGTCTTATATTAGAGAATGCAAAAGTATGATTCTTTCTATGACATTAACTTCATTGCAAATGTTTCCAAATTCATTAAAGTTCTTTCTTATAGTGTTTATGTGTTTGTTGCACACCAAACTGGCGATTTTCCGGTCTTGTCGTTACAAATCAATGAGAGTACCTGAGCTTGCAACATGCAAAATGTAGCTTAAGTGTATTTGAGGTTTCATTTGTATTTATTTGATGCAATGCTTCAGTGCATCGAGACCTGCCATCATCAATCACTGTCTAGGTGCAGCTACCACACTCCCCAGTTGCATTCGACGATTATTATTACTGCAACATCAGTATGAATCCCAAACGCACTGTAGTAAGCTACACATACCACAACACATTCAATAAATGTGCCTCTAAGACAGTAAAATCAAGTACTCTTTGTGGCCCATGTGTTTCGTGCCTGCCTGGAGCGCAAATGGTCTGTGTTCAAACCTCAGTGCTGACCTATTTATTTTATTAAAATTACTTCTCCTTTTTAGCCATTCCACTCTCTATCATCTTTTGCGCATCATCAAGTGTTGGTAACAACTAATACAACAACAATGCCAAAAGAATTTTCACATAATGAAGCTGGAGATGCTTTCGCATCAGTAACTGTTTTCTTCAGGCTTGTATACTCCATTCATGGAAACCTCCTGGTAGAGCCAGCAGCACTTATTCACGGAGTGACTATTATTTTTAATCACGACTGCAATGATGGTGGAAATCAATAAAACAACTCAGCAGATTAAGTTGCTAATGCGTTTCTTACAGAACCTAATTATAGCTTGCTTCGATGTGTTTGAAGGGAGTAATATGCAGGTACCACTCAAGGAAATTATTGGTTTCCAATTAGATTGGACCTCCCAGTGGGAATGGCAGAACCAACTGAAACCATTCTGAAACCATTCGAAGCTATGTCCAATTAGACATTCCATTTGGGCCTACCAAGAGGACGATCAAACTAAAACTAAGTTGGACTGCCCATCTGGAAGTAAGGAAATCAACAGGGCTGCCCAGTTGGATTCACGAGTTAATAGCCTGACCTACTGAGTCCATTTGATTGCAATTGTAATGCCCAATTGAAACCCATGTTTGTTTGTATTTTAATCTCGGTTTAGAAAAGAAATGTTCCAGGATATATGCTTTTCAATTCTTTACTCATACACTCTGGACCAGCCGGCAAGGATGAGAAGACTCAGGAAGAGCAAGGTTTTGAAAATCTAGATTGAGAATAGCTCATGCTCCATATCATATGCTGCACTTCTACTAGAAGAAAAAAAAGTTTGTATTTAGTAGATTAGATTTACCTAGTTATTATCATTTGTATGTGATCACTTATGCTCTGAAACGATGCTAAAAAAGAGAATTGCACAAACTACCATAAGTCCCCCTTTAATACAAGCATAAAATCTCCCGTTTGCATCTGAGATCCATATTGGAATGAAGAAACATGGAACTTTCACATAAAGATTACGGAGTAAAACTTTGCTGCATTCTGTCTTAAAAGCAACATGAAAAAATATTTCATGCATACCCTGCTTATGTCTCGGGCACAAACAGAGGCAAGACAAACACACATAAGCTAATATGACCACTGTGTTTTACTGGATTCTCCTGTGTATTCAAGCTCAAATTCAATGATTAGCCAATAATGCCATACGTGAATAAGTAAATAAAGAATTCTCAACAGATTAACCACACGTTTCGAGCAGAGGACACTCTTACACGTATGCACGAGGTGATATGAGTATCATGAATCCAGATCATCACAAACATTTTGATAATCACAAATTGCGTTCTCACCTGATGAGGGCAGTTCAACCGAGAGGCAAGTTCTGATATTTGTGTTATAAGGGACATGTCTTCCTCCAAGTTTTCAGCTTCCCGTATTGCCTTTTTGAGTCCAACATCAGCAGCTGAAAATTGGTTTTGTTTTCTTTATAACAAGCCCACAACTGCCATCCATTCACATCAATTTCTTGTACACAAGTCACAGCAATGCTAACTGGTCTTTAACTCTTAGCAATAGAGGCTAATAGTTGCACCTAATTACTTCTCACTGCCACTGATGACAAAAGATATGCATCAGCAGATTCAAGATGTGTCTGTTAAGTTTTATGATGAGACTGTTTACATCGAAGAGCAGTATGTTAATAATCACAGGTTACATTACTTTTGTTTCTGTAAATCTCATTCATTCCCACATTCTGTGTCAAAAGGTTCCCTCACTTCAAGGGAACAGTTCAGTAATATATTCTTCATATACATATATATAAAACTAAAAAAAACTGTGAGTCAAATATGGTGATTTGGGTTCTAAAGGCCCAGGTATCATTTAAAGACTACACAAAACATTCCGAGGGGAGCCAATCACAGTTTTTTTTTTTTATAAATGCATTACACCAATTTTAGCACTTTTTGTTTCTGTGCTTGAAATTTTACCAAGAAAAGTTGCAAAGCTCAGGATTTTACCTTTAACGGAATGTGTTATTAAAAGAGAAAGGGCTGCTTAGAACTTTGGACTGCATAACCTAGAAAATATATACATAGTATCCTGGCCTACCCTACATAAAATAATGAAAAAACAGGAATTTACATTTTAAGATGTCCAGGTTGTCCAAAGAAAATCTAAGCAGCAGTTTGTACTTGTTCATGTCGAAGACAGAGAATCCAAAGCCAGCTGGAGAACTTCTGCACAAAAATAATCAAACGTGCCACAGGGAAATTTCAATTCATTGAATCGAGTACATTCAAGTGACCGCAACAGAAATGAATATATTGGCACTACTTAATGGCTGAGCAAAAACAAATATCCCCACACATAAAAAAAAAAACGACTCATACATGTATAAGCAAAAAGGGGTCTAGTCGAACATTTTTTATTAGGCTGCCAGCCATGCATTTCTTACGAACGCACATTGTTCAAAATAACGTTACAGGCCTTGTTTCATGTTGACGATTTTGTCAACAGCTCAGTTTTCTTTTCGCTTCCTGCAATTTTTTTTTAATGCAATAAATTTCCCATTTTTACATCTTCTTATTGTACCGTACGACTTTACTAGCTCATACGGATCACTCACTGATTAATGGCACATTTACTTAAGCCATTATTTGTTCTGTTATCTTAACAACACATTAAATTTGGTTTTGGCTTAGAAGTTCCTGTCTTTCCTTCTTTTAGACACTTTTTCTAATAAATACTTTTCAGGTAATGTCAGCATTATTAAAGCTCCTAGCCTCAGCTGAATTATTGGACTTGGCAGATACATAAATACGACATTCAATCGATGTCAAATAGCCAAACTTGTATTTTCAGACAATTAGATAACATATGAGCTTTTCACAGCCAATAAGATTTTTTGCAAGGTGTCTAGCAATTAACTGATTTTCTGCACTTACATAATGACTGTGCTAATTGCTTCACTGTGTTGGTAACAGTACTATGGCCTTAAAAAGTGAATCTGCATGAGACCAGTAATGTTCTTGCAGCTATAGTTATAAGCAAAATGCCCCAGCAAAAAAATAAAAAAGAGAGAGGGGGGGATTAAATGGGGAAAACAGGAATCTATCTGGTTTCATTTGGCTTCCTGTTGGTTTCATTTATGCTATGGCCAGTTCCAAACGGCCTTTTCTAACTGCAGAGTTAGACTAATCTATTAGAATGCTAACATTCCTTCAAAAAAGTATACCAAATTTTAAAATTAAAGCAACTATTCCTGGAAGTGAACCTGGTATAATGCTCTCTGTGGTATCACATACCATATTCGAAAACAATTACAAACTATATTATGCAAAACTATAATACGAAATGTCATTCAAGGCATAGACTAATACCGGTCTGTGACACAAGCAAGATGCAAACACACTGCTATTGCTGTCCTGGAGTAGCAACTGGGTAGCGTAAACAAAAGATTCCAAAGAAGTCCTCTGATTTTAGAGTGTTACAGTGCCCCTATACAAGTATAGTGGTTTTGATAGTGCAAGCCGAGTATACCTCAGGACGTAATGTTCGACTATGGAATGTCACTTGGAAACCGATGTATTTTTAAAACTCCACAATGTATGCGCTTGCTAAAGTCATCCATTGGTGGTGGTAGCAGGCATGAATACAAGCCCACAGATTTCAAAATTTTCCAGGACATTATATTTGCATGACTGTTGTCTGCCTTTTTTTTTTTTTCCAAATTTGAACATCCAACCAGACCCAAAGGTACCACCAAGGACCACCAATAAAGGCAAAGCAAACAAGATATTGGGGACGGTACAGCATAGTTACAATTTTATGTTTGCTCTACATCTCTCTCTCTCCTGCAGACGAACAATCTTGTAAAGATGACACTTTTCTCATTTTAATGTGCACCTGTGAAGGCAGCCATTATAACCCCAGGAGAGTATTTTGCAAAAGAGAATAAAAATTATACAATGACATTTAAAAGTCAACACCTTTTTGAAACATCACAATAAATGAGTATTTTGATGGAACACACAGTTTAGGTACTCAACTAGCTAGGCCTTTCACTTAGAATTGCACAAGCTTCTCATGTAGTTGGACAGACATGCAGCTGCCAGCACTATGATCACTTGCGAAAACGGTCGTTCAGTCTGGATAACATAGACAGGTTAGACAGGTCTAATTGGAAGGCAGTTCTCAAATAGCATAATGAATAAACAGCAATCTACAGCAGGCAATGCTTCTGAGCAGGTTTAGGTTAATAGGTTGACAACATTTTATGACCATCAGAAGAGCACGAAGCTAGCAATTGGTTTGGCTTGATTATAAAACAGTGCAAAAACATGATGAAAAACACAAAGCACTGGTAGTGCTAATTTCGGTTGTTTATGCCCTTGATAATTTTCGTGCTCTTTTGTACAGGATCTCAGAACCAGTTAATAGAAAAAACATAACACAAAGCTTTGTAATTTAGTGAAATTGCATTAAAGAAAATGAGCCCAAATTCAGACTGCAAAACAATTCCATTCCTCTTACTCCAAGGGCTGGCATTGATTTCCTTTAGCTGTCATGGTTGTCCAGCGTAATTATGCTAGTCATAATTCAATCGTGCTGCGATTTTAAGATTAGATGACCAACCAACTCTTCTAATTAGAGTTTTTGTCAGTGCCTGAACAACGATGGTGCCAGCTATCAATACGCATCAGATAAAGAGGAAGACTGCTTACGAAGAGGGCGATGTTTTCCGCATTGTCCCACTTTTTCTTTTGATGCTTGTTATTAGCAAGAGGTCCGAAAACAAGAAAAGGCATCTGTCTTTTTTTGTGCCAAGGCCACCCTGCAAACATTTGCAAAATGCTGTGTATTTAGAAGATAACAGTTGTGGTAATGCTTTTTCATCATATGTAAAAAGCAAAACTAGCACAAGGAAAACATATAAGAGAAGATACTCACAGGAATTGTCACAAAGTCGTAACGAATAAATGTCCGATCTGGCTGGACGAGCTATAGGAAGGAACATATAAACAGGTATTGTAAAAACCTTTTCTTGCAACCTGCTATGTATGCGCAAGAACTAGAGCAAAAAATATGTTGCGTGCACATGATGTAAATTTCGCAGTGCTCAGACAAGCTAATATATACCTAAAATACTGCTGGCTACACCTGGTAACAGGTATATAGCGGACTCCCTTTGGGATGAACTTGAGGGACTAGAAAATCTGTTTTTCTTATAAACATTCATCTTAACAGTAGTGCCCCTTAAGGAGATGTGTGAGCATGGTAGGTGTGCCATATGAGATACAAGAAAATACAACATAAAAACACTCTTTAGAGAGAGAATAATTTCAAACTGAGTATTTATTTCACCATAAGCTGAAGACTGGGAGCATGAAACAAGCTCACATTATTCTAGTTGAAAATGGCATCGGTGTAGTTTAGCGTCTATTTTTTTCTCATTGTATCCCACAGTGACTGCTAGTATTTGGGGCAAGTTTTTTTTTGTGTGTGTTTGCTTTCTATCCTGCTCAGAGTGCTTCGGAGGTGCTTAGCAGGGCTGCTATGCATCCTTCTCTTATCTTGCTCTTTACACAGTGTCGCTGTTACAATCTCCACGATCAGGCACCGAGGGCTTTCTGTGTACTACAGGCAATGCGTGTGGTGATAAAATCTGGCCACCTCAGCACCACGGTAAAGGCTGTTGCGATGACAACGTGTCGGTTTGAAATGAAGCCTTTGAGCATTTCAACCCCGAGTCTATGGGAGGCAACACATGGGACACAATGTGCAAAACAACTTCCCGGTAGCTTCGCATGAACAACTGCAGACGCAATGTAGCGGCAGTGTGCTTTTTTGCATAAAAGCATTTCACTTTTTTTATTTCTTTCTGTTCATATCAGTGCCTTGCAGAGGCCACTTAAGTGCTGTTTGGATGAAGTTGCCATCATATGCGGTCGCCGTGAAAGTTTGTATTAAATGGCGCACAGGCGAAACAGTTTGGCTTAAGTGGATTTTTTAGCGTAACTTCCTACAGAAAACCAATGAAATGGCGTCACACTGCTCATCTTATCTGTGAATTTGTCTTATTCAAGTTTGCCTTAAATGGAAATCAACTGCACATTAAGTTATATAACGTAGCACGAGCGTGTAGGTCATTATTTATTAAAATAAAAACCAAACACCTTGGTTACACGATTAGTTCAGATGTAACGTCATGATGTTGCATTAGTAATTGTAATATACGGTACTCCAAATGCAGCCATTTATCAAAATAGACATACTCTACATTGCACACTGCTTGCAATGGGCTGAATGTTTCAAAGAAGTTTCCAGACAAATACAAGATTTTAGTCGCAATGAGTATAAGTTATTAGTATTCCCAAATCTTCCTCTCTAGGCCTGCCTGAATGAATCAACCAGAAAAGAACATCAATATAGTAGAAGGCAAGAGACTCACATCAATAACTCCCTCGATGAGCTGCTCAATGTCACGGACCCTTTGCTGCATCTGCTCATGCTGAAAGGCCTCGCGTTCCATGCGGTTAATTTTAAGGGCTAGTTCATGCACCTCCTTCTGTGCCAGTACCAGCAACTGGTGGTCAGGGTGGTCATGTTGCGTGTGTTTGATCAGCTCCTGCATAAGATCCACAGAAATTTGTCACACCAACATTGTTACAGTAAAGATGTGCTAGTGTTTGAAAATTTTGAGCAGTGAATTGAATGTCCTTCTCAAGTCTGCCTTAGTTGATTCACCATGGCCAAACCTAAAGGGGCCATAACACAATTTTGACGGTCATATTCTAATACATGAGCTGTGTGGAGGCAGTCTTTGTGAGTATTCGAGTCAAATTTAAAAGCTCTGCGTGGACCCTACAATTTACAAATGATTTTTAAAAGTTGCTTCTCACAACTGACTGAGGCCACCTCTGCGCTACTGAGTACAGAGAAAAGAATCTAAGCGAGCCTTCTCAATCGGCGCACTGACGTGGCGTGGGCGGGTCGATTGGTGTGGAACAGCGGGACACAGCCTGGTCCTGTTTTCTTTATTTTTGTGTTTTTATATTGACATATATGAGCGCAAGGGCATAAATATGCGCATTATTTCTGATCATTGATATATTTGGTCATGGTGAAGCTCACTTAAAAATTTTTGCTGTATGTAGACGTGTGAAAAAATGCAATGTGGTTTGTGCAATTTTTCTAGTCCTAGCAAAATACTGCTTCATGGCCTCCTTAGCAGCCTGAAGCAAATGAGCGTACAAGGAACACAGACATGCAGGGAGTTGCCTTGCATATACCTTCTTATGATCTGAAAAAAAAAAAAAAAAAAAAAGCACAGTTGCCAGCGTAAATAAAAACATGTTTTTCAAGTTCAAGTGTTCCCCCAAATGCTGAGAAAAAAGTGGCCCTTGCAGGCCTATACGTTGCTACTTCAAGAGCTTTTCTTTCTTTCTGCACTATGTTTATGTTTTATGCCTTAAAATTGACGACGTCACCTGTTTCTATGTAAGCTTTATTTGAATGCATATAGGCTATAATGCATATTTTAACAATCCCTACAGTTACTGCTGATAGTTTAGAAGTAAAGTGTAAGAGACTTGTCACTTACTATACTATGACTAAAAGAAGTAAGTTTAGACATAGCACCAAAAGACTGTTCAGAGCACCACTTATCTTGCACAGTTTTGAAAAACAAACTATAAGGGCGCTTCACAATTACTTTGACGTCTAACCAGATTAAACCTGCAGGATAGGAACATTCATTAAAAATGACACACAAAAAGCCATGTATAATAATGAGCCTGGACTTTGAGTCCAAGACTGTCTGTTTTCTGTATCATAGTTTTCTTCCCACTGCTTAAATTCTAAGTGCCTGATTACCTGCCTTCAGCTGAGTGCAATGTTTATGGCAATACATTGTAACCAGAAAATAATAGACAACTCACCTTAATTAGAAGCTCGTAACGAGGTATCCTCTGCACTGGCATGATTAGAAGGGCATCGAGGGCCAGTTTGCCTTTGTGCTCCCTTGATGTATTCTGCAGAGTAGAAAACAGGTTTCTGGAGCGTCACGAATACACGAAAAAAAAAAAAAAAAAAAAAAAAAAAAAAAAAAAAAAAAAAAAAAAAGCGTCGGCCGAGGATGATCAACAGCCAGGCGGAGATATGACATCAGAAAGTTTGCTGAGGTAGGGTAGCAGCAGCAGGAGCGATACGAGGAGGATTATAGGAGGATTATCTGAGGAAAAAACCTTGCCCTGCATTGGATGTGACCAAGCTGATGATGATGATAAAGCATGCACAACTTGCCAAGGTGGCTCAGAATTGCTCTCTACTGCTGCTGAGCCCAAAATTGCAGGTTCGAACATCTAAACGCATTGGTTGCACTTTAATACAGGTGAAATAAGAATGCTGGTGTGCGGCGATCTCAATACGTGTTTAACAACTCCAAGTGGATAGAAATTAATCCAGATTCCTTCATTACATGCCTCAAAACCCACAGAGCAGATTTGGGATTGAAAATCCAGTAATGGTTGTCATCAACACATGAAGCAAGCTGCTTAACCTGCAACATATCTTCAGAAGTATGCATTGTTGATATAACATGGTCATAGCATCAGCTTCTAACATTTTCTTAACTTTGCTAATGTCCTCATTGAGCCACATTAATGCAACGTGAAAAATAAAACCTTATAGCAACAAAGTTCGGACATAACAGAATTTCAGTAAGCACGAAAATAACTTATACTGACAGTGTTGTTCCTAATGCTGTTTTGAAATATTGCAGAAACATTTCTTAATATTAAAAGTGGTTTTATTTTCTTGCTACGTGCAATGATATTCCCGCGCTACTGAATAAACAATTTGTACTGCTAGTAATTCTGCACGGGCAGCAGCTACTTATAACTGATGATGAGCAACTAACCTCAAGGAACTTGGCAAAGGCTGGCTTTGCTTGTGTTGCCATCTTGATGGCTTCCTTTGCAGACTTCCAGTTGTTGATAAATGCAGTGTATGTGTCTATCACAGGCTGTTTAGTGAACTGCAAAAGATAAAACATGAGTGAAACGGTAAGGCAATATGCTCTAGCACATTTCTAAACGTGTTTTCACTCCTTATAAAGACAACACTAGCACAGGGTTCTCTTGAAAAGCAAAATTGAACTTATGTTTTAGTAATGCTGACATTCACAACACAACAAAAAATAGCTTAAAATGATTGCCACTGCAAGATTCCTGACATGGAATCATTATGCTGTCTGAATTACCATCAAGAACGCAACAAAGTAAATTTCCAGCTGCAAGACTGTGCACTAAGTCACAGCATTCAAAGATATTCGACACTCATGAAATTATTGCCCGTATTTCTTGTAATTTCACACTGACACACTGTTTTGAGACCACCGCTATAAATCGAGGGAAAAAAATAATAAAACCGAAACGGCGCTCTCTCTCAACGCTACTCCGCACCCATCTCGATGGGTTCCCGCCCCAGGAGGGTGGCTTCGCCGGGCGGCGTTAAAGTGGCGCCGGAGACTCTGGCTGTCCGGCAGCACGCCGGCGCCGGGCAGTGAAGCCCACAAATTGTGCAACGAAGCTGCAATGGCGCTGCGCGCGCACGCCCCGTAAAGCGCTCATCGCGACAGAATTACGGGGCCCTCTTTTGTTTTTGTTCTCTTCGCTCTCAGCTTTGGTAACCTTTATTTCCCCTTTCTGCCTTTTTTTTTTTTTTTCGTCAGGATGCTGGCTTTTCGCTTCTCAGACGCAAAGAACTTGGTCGTCTTATTCCGCGACTCGCATTTTCGTCCCTCGCCGTTTGATTGCGCGAACGATAGCTGCTGCGCTTGCTATAAATTATAGCGTAGATGTAAGTGTTCAAAGCTTGTGCTGTGCAGCGAAAGGACACGGGGGCTATTAGAGTCGTCCTCCTACAAGCATTTAGGCGACAAGAAAAAAAAAAAAAAGCCTTTATATACCAATGTCAAAACCGGAGGCGTTTTGAAGCCGTTTCTGCATTAAGGAAATGAAGAAAGACCGAAAAAAAAAATGAAAAAAAAAAACGAAGAGAAAGAAACTGGCTGGATTCGGCCAGTTTAACTGAAGATATACGATGGTTTTACGAGCGTGCGGGCTCAAGGGGAATATGAAACGCGCAGTCACCTCACCACTCGTTCAACGTCGACGATATAATGTTGGCGCCGCTGAACCGACGACAAATATGTGACCATTTCATAGCAATGATAGTGCATATACTATGCGTCTAGCCGGCTTCAGTGGCATGGGAATTGTGCTTAACTGGTAGGCTTTAGACAGCCGAAGAAAATACCGCTGAGATACCGCTGAGATACCGTAGTTCGCGGTTTAACGCCTACCATTGGTCGTTGCCATGGTACCACCCTGTGCACGCAATCGCAGTAACATTGATGCGGCTCCAATCCCCCTCTCAGTATAGTCAGTCTGAGGGGAATGCTTTGAAATAGTGCTACAGCAATTAATTTCACGCTCTATGAATTCCCGTAAAACATTTTTGCGCCTACTTCAGATAGACTGACAGGACAATTTAACCGTTGCGGTATGATTAAATAAATAGTGAGGTGTTTAATTATGGCTTGAACCTATAATGGAACAAGCAAAAGCTTTGTTGAGAGTGGTTTTTCATGGTTTAGAAAGGTTGTAGCGGTTTGACGGCTTTAATCAGGGGGATCGATGCTCAAGTTTCGCCTTACGCGATACGCGATAGCGACTTTTAACGCCGCTTTCATTCCGCGGCTTTGAGATTTTTTGCTTAAGTTGGTTATTTGGGGAAATGAAGGCGCAGTATCTGTGCCACTCTTCGGTGGAAACCACCACTTCACTTAAAACGCCAGGTGGTCGAATTTCCGGAACCCTCCACTCCGTTTCGTTCTCCGCCGCGTTTGGCCTCCATTGAAACGCAGCCGCCGGCGGTCGGGTTCGAACGCGGGCATTCCGGCACAGTAGGCGGGCATCACAACCACTGTACCACCGCGGCGGGGCAAGACGTCCAAGCTTCACCTCAAGAATACGCGCTTGTTGTTACTGTGGCTGTAGGAAGAAGAAAAAGAAAATGCTCGGGCCTGCTACTGGCTCTTTAGCTGAGCCACATCCGCTGCCTCTGATTGTTATAGGAAGGGAAAGGCGCGGTAACTGTCACTTGATTTCTGTGGACACCGCAACCGCGCCGTAAGGGAAGGGAGGAAGATGGGAGTGAAAGTGGAAAGAGAGAAAGAGGAGCCGTAGTGGACGGAGTAGCTTCGATTTTCTGTGGACACCTCAACCGCGCCGTAATGGAAGGGAGGAAGGTGGGAGTGAAAGTAGAAAGAGGAGCCGTAGTGGAGGGCTACGGAGTAGTTTCGACCACCTGGTGATCTTTAACGTGCGCTGACATCGCACAGCACACGGACGCCTCATTGTTTCGCTTCCATCGAAACGCAGCCGCCGAGGTCGGGTTCGAACCCGGGTACTCCGGCACAGTAGTCGGGCGTCTTACTACTACACCACCCCGGCGGGGCTCCGCTGCCTCGTGCGGCCGTCGTCCACCACCTAAGCGGTGGCGGGTGCAACGACGGCCCACAACAGATAAAAATTCTTTTTTTTTTTCTGGCTGCCTTATTACTTGGGTGCAATTTTGACCTGTTTCCTGTTGTGGCGTGCACGCTGCTGATGCCAACAGTCCATCCTTGGCTCTACAAGCACCAGTGGATTTCCGTTAGATCCGTACTGTACTTGAGACTGGGGATGAGGGACTCCTCGGAGTTTCCTGCCGACCCCCAACCACGCTCAGTACAGAGGAGGAAGATTGCTCTTCCTTTCAGCCTGTCTGATACGGACACGCCCACGTGCCTGCATGGAGGCGCTTATGGCTGTAGTGCGCAGGTCACTTATGCCTACTGGATCACGTTTCTACGTGTCCAATGGTATTTCGTCGTGGCGTGCCCTTCGACGCCGCCAACTCTCCATCTTGGTTTTTACAAGCACCAGCGGACGACCTGCTGATCCTGTGCTTGAGCCTGATGGTGGTGCGGGCGAGGGTCTCGTCGGAGGGTCCTGAAGACCCCCTACCACGCTCTGCACAGGGGAGGGCTCCGTGCTCCTGTGTTGAGCAGAGTGCTTAAGGCATGCCTTTAAGTTTTCCTGGATGTGCCCGTGACTGCAGGCACTCTTGCCTACAGAGCCAGGTCCGTATGGGCAGCATGCATACTGCTATGAAATGAGTAGAGTTATTTTTTTGTTTACTTGTTCCTCTGTGATATCTGACATTTTACTTATTTTGCCTTTTCTGCTGCGGTTGTCACACGAGTCCGGTATAGTGGTGCAGTAATTTTTTTTTTTTTTTTATGAATCTTCCTCCATCGTTTCTCTTACCCGTGCATTTAGCGGTTAATATAATCTGGCATAGTGACGGACGTCTTTTCGCATCAGACTAGATTTAATAGTTTTTTTTTCTCTCTTAATGTTTTGTGTAGGTTTTGCCATTCTTTCTCATCCCCTACCTCTTGTCTGTGGTGTCGGAAGTTAATTTTTCTTTTGCTTGATTCTTCTATTCCTAAAATCAGTATTTTCTCTCTTTAATTTGTGGACCAACGATTACAATGCCGTAGGAGACAGCAATTCTCTATTGTTCACCCGATTTTTATTTCTTTGTTGGGGACTGTCCTGTTTACTTTTCTACCCCAGTCTCTCTTTTTTTATGCTTTGAGTTTCGTACGTCTGCCTCTCTCCCCGTATTGTTATTTGTCATTTTGTGTGACGGTGGTTTTGCTGCTGTTCTCTTCTTTTCTGGTTCTGGTTCGTGTTTTGTTTCACTTGCAGGTCTGGATGCTACCTTCTGGGGTTTTCCTTTTATTCTTCTTAAACCAGCGTGGACCACCTTTCGACATGGACCTCGTTTGTTTGTTTCTTTTTGTTTTTTTTAATACCTTCTATCGCTTTTAAAAAGTGTTTTTTTTTTTTTTTTTTTTTTTTATCTCGAGCTGCTGCTCGTTTTTATTTATTTTTAATTGGTTTAAGCCTGGCAAAGCTTTTGCTGGTCCGGGCTCCCCCTCAATTTTTTTATGTTTTTTTTTTCTTCTCAGTTCGAGGGGACGAATAAAATGGTAAAATGGCAGGCTAGCCCCCACCGCAAGCGGCGTTGACCCACCAGTCCCAGCCCCGTAGGGCCGTAACAGCCACCCTTCACCACCTCCCTATCGCGTCGACTCTTAAGGCGAAGCTTGAGTATCTCCCTAATTATCATTTTTTTTGTAAACGTAAATTGGTTTGTACTAAATGAAAGGCGCTGTATCTGCCACACCTCTCCGTGGACATAGGCCACAAGGGGAGGGAGGAAGAAGGGAGTGAATGTGGAGAGAAATATAAGCCGCAGTGGAGGGCTCCATAGTAATCTTGGACCACCTGTGAATCTTTAACGTGCACTGACATCGCGCGGCACATGGAATAATAATAATAATAATAATAATAATAATAATAATAATAATAATAATAATAATAATAATAATAATAATAATAATTGGTTCACGGGAAATAAAAGGCGCAGTATCTGTAACACTTGTTCTGTGGACATCTGAACCGAGCCGTAAGGGTAGGGAGGAAGGTGAGAGAGAGAAAGCGGAAAGAGAGAAAGCGGTGCCGTAGTGGAGAGCTCCGGAGTAGTAGTCGGGCGCCTTAACAATCACTGTGCCACCACGGCGGGCGTGACACCGTTTTTCTGCATTTGGGGTACGGTTCAGCGCCGCCGCGGTGGTGCAGTGGTCAAGATGCCCGACTACTGTGCTGGAGTACCCCGGTTCGATCCCGACGGCCGGCGGCTGCGTTTCGATGGAGGCGAAACGGAGAGGCGTCCATGTGCTCTGGCCCCGTCGCGGTGATGCAGTGGTTAAGATCAATGTTACTGGACATTGGTAAAGATGCCCTACTACTGTGCCGGAGTACCCGGGTTCGATTCCGACAGCCGGCGGGCTGCGTTTCAATGGAGCGAAACGAAGTGGGCGTCCGTATGCTGTGCGATGTCGGTGCACGTTACAGATTCCCAGGTGGTAGAAATTACTTAGGAGTCCTCCACTACGACACCCCTTTCTCGCCTTCCGCTTTCGCTGCTACCTTCCTTTACGGCGCGGTTCAGGTGTCCACAGAACTAGTGAGACAGATACTGCACCTTTCATTTCCTGTAAGGCAATTTTTTTTTACAGGAACAGCGCATGACATAAAAACACTTCATTTTGCTATGCAATCGGGAAAGAACAGGCAGAAACTCGGTCAGTACGTACCGCTTCTACGAAGACGTCGCCCACTTTCTGGCGGGTGTCCCAGCAGGAGAGCCTCTGGCGGAGCACCTCGAGGAATGCTTCGTGGTGGCTTAGGATCTCAGGGATCTGGTAGAAGATCTCGTCCACCAGGCTGCAGTCCACCGCGCCCACGGTGTCCGGGCTCTTCAGCGGACGCATGTACTTCTGCGATATGGGGTTCAACACAGTCCGGCTCATTCCCACCCACTACACCACAACAACGGCAGGATGAACGAAAAAAATATTTGGCTGTGGTTTAGCTTCGGTTAAACCAAGTGCGAAGTGATAGCTCCGGCCGAGGCTGTTGTTGTGACTGTAGGAAAAAGGAAAGGAAACTGTGCGGGCGTGCTACTGCCTCTGTAGTTGAGATACCTTCGCTGCCTCGCGCGGACAGATGAGAAATTAAAGATAGAAAGAAAGAAAAATAAGAGGGAGAGAGAAAGACGCGCGTCGCAACAGCCGTCGTCCGCCACCGAAGCTGTGGCGGGCACAATGATAACCTACAACAGGTACAACCACCGGTGGCAGGCGAGCCCCCGCCGTTTACGGTGGGCGCCTACCATTCTCAGCCCCGTAGGGCGAGGAGCAGCTACCCGACCTCCGGCCGAGGCAATGTGTCTCGCCACGCAGCTGCTACTCGCCACGTAAGTTATTTGACAGTGACCTCTGGTGGGAACATAGCTACCCAAAGTGGTTGTGGCTTATAAGTTCCAAATTGACCTCGAACACGGTTACCTTGGCTTAACCTCGCGCAGTGAATCTATCGCATAAAAAAAAAAAAAAAATCTGAGAGTACTGTGGAATCTACACTACAGAAATTCGAAAGCCGGAGCGTTTCTGCTTCATTGCTACTGTCATCATTGTCATTATCACTAATTTGCAGGGTCATTGTCATCGCTACTATCATCCACACGGTAGACAAGGATAATTATTATCTGCGTTTCACAATCCCAGGCGTGGCTAAAGTGCTCGGCCGGGGATCCGAGATATGCAATTTCGATTCACGGTGGAGACGAGAGTTGTGTACACGATCTGTACGAGCGTCGAATATACACATCGGATGTGTGCGCTGATGTGTCACTTGCTAACAACGGACGCATAGGAGGGAAATTAGGAATGAAAACGATTGATGGTGGTTGGTAATTAATAAAAGTTATATGAAAGACATCGATAGAGCTAATGAAAAATGATGACTAATAAAATGATCATAAAATGACTAATAATGACTACGGAACGATCAATATGCAAAACGAGGACGTGTAATGACTGCAACTGGAAATGAGTAAGCAAGCTTAGCCATGAGTGATAATGACTACAATGACTAGTCATGACCACGAAACGACCCGTATGTCAAACGACGACTTGTAAGGCTACAACTGACTAGAAAAGAGTAAATATGATTAGCTATGAGTGATATAACAAAGCATGACACAGCATGATCACGAAACGACCAGTATGTCAAGCGACGACTTGTAATGACAGCAAGACTGAAAATGAGTAAACATGCTTAGCTATGAGTGGTAATGACTACAATGACTAGGCATGACACAGTATGACTACGGAGCGACCAGTATGTCAAACGACAACTTGTAATGACCGCAACTGACTGGAAATGAGTAAATATGCTTACCTATGACCGGCAATGAATACGATGACAATGCATGACTACGGAACGACCATTAAATGCCAAACGATGACTTTCAATGCCCGCGACTGACTGGAAAGATTAAAGAGGCAAACGACGATAAGCAAATGACAGGAGAGGAAGTGGAGGCTTTCAGTGTTGTTGCGACTGTAGGACGAAGGAAAAGAAAATGCACGAGACTGCTACTGGCTCTGTAGCCGAGCCACCTCCGCTGCCTTGTGCGGACAGAAAAGAAAATAGAAAGAAAGAAAAGAAGAAGAGGGAGAGAGAAAGACGCGCGTCGCAACAGCCGTCGTACGCCACCGAAGTGGTGGCGGGTGCAATGACGGCCTACACCAGGAAAACCTCCGGTGGCAGGCTAGCCCCCGCCGCAAACGGCGGTCACCTACCAGACCCAGACCCGTATGGCCAGGATAAGAGATATCTAAGAGGCCCTTTAATTTTTTGCTAGCAAGACCAGGGCTCGTGCCATACAGTGGAGATTTCCTTTCTTTGGCACACGTTTGTTGCAGTGTCCCTGCAAGTGTGGTATTGACGGTACGGCGTCGCTCCTGTCAAATGGCATTTAGGGTGCCTCGATGTCCGCGCCTCCGCTCAAGGCGCGTGCATCGAGGCACCCTAGTGTCATTCCTTGGCGCGCGTTCGTTGCAGTGCTCCTGCAAGCGTGGGATTGACGGTACGGCGTCGCTCCTGTCAAATGGCATTTAGGGTGCCTCGATGTCCGCGCCTCCGCTCAAGGCGCGTGCATCGAGGCACCCTAGTGTCATTCCTTGGCGCGCGTTCGTTGCAGTGCTCCTGCAAGCGTGGGATTGACGGTACGGCGTCGCTCCTGTCAAATGGCATTTAGGGTGCCTCGATGTCCGCGCCTCCGCTCAAGGCGCGTGCATCGAGGCACCCTAGTGTCATTCCTTGGCGCGCGTTCGTTGCAGTGCTCCTGCAAGCGTGGGATTGACGGTACGGCGTCGCAACCCCCCCCCCCCCCTCCCCCCTCGCCATAGAGACGGCACTGAGGAACGTTAACAAGGACACACCCCGCGGAATCTCGCGGAAAGATCTCGCGCACGCGAGATTATCCCCGTACGAAGTCGGTACAGCACAAGCGCAGCGGCCACCGACTAATAATATGTAAGGAACGCCCCAACAAAGCATAAGAAAGCTTGCCAGGTGGCGGTAGTGGTGAAGAACTTTTTAAAGCTCAATAGAGAGTTTCGGAGTCTGAAGACCTCGCTACATGGATGATCAGTATCCTTAGTCCGGGAAACCGCACAACAAGGCCTCGTCTCGTGCTCGTTTTAATAGAACCCTGGTGGAAGTCAGCGGTCGTACTGTTAAAAGGCAAGGTCCGGACTGTCTCCGAGTGGAACTGCCTGGAATCAGCAAGGAACTTATTCCTTTGTCCAGCTTCACTGGCTAAAATTTCGTCCAGGGTTAGTGCGTGGTACTGTTAATATTTTAATTTATGCTTTTGCGACGCTGACTAAGGCAGCATGCCTATTTAAGCTATAAAATCGTTTACAGTGATTTAAAGGCTATACAAAGATCCCGAAAGCCGGCTCCGGCTGGGTCAGAAAAAGCAGCGACCGAACAATTATTATTATTAGGCTTTAACAAAGCAAGACCTTTCATTTTTACGGGGTATACAGATGATGCGAGTTGCAATGTCGAGCATATAATCCAATTTCATACTTTATCGCGTTTTTGTCCTATATTCCTCACAGAGGTATCGAGAAGTAAAAATGATGCGTGGAGAAGTGATATGCTTTCGCACGCACACTACTAGCAGTTTTTTTTCGGCGTAGGACATTAAACTTGAAACGGAGCATATACTTGCCCTTCTTTGCCTATACACGTATACCGGTCGTTCCGAAATAGGAGTATTCGCTGCCTTTACTCCGCTATTACTGAGGTAAAGGAATTTACACCACCTGCAACTTCGTGCATCACAGACGTTATGTGCATATGACACCCACAGAGGCATGCAATGGCCCGCGGCCTCTATACTTACATTGACCAGAATCTGGAGGCTCTCAACGTATGACTTCTCCGTGTCGTAGAGCTCTCCGACCACATGAGTCCGTGTATCCTGTGAACGAGAAAGAAAAAAAATGTCACAACGCGCCTCGCACGCATTCGCGCAGAATGGGGCTTAAGGTATAGTGTAGTACGTCGTAAGGAAGTTGAAGAATAAAATTTTCATAAAACCCTTATCGGACACTTTCCACAGAAAAATCCTTCTTGAAATCCGGACCAGTGGCTGCGAACATTTGGCAGCTGCCATAAACTGAGCAGACTTCGTCCGTGCTTTCATGCTGTGTAGTGTTAAACCGCCTTTTGTTTTATTCCGTAAACTAAGCTTGATGGCCGTTCAAAGGACAGACGGAGTTAGACGTTTGTCGATACAAACTTTGACTGCCTTATTTTCGGAACTGTTAAGTTGCATCCTCCGTAATGCATTTCGCTCAAATAATGGCGCCATTTCCCCCAGGTCCAAGAAAGAACGCTGGTCGCGCGTTCTAGTGTCTGTGTGCTTAGTGAAACTCCGTCGACATCCGCTCCGCCTAAAAACACACGGGCTAATTTTCGAGCCTGCAAAACTGCCTGTTATGTCATTAGTTGGGTACACTGAATCTTAAGTGTAAGGAAAATTTCATTGGCATTCCGTCGCGAACGTTACGATCGGCAGAGACCGTTACCGACCGAGCCCCCCCTTTCCATGGCTTGTGCAAACTGTTGCACTCAAGGCAACGAGGAAACCGTTACGTCATTGTTTGCGCGTTGTGAGCCACAAACCACGCGCATTTGTTTAGGCTGAAGTTAGCACGTTCCTCCCTTTTCCGTTTTAGAGCGCAGCTATTTGGCGCCCTTTCCTGCGTTTGACGTCGTCGTCGCCGTTGTTCCTCGTAACCAGCTCCCCCTTTCTTGCTGCGTGGCGGTGACGGTGTTCTCCGGTTGCCGAAGCACCGGCTCGCTATCAGCGGATCACGGTGCGTGCATCCCAAGCCGAAACGCAGAGCCACCTTTACTTGACTCGATAGCGGCGTCAGCAGCGTCGGTCAGTCCCTGCTACCTTTTCGCCGCGCAACGTTTCTATGGGCCCATGCGCTGTCTCCCGCGACCTCCCGATAACTTGATTGCTCTCTTCGCTCCTCCTCCAGTGCCACCCCTGTGCGGCGGCAATCAGAGCGCCGGATCGGTGGCGGCGGATCTCGATATGTGCACCGCCTGAGCCGAAACGCATAGCCGTCGCCGAATAGGTAGCTGATGAGCTGCGCTCAAATTTCGCATTAGGAAGTAACGTAATCGCCGGTATCTTTTTTTGTGCGTGTTTGTGTGCAAAGTACACAAAGGACAGCAAAGGGCGTCCTGGAACGTTTATTGCTAAAGAGGAAAGAAGAAACCAACGTGCCTTCCCGCCCTGCCGCCTTTTACACACGGGCTTAATGAGGAAGAAAGGTTTTATTATACCGTCACAATCCACCTAATTCAATGCTATGTGTTTACGTCTCGAAGCTACAAAGGGAGCACGGAAGACAACGCATGTTTCCGGAACAACTTAATCGTCCGTGGCTTTCTAACGTGCCGGCGAAATTCGTCCTCAACGAAATGCAATTGGCGCGGAACTGGATACAATAGGCACATATACACCTTGAACATTATATGTAGCCTTTTTTGAAACATGTATAGATGCCTTAAACTCCTGCGTCCACGTACATACCTCTGTACGTGCAAAAACTGTACGCACATTTTGCAAGCAACCGAACCCCAAAATAAGCTAGGTCGCTGAAAAACACACGACCCCTCAAAAAGCTTAGAATTCATCTTCACTGCTCGCATAGGAAGGAATACGCCATACGAGAACAGTTTCGGAAATACTAAAGTAGAACATTACACATCCGAAGCTGGTGCTGGCCTGGCTGTGGCTTCGACTTAATGACGACGCAAATCGCTTGCTCCGCCTCTGGAGTTGCTTGATGCACCGCAGTTCTTATGTGGCGCTGAGTTTGTCTACAGATGATAACGCCGCTAAGCACCCCCCAGGACGCCTAAACACGCTAGCTTGCATTACTGAAAATGCGTATTGCACATTCAGTCGCGTTACTGTACTAAAAACCGGTTTTTGCCGCTTAAAAAAAAAAAAAAAAGCGCACATCAGAACCCCAGTGTTTATACTTATGAATAAAACGCCGTCGAAAATTACTGCAAATTTTGGTCACGAAAGCGCCGCACGGACGATGAATAGTAATGCTTGTACTGCGCGCGTGCACCTAATGAGGTCGCGTTAAAATGAACAAAAGTTAAACGGGATAAGTGGTTAAAAAACGCTCGTGGCACGACATTGCAAAAGTGGCACGACATCCCCGGAAATCACCATAACCATGACCTCGCTGTTGCCATTATCGACCTTTAATGTTTCAGCGCATTAAGCAAGGGTCATACCGACCCCGACAAGCGCCTCCGTAATGGTTCAGACACCGCGCATGAATGCCGTGAGAGGTTGACGCTCAGCTCGGGGCTGTCGCGTTATTCACACACATGCGACAAGGCCAGAACCCCTGCGAGATTCACCGCTCGATGAACGATACGCTTTCCAATTTACCTATCCAAAAAGAGTAAAAGAGGCAATTTTTTTCGTGAAGCAACTTAATTATGGAACAATTAAGCATACAAATGTGGAGAATGAGACTGGAACTATGGCTGGGAACCTTGCCGTTTGTTTAACGGTGTTTCGGGAGTCAGCGAAGTGACAGTTGTTTGCGCTCCTCTGTGAAGCATATACGAGATGCTTCATTCGAGGGTTGTGAAGATGGGTCCTCAAAGGGCAGAAAAAATGGCGCACTTTCGTAGCTTTCGCTCAAAGCACATTTGTGCACAAAATGCAAGTGCGCTTGGGTTCCCTGGATAATGTCCGAAATACCAAAACCAACTCGTTAATTGGCGCCCTTGCGTAGTTGATTGTAAGTGGGAGCAGCAGAATTCAGTTAATAAAATCCCTCAGAATTCGGCGAATAAATTATTGCGCCACAATGCTGCAAGGTGCGATGACACTCAGTGAATGCCTTGAAGCAGAAAAATCGAGTGCTCAGGTCCTCCGGTGTAAAACAAGCGTTCATGTCATGCGCTTCGGACACAAATGCGGCAGCGAGAGACGGTTACGTTTTTTTTTTTTTTTCACTACCATTTTGCGTCCCATTTTTAGTTAGTAAACATTAATCGATCGGGCTACGATCACAGGTGACAGTCGACAACAGTCACAGGTGTCTTCCAGCTTTGAAATTTCACGAGTTTGGCAAGCTTATTATAGGAGTTTTTACGTGAATCTCTAGAGAATAGTGGACGCACGTACGTAATAGTGGACGTAGGCGGCCAGTACCTCTCAAACGTCCATATATAATGTCAGGCTACGTCAGTGTCTCAAGCACTTACAGAAAGAGAGGACGGCTAGTGGAAACACCCTGGACGGACTTGCAATCATCCATTGGAAATAGCGGAACCATACGCTACATCTCAGTTTAACACTATACACAAGTGTACTAAGACCCGCGCGGACTGGTGGTCGGGCCGGGTTCGAACCCGGGTAACCGGGTTAGTTAGCCGAGCGTTTTAACTACTGAGCCACGCGGCGGATGTTTCCACTCGTTACAGCCGTATAGATTAAACTTCCGCCATTTGACGCGCGGCAGCTTCCACAGCTGAAGCTGCAGCGCACCAAATCCACAGCGAAAGAAAACCTCTTGTAAGGGCGGAAAAACAGCTGCTAGGTAACGTGACGTCATGACAGGACAGATGATGATTAACCGGTTCATCGAGTTTTTTGCGGAAATGTAAACAATCAGGTAAGCATCCTTTAAAAGCAGCAATTTACATTGACTTAAAATAAGATGAAAAAAAAAAAAAAGAAAAGTCCGTGCTTTCGCACTGTAATTGGTTTAACAGAGAAAAGTCCTGTCAGTTTTTTGATGGCGACAACACCAGGCGAGCTAAATTAATCCGAGGACCTCCACTGCGACATTCCTTACAGTCCATGTGTCGCTTCGGAATGCAGAACCTCAGAAATGGCACGTTTTTACCAATGCGCGAACAAATCGGCTCAATTATATCTGTGTGTAAAAATTTGAAAGTTCATATACGCAGGTACACACCCGGGAGTCACGCGTAAATTTAGCTAAACATTAAAAATATACCGGCGCTTAACTGAAGGACGAAACTTAAATCACGTTCTTAGTTCTACGGGGCAAGCGAGATTATTGTTTGTATACTGTTCAGTTTTATAATAAACTTAAACAATAAACTTTTGGGCATTATAATTTGCACCAAAATCCCAAAGCTAAATTGCACAGCGTTTCAAAGGACATCTCACTCGTCAGTTTCCATTTTGATATACCTTATGGACACTCGCCGTATCTTTCGTATAGGTAAGCTTATAACGTTCATACGTGCTGCCCTACAAATTTCTTAAAACATTCATCTGCTCAAGACTTGTGTGAGACGAAAAGTCACATGATCCAAAGTATCGCCTAATGTGCGCGTAAAATGGTCAAGATTACACGAATTCGTGATCAATTGGGCATCAAGTTCAAGGGACTTAGGTACAGTACGACCCACTGTTAAAGGGAACATGAGATCGCGTAGCCTAAACACTTTGTAAAGGGCTGCTGCCGACCCCTGGCAAGAATAGATGGCACCAAGTGCATGTTCTCAAAGAGCAGTCGGCCGTGCTTACTGCGCATGCACTATCATTTGTCGCTGCCTCTCGGGAGTGCTTTTTAAAGCGCGGCAGTTACGCGCCCTCACGTTCTCTTTAAAAGTGGACCGTACTGTACATATCAAGTATTCTCGCCTTGCAGCACATACAGTCATCCACAGGCGACTGTTACACCTTCAAGTATGCAGCGGCGACTAGCGATCGATTGTTTATTGCCGCTCTGAAGTGAGTCAATTGCCGCCTTTGATTCGGCAGAGGCGATCTGTCGTGAACCTCGAGATTCTCCTGCGAGGCTGTACAAGCGTGAGTAATGGACTCGTCCGCTCATCGAGGCGAGCGGGAGCATACCAATCCCGTGACCAGAAAGAGCAGCGCACATATATAGTGGACGTTGCGGAAAAGAAACCAACAGCAACACAGATGGGAAGCGAGGTGTGAGGTGACACCCGACCTTTTCGGGGCAAGCAGGGTAAATTTGTCACGCAATTAACCGTGCCCTATCGAGTGACCTTATAAAACGCGGTTGCACGATTCCTGCACCGCGGTCGTTAAAAACGACAACAAAAAAAGAGAAAAAGTGCGGAACGCTCAGATCCGAACGCCAGCGATCGCTCAACAGCAAATGCTGCCAAAAACTTGACATCCTTTCGTCATCCTGTCATCACTGTGTCCCTGCAGGTTTACGCGCAATGGCTATTCATCTAAAGAGACACTCACTGGCACTCGTCCCAGCGCGTCAGAAACAAAACAAAAAAGAAAGGGAAGTAGTAAACACTTAAGGATAATGGTTTAACTGCTCGATTCCTCAAGCCCGACGACAGGCGGCGCGGAAGTCGAAAGGAAGAGATCAGGAGGCGGCACGGGTAGCTAACGAGCGACCCAATTTGGGAGAAGCGACGCCAGCGTCAGGTGGCTGGCTGGGATAAACGGCTGGCACAAACGAGAGAATATGTGGGCGTTCCAGAACGTGGAGGTGAGTGGTGGCGCGTCTAGCCTGCATAACGTGCGGCATCGCAGGTGCTATACGCTCACTCGTTAGCTATACATACTAGATGCATAACGCTATGCAAAACACGTGCGTCCGAGTTATAGAAGCTCCAGAAACACAGCGTCCATTAATTCGGTAATTTCGCTGTACATAGCCGGTCCGCGTGACGAAACCGCCCGATAGAAGGACGTATTTTCGGTGAAAAACCTTTCGTCCTCGTTTTTTCGGTTCTTTTTTATTTTTGCTGGAACCCCTGGAGATTATCGTGCGCCGTTCGGTCGCGATTCGAGTAATTTACTTTCGCGGGAAACTGGTCATTTTCCCGCGAAGCGATGGCCGCGGTTCCAGGAGGGCGATGAGCGAATCGTCCTCAAGCGGGGAGACCTTCCGTGCCAGCCGGAGATTCATGATGTTCCCACTAGCCATGCGCACGTGCTTTTTTATCGCGTGCCACGACGCACTATTATCGATCGCACCTTATCCCGCGTTGCGCGGTAGGTTCACGCCCAAGAATAAACCGGTGAAAAAAAAGAAACGTTGCTCTTTTTTCCTGATGATCGAGACGCAGGCTCTAATCGATAGCTCAAAAATAATAGCGAGAGGAGGCTTCACGGCATGGGCGCACGCAAACCTCTGTACTCGCGTAAACAAGCCAAACAAAGCGCGACCTCGAGATAGTTCTTCCTCCATGGAAAACTATAATTATGTAAGGTCCTACTATATCACTACCCAGTGCACTCCTCAAACGGCCTATTCGCTTTTCTTCTAGGAATTCACGCACCACGGCACTGACTCTGCCAGTGTATACCCCACATTTGGCTCAACTAAAATAACAAAAAATTCACTTTAAAATATTTATCGTTCGTTGTATAGCTGGCAATGGGGCCATGGCTAAACACGCTTTTTCTTAAATGCCTCAGTGCGTCAGCCCTCTTCAACCGCACTCATAGCGTCGCGAAGAGTCTGCACAAAATGAATGCCACAATCGACACGATATAAACAGTATACACGCCCGCGCGCAATCACTGTGTTCTCTGCGGCGTTTCGTTCGGCTGGCAGCAATAAGTACAAAAGAGGTAAGACATGAACGCCACCCTGCGTCGCTTCTCGCAAACAAGGCTTTCGTTATCACACGCGTTTCACCTTTACGGGACAGTCGCCTTCACTGCGCAAGTTCGCCTCTCAAAACCCTTCGCTTTGACGATACCGCCTGGAGATTTGTTGATTCAACCCCTTTACTTTAAAACAAAAGGAAAACACTGCTGCGCCATTCAAGATTGACACCAAGCCTTTTGTTTTCTAACATGTGCAAGCTGCACCCAAGAGAATCAATTTAATCAATTTCTTGAGCCCCACAGCACTTCTTATCCCGACCTTCACGGCCTCCAAAAGCTTAATCTGAGCGTTCCAATTATAAACTGCTTTTGAGGCGAAGTAGTCAGTCTGGTTAAACCCTCTTAAAAAAAAGAAAAAGAAAACAACAACAAGCAAGCAAAAAAAAAAAAAAAAAAAAAAACAACGGGGGGAGGGGGTTCAAGGCGCTTGGAACTTTAGAAATCAGCGAGTCGCGCATTTCACGAAGAAATGCTAAACATGCGTCCAGCGAACATCATCAGAGGGTAATAAAAAAAAATAATAATTGCGAATAAATCTTCGGGACATCAGACATCTAAATGGTAAAATATAGCCTTTCGAAAAGCCATGTATGATTGCATTCTGTTCCGTTTGCACTCTTCTTTTTTCAACAATTATTCTCCTATTATGCCAAACAAACGGTAAAGCATGGTCGCCGTTCCGGTTAAGCCGCCTGTATTCATCGACTCGTTATCTATTAGTAAGCTCATGCTTCACAACACGACAATTACAATCATCTTATAAAACATCCACTGCCAACCCTGATGCTTCCGTCAGATGGTTCCTAGTTGAGAGTTACTGAAATCGACCGCCCACTCTCAGTTGCAGAATGCGCTACTAGCCCTACATATATATTTAAAACAAACAGTGAAAGAACGAGAAGCTTCTTCCAGTAATGCAGTTCTGCACGTTATCACGACGCTAAAGTGAGTAAATGTTTCATCGCAGTAGTGCTGTATAAATGTAATCAGAAGTGAAAAGAGCTTATGGTCCTGATATTAAGGTGCATATACCAAATAGCCCTTTAGCGGAATCGAAAAAGCTATAGCGTTTTCAAAGGGACGAGCTCGCGAAATTTCGCTGTAGTCGTGCCACTGCCATATCGACGTTTCCAACTTCAATAAATCGATATCGATCAGTTTTATTCGACGTTCCTGGTGACCTTTAATGCTATAGTTGAAATCTAACACAAGAGATGTTACAAGAGAACGGGCCACGCCGCGGTGGCTCAGTGTTTGGGTCGCCTGGCTGCTGATCACTACCCCGGCCGCTTTGCGCACCGAAACGGAAAAGGTGCCCGTGTGCTGTTTGATGCGAGTGGACGTTAAAAAATAACCGCAGGGGGTCGAAATTCCCTTCCACCTTTATCCCTTTCCCCAGGACAATATTGGGGCCACTTTTTTAGCCTACACCAGCTACACGAGTGTAGCAAAACTCCAATACCTCAAATGGTGTTTTGCTACACTCGTGTAGCTGGTGTAGGTTAAAAAAAAAAAAAAAGAAAAAAAAAAAGGCCTGCTTGGCAGTGACATTGCGCTCACCAGTGATAACGTGACCACCATGCGTAAACACAGTTCGTCCTCCTCGCCTTACGCAACCCTCGTCATCAAAGGGAACGCGCAAACACTTTTCAAAGCACCTCTCGGACAATGCCGCAGACTTACTCGGTTTACGTTAGCTATCGATGAATTTCGCGGTTTACGCAACGAGCCCGTCCCCGTCGCCAGTTTTCGTTATCTTTCCGCGCCAGCCAAAGAAATCCCGCGGCATACAACAGAGAAATCCCACACCGCAGCATGTGGGGACTGTTTTGCCCATCTCTGAGCACGAGAACCAGATGAGACTGGTAGACGACTGGGCGAAGACTGCGCCAGTCCCCGGAATCCCGGACTGAGGACTCGGTCTGCCCATTCCCATTCACTGGATTGAGTAGAATTCCGTTTTTTTTTTATTCGTATGTTTTTGTATTATTATTATTATTTTCAAAGAGAAGAACAGGGCATGAGAGCAGCAAATGTGCTGAAGGATTTAATGAGGAGGAGACAAGGAGACCGTACTGTGGAAGTGGAAGCCTATACATCGCTGTATTAAACACAAGACGGGACTGCCTACAGAGAGAAGGGGGGGGGGGGGGGGGGGAGAGAGAGAGAGATAGGCAGTATGCATAAATCAAAGCCGCTGTTCTCCTCTTTTTCTTCACGTTCGAAAAGGGACTAATTACCAACGCATCAGAGGATGCCCGGTATTTGCCTAAAGTAGGAGCCCAGATGTTTTTATCATGCAGTCCAATCATGATAAACCGAATTCTTGATCATAGGTTTCTCGCACGGCTGCTGTTTAAAAGTTGAAATGGCGTGGAAGTATAAGTTCAGCTGCGCATAGAACGTCGCCGTCATGAGTTATGTGCTTGGTTTGGTTTAGTCTAAAGCGATTAAGCCAACGAAGAACGGCGTAGTGGATGGCTCCGGATCAATTCCGATTACTGGGGTTTTTTTTTATCCTGCACCGAGGTCGCACAGTACTCCAAAAAGTGGCCGCCGGAGCCGGGATTGCACACGGCCAACCCGGACTCGTCTGCAGTGCAGATTTAAGAAACTGATTATTTTCTGACGAGTTCAACGACCTGATCGGAAGACAATTTTGTAGTGGAAAACGAGCTCGACCCACTGAAAAGCAGCGCGTTAAGCTACGTGGCTCTGTCGCTGGAAGCGCTGTCACAGATTTCACAAAATGCGAATACCTTCTTTTCGTCTCTGACTCATTTGTGCAATCTAGCTCAGTTGTGCGTCGATCTCCACCAACTAGCCCGAGTTTATTTTGTACTTAAAGCCTAAAACTAAATAATAATAATAATAATAATAATAATAATAATAATAATAATAATAATAATAATAATAATAATAATAATAATAATAATAATAATAATAATAATAATAATAATAATAATAATATTTATTGTATTTAAAATACAATACACAAAAGCTAAATAATATAAAAATGATTTCGTCCCCTTCCCCCAAACGAATCACGATAATATATTTATTCATTCGTCCATGTCCATGCTCCTTTCACACTCCGGCCGGCCGCCGGTCAGCAGGGACCAATTCTAAATTATAACAGCTACAGCGGTCTGCACTCATTTTCGTTAACCTTTTGTCAGCAGTACGTACAAGTTACGACACCAAGTTACACCCCTAAATAACGCTGAAGGATTCGATCGTAGCGCTCTTGGTTCTACGTGGTTATCACGTCGTGCCATCCGCACATCGGATCATGAAAGTGAACTTTGGAACTGCAACGTGTCCCCAGTAGGATACAACTTTATAAAATAAAGAGTAATTGCTAACAATAGGCCACGGTCCGCGCTGTCCTGTATTACTGCGCTGAATAATCACAGCAATAAACGATATTAGCATATTGGTCGTCTTATGAATCAAGCACGCCTGTATAATCAAATTCGTCAGCTTATAACTCCGTCCCGTTATTACGTTCTTGTTCAAGCTACTTTTTTTTTTTTTTGGCGGATTAATTTTGTGCTGCGGTCGTAAAAGTGGGAGGAGCTCAGCTGGTTACTAAAGAACACCTCAGCCTTATGGATATCATTTTCTTTTCCGCAGCTTGCTGCGAAATCCATAATATAATTTTAAGCCTGCTGGCAGTACGCAACTGTTATGTAGTACATTTTTTTCTTTTTTCCACTTTTAAATGTCATCGGTGACCTGCCGTTCATAACTCGAGAATGCTTGTCAAATGCACACGACGCGGTTACTATTCTCCTGGCAATTTCTCTTGAGCCATTTCACGGCGCCCTTTGCACCTTCCTCCTGATGTTGAATCGATGCGATAGCAAATATAAAGGCGCCTGCAAATGTGAAAATCCAGTGAACTGACTGTTGAAAATGTTATCAGCTATCTCAAGGTATAGCGCGTGCGGAATAAACATTGAAAGAATGCACGGCTCTGTCGATATGGTGGAAAGCGCCACTTATCAACACTGTCAGTGAAACAATATTTGCTCAAATTTCTGGCACCCGTTCTTCGCTCACGGTATTTGATGGCCATGGCCTTGACGACAAACAACGTTTACCTAAAAAAATCCCTTTCTCTCCCTTTGCTTCACCAGCCCTCGTTTTTCTTTTTATTTCTTCAATGAGAAGAGTGGAAATGAATATGGTATTTCTTGAAAAAGTTAAATAAGAAAATCTAACAATGGATTTAGAGCACAAAAAGAAAGGCTATCCGCATGTATAGAAATAACACAACGCCAAAAGACAATCGTTTTTTTTTTTTTCTCCCTTTCTATGGCTGTTCTCCAAACGCTGTCCTAAGCACCCCAGAATTTATTCTCTTTTTACCTCGAAACGAAGGCAAAGGGTGGCTGGCGCATTGAGCACAATACTCCACACACTGTTTCGTGTCTAAGGATAACTGACTGACACAAATGTTTCATAACTCACCAATAGCAGAGAGGTAGAAGTGCCACAAAAGTGGGACAGACAACAAACAAGGGGGTACATGCTTGGAAAGAACAACAATAGCCACCACAAAAGTTCGGTACAAGCATCATCATTTCAAGGCCGGTACAATTAAACGAAGGCGAACAAACAGTAGGGACCCTTATGCTCCGACTTCAAGGCTACGACGCGACACCAATGCCCTCTTTGTCTGACCTAAAAAGCCCCCAAACCCCAAAGTGATATCGCAGGCAGGTAAAAATGCTAATTATGAACACAAGCCAGAGCAGATATAAATGATAGCAGCAGAGAAACATAGACCTGAAGGCAGAATGTCCAAACACGGTGCAGCTCCATTTCCCCAAATGCATCGAGACGAGCTTTGTTCATTAATGGTGTTATTATTATTTGAGCAACGCCTCATTTCTGTCCCTAGGTCTTAACCGGCTGTTCCGGTTATGAGCTACCACGGCATGACCACTAGCCGAAAATGAACTCCGTGGATAAGCATCTACTTACCAAAATAAAGGCGTGAACGATTAGCAACTACCTATTTGTGAAAGATATCTTTTTCCGCGTTTTCTCATGTCCATCTCAGCTAGTTCCTGTCTGGTTATTTCTCAAACAATGCGTTCGTACAGCCCCAGCAACCGGACCCTCTCTAACAGGAAGGCCCCAGATGTCTTCTAGCTCACTCTGTAAACGAGGAATACATTATTTTCTACTGCCAGCAGCTGTGCGATCCTAATTTATTACCCTATAGTCCTCCTCGCTGAGTCCCGTTTACATAGACCCAAAAGCGACAGGTCGAGTCAGGATCGGACGAGCAAGCTCTGCCCAGCTCAACAACTGTTTGTTTTCATGAACTTCACAATAGCGAGCCAACTCTCGTGACCTGACGGACCCTGCAAGGCGCAAACGCACAAACAGTAAACCTGCTCCCACTTTTGCTTTTACCCGCAGGAAAGCTTTCCCCAATTGTGAAAGAGGATTAAGAGTAATTTCCGGAAGTGGATGAGAAGCAACCCACCCCATGCAACAGATTAGAGGGGTCGAATCAAGCCCGACTCTCCGACCAGGCTCAGCGTCGACGTTTACGTGAATTCAGAATCGATTCCACCCCTTCCCTTACAACTCGACGCAGCCTGGCGCCGGCCCAAGCCAATCACCTAGCCACGCTCGGAAGACCGACAAGGCTCAGTTTACCTTCAAGCAAACGTTTTTTTTTTCTCTTTCTTGCTGATAATCGTTCACTTGCCCAAGTGACATCAGCGCAGAATCGCAGCTTGCGTACCAAGCTCAACAGGAGCGCGTTGCCAGGGCCGACATTGAAGGTGCGGCTCAGGAAGTATCGCCTTATGCGGTCCGAGATCCAGGGGTCACTCTGGGCGCGCTTGCCAAAGCGGCCGGCTAGCCACGCCAAGCCTGCCGAAGGGCGTCGGCCGGCGGGCGCCGGCACCACGCACGATGGCAGGCTCTGGCGCGAACAGTGCGAGACCTTGGTCCAGGGCGCGGGTTCGGTGTCGGCGCGCCGCTGCTGGGCCGACAGGCGACGCCGGCCCGCCGCTGCCGCCGCCACCGACACAGAGTGCTGGTGCTCCAGGACTGCCTTCTTCTCCAGGACACTCATGGAACCATGGCAGCGGAAGGAACCCGGGAGGCTGCTCTCTTCGCACACGTGGACGGATGCCCACGGTGAGATCAGTCAGCGACTCAGCGAAAGTCGAAAATATGCATTTTGGCCACGTCCCACATAGAGCCTTCCCGATAACACTATCTATAGGCGACCGTAGCGCAAGCAATGTTTTTTGGATGGCTAGGAGAGCGGCACGAAGCATAGAACGGACGGATGGGCCTTAGACTTAAGGACAGCCCCAAGTACGGAATACAGATAACTGAGAATAAGACACAGGATTGTACACTGCACTGTGCGTGGGTTGAATTCAAGTACTATACAAGGAGGGCGCCATAGACAGCCTGTCAACATGTGGACACTGAAGCAGAATGTACGCGGACTCTACTGATAGTGGCCTGAATGTTCCACGAAAAGCTGTAAAATAAAAAGAAAATAAAGAAGATAGTAAATAACTGTCAGAAATAAGAAGCGCTGTGACTGCTGTCTGGATTCGCAAAAGTATTTATGTTATTGTTACAACCGCTATGAATTTATGATTGCGTCACCTGGGATGCATTTAGAGCGCTTGTCACTGAGTTCTACTTCGCCAGGGACAGATCAGAGAGACGGACACGTGACTTTACAAAAAAGAATGAGAGGCACCGCCTCGTACGTCAAGAAATCCGGCAGACAGCACAAGGACGTTCACCTTGAACGCAGTGGGTTGGTGACAGGCGGGTTTGCTCAACGTTACAACCTAGTCTAGTAACGTTGGATTTGCTGTCGATACAAAGACACGGCCATCGAAAACGAACGGACTGGAAGCCGAAAAGAGAGGCTACGTAGGCAGCTTAAATGTGCCAATCTAATTCTCCTATATGCACTGCGAGCGGACGCTTGACTTCAGCAACAGGAGCGGCGGAGAAAACGCAGTCCACACGGGCAAGCAAACAACCATAGACAAGAGAGGAGAGCACCGCACGGGGGCGTGTCACAACAAAGGAGGCGCTTCCGAAGCGCGCCTGCTGCTCAAGGGCACGGAGAGTCTGTCGGAGAAATCGACGCACGACGGTTCGCAAGGCGCCGATACGGAGCTGCCAACGACCATCGCCGCCAGCTCCCGTCACCGTCACTCAAAAACACACACACACACACGCACGCCCACACGGCATCCGACTCGCTTCAGAAGACGACTCCTCGGACGCTGCGACAGCACTCTTGGAAGACACCGTGGTTCCCACGATGCGGTAGCGGCGCTGTCACCCGCACTGCGCGGCGTTCAAAAAATCCCGGCAGCGGACACACGCACACACAACGATGGGAAGAAACGCCAGAGGCCCCCTGGACTCCACTCGCGAGCGGTGTCCGCGGAATCAGGCAGTGCCGGCGCTGCTCGCGAGGGTGCGTCCGCAACACTGCAGCATCCCTCTCCTCCTTTCCCATTTCGAGAGAGAAGGAGCCCGGACGCGGAGGGACAAGGAGGTGAAGCTCTCGCCTCTCTCACAAGGAAGCGGAGGCTGTGGAAGAACCCGCGCCTCGGTAACCTCGTGAGCCACCCGCTCCGCTGGTCGTCATGGCAACCGGAGATCCTCTGGCGTCTCTGCTCCCGCTGCTCTCCTCTCGCTCTTCTCGCTCCGGAGCGCATTCGAACACGTGGCTTCCGACCAACGCCACCTCTTCCCGCTACGCTGTTGTCTGCGCAAGGAATGCCCCCTCAGAGGAGCGAGGGGCGCGCTATTAGCGGCCGCTTTCCACTGGAGTGGCAATGATGCGCTCTTTGGCTCCCGTGTCACCCTCCTCGCGCTGAGCGCCACGAAGTCGCACAAGACTGCGGTGGCCTATCCCATTCTAGAATATGGTTCGCTACGGGCTCTATGGTCGTGGACAATTACGTCACGTTGCCTACACGTAGACTTTATGTAAAGTGTATGTATTGCGTCATCCGGTAAGAAGCACCCACTAATTTGGCCCAGTTGTCACTTCCATGGTCCTTCAGATGCGAAACAAAATATCGATGTGGAATCGACTGAAGTCAGCCACCAACAATAGATACCAGTGAACATGCTCAGCCACTGCCGCGTACAAACAGCGATACTTCGTACGTACCGCAAGCAAAGCACTGAAGACGACAACGGTAGTAACGTCTCGCCCGCTATGGAGTCCGCGGGACAAAATCGGGCGGCGGCCGCGCCAGCCGGGCGCCTCGTGCTCGCCACACCCTTCGCCTCTTTTTGGGAAGCGAACGCCACTGCCTCTGTTAGCGTGCTCCGGCGCTTTCTTCGCAACCACTTTCTTTGCTCGGCGGGTCATCTCGGCCGCCGTCGTCTTTTTGCCGCGAACCGCTTTTCTTTCCTTTTTTTATTCCGCGCCGCCACCGGCGTCGCAACTCTATTCGCCCCTCGCCCCTAACCCTCGTTTCTCATCGCTGCAGCGCTCATCTTGCCTCCCATATTTCCTTCATTTCCCTCGCCCTCCAGCCGCTTATTGTGCCGTCGTGCTGCCTCCTGTGATTCGCTCGTGTTTCATCCGCATTCTTCTTTCCCACAACGTCCTTGCTTCGCTCGTCTCTTCCTCTGTCGCAGCTTATTTGCGACGTGCCGTCCGGCGGTGTCTCAGAAGAGCGCTCGACTCTCTACCAACACCCGCTCCTCCCGCATCCCGCCAGCTCTTATTGCGTTTGCAATAGCAGCAGGAACGATGGCAGCCCGCCGCACCGTCGCATCGTGTCTCTTTGGCGGTTATCCGATCATGCCCGGCGCGTGTCAAGATGCTTGGCATTCCAAGGGGCTTTCCCCTCCACCATCCCTCCCTGCTTTTTTTTTTTTTTCATCCGCCCCGGCGGGCACCTCGGCTCCCGCAGTTTTCCCAAGCGTGCACAAGCAGAATAACCAAATGCGCGCGCAACGATCCGTTCCTTCCATCCCTGCCCCTCTTTACCTCTTCCTCTTTTGCTCGTCCTTCTTACATCCCTCATACGTTCAGTAGAGGTCGTTTCAGTGCCTTTCCTTAACCCTTTTCTTTCAAATGCATCGAAAGCAGCAATGCACTAGTCCTTTTTCTCCGACAAATCTCCCTTACTCCCGTCCACTGCAAACTGCAATTCGTTTGTGTTGACCAATTTTTCCTGCTCTGGGTTATACGCGAGAATATGTCGTCGGCTTCAGAATTCCGGTTGCTCAATGCCAGTCTTTCCGATATAATGATTGGCTCCTTAATAGGCTTCGACAAACCAGAGACCGATTGCGGCAATACAATCCCAACAGTCGTCAAAAAGCGCGGCAAACAACGAACCAGTCTCTCTCCAACCGCACGCTTTCAGCCCAGGCGCTTTTCTTTTATCTCTCCCCCTCCGTGACCGACGTTTCCTACCAACTGATGGATGGCTCCATTCCAGAAGCCTTTGCAAAATGCCATTATCGACCGCTCCCGTGCAACTGCATTTTCTTTTACTTGTTGCGGCGGTGCGATTATTGAACGCCGCTCGCTGCCTCCATATGGCGAACAATTGAACTAATCGAACATTTATAGTGCGGTGTTTGCTTTTCTAGCGCTGGACTTCCTCCGGAAGTTCCGCCATTCCAAGAAGCCACCGCAGCAGGAATACAAGGAAAGGACAAAGCTCTCCGCGAGTGCACGGCGGCTGTTTACTAACACTGTTTTGAGAACAGCTGCGCCAGGAGTTCCGGTGACAAAGAAGAACCGCCCGGGTTCACAGAATAGTTAGCGTGACGACGATCCACGAAAAGCAAGGCGCCCGTGTGCTGTGCGATGTCAGTGCACGTTAAAAAACCCCAGGGGGTCGAAATTTCCGGAGTCCTCCACTACGACGCCTCTCATAGCCTAAGTCGCTTTGGGACGTTAAACCCCAAAACCAAACAAATCACAAAGTTCAGAGGTTGACTGTATTGTTGTCACGATGGCCGCCATATTAGGGACCACGAGCACGGCGGAAAGCTGACGTGTTCTGTGAAAGTCACGCGTGGATCGCAATAATGAGATAACGTGCAACGCATCTCACAGCTGCTAAAAACCACAGGGCGTTACTATAATGGCTGTGACTTTTTAAACATGCTCGTCGACAAAGAACGAACTAAAGCAACATTCCTGGCCTGCTAGCGTCGCACCGAAACGACTGTGGCAGTGACCTCCAGAGTTCCAATGCGCCCACTTTCGTCTCACGTTAGAAGCCGGTAATTTTCCTTGAAGTTACGAGAGGCACAAATAATTTTTAGTCGCACCGGGTTTTGTTGACGGAAAACGAGAATTCTTGAAAGGACACGTGCTGGCAGTTCCACAGGTATGCTGACGTGAGCACGCGGTGCAGAAAGAAATAAAAATAAAAGAACAGGGTCCAACTTCATTATGAGAAGAAGCAGCTGGATCTAAATAAATAGAAATAAAAGAACAGGGAAAAGTCGTCCAACTTGTGGTTTCTACGTGGGGATAGGCCACCAACCCCCGCGGGTTAGACCGTCGCGCAAGCCGAAGCCCCGATCAGCCGTCACCACTCGCACACTGAAACACCGCAGCGCGCACTCAACCTCTGTACGAATGAGAGCGCTTCGCTGCAAGGACGCTAACCTTCAAGTTCACAAAGGAGACGTTTTGAAACGCCATCCACCAACGGTACACACACACTCAGTCACCGCGTACCGGGAGCGCGCGAGGAGCAAGACCTCTCTGCGCGCTCTCTCTCGCGGTGACCAAATGCTTTCTTTGAGAGAGAGAGAGAGAGAGAGAGAGAGAGAGAGAGAGAGAGAGAGAGAGAGGGGGGGGGGGGGGGGGGGGGGGGGGGTGCAACCACCTCGAGGTACGCCTGTCGCGGATCGTTGGATCTGATCGACAGGCTCGAGCTGCGCTCTCAGGTACGACACGGAGCGGGCGAGCTCGAGTACACACTGGTCTGGGCGGACAAAGGCCGGCGGACAAGAACAGTAGCGTACGCACCTTGCGATGTCTCGGAGGGGTC
This sequence comes from Amblyomma maculatum, assembly GCF_055883805.1. Classification (NCBI taxonomy): domain Eukaryota; kingdom Metazoa; phylum Arthropoda; class Arachnida; order Ixodida; family Ixodidae; genus Amblyomma; species Amblyomma maculatum. Next base: position 53,800,745 of record NC_139347.1, on the reverse strand, counting down.
TCTCCCTGGGCCCCGCTCGGACGGTCGCGCGAGTGCCGTGTTCCCGCCAAAAGGCGCTAATGAGATAAGCCATCGGGACGCAGGGGCGGAGCTGTGGCCGAGCGACAGTAACAAGTCGTCCGGACACCCCTCCACCTCTTGATATGGGAGAAAGGGAAAGAGGAAAGCAACAGAGGAACAGGCGGCGGCTGCGCAAAGCCCGAATCCCACAAACTTCATTATGAGAAAAAGCAACTGGATCGAAAGCGGAGGCGACATGAAGAAACGTCAACATTTTGTACTTATATGATACCTTCAAATGGTTTGAAAAACTTGTAGCGATTGTGCGCCTTGAGCGAAACAAACACGCAACCCATGCTGACCTCGTGTAGATCACCGCGAGAGGAAGGGGACGGCTGTTGTGTATCTGGCTCCTTCTGAAGGGACGCTCCTTCGAGAACCACTGTCGTTCACCCCACCTTCCTTTCTTCCCGCATTGGACTCGCGTTTCCCAGTGATGCATGTACTGTTGTTTTGATGCGAGGCTTCGCGCGAGAAACAGACGGAAAGATCCGCCACCGACTCGGGACAGTAGCAGGCTCGTAGATCCCCCCCCCCCCCCCCCCCCCCGGAATTCTAACGCCGGTCGTCAACGCGCTCCTCTTACGCTTGCTCGAGTTCAGTCCCAAAATGTCCCGAAATGAGTTTCGCGCCCGCCTGTGAGGTGCCGACACTCCTGTGTCGGGAGGACGTGGTTTAGCACGGCGCTAGGCAGATGCACGGGCTAATACCCCGGCTTTGGTGGCTGTAACCTACGTTGGAGAATGGGTACAAAAACGCCCTTGTGCCATACTGGTACTCGTAAAGCAAACATATCTGTGGCACTCCACTACGGAAAAGAAAATGCCATCGAAGTGAGCGCAGCGGCTATGGCGTTACGCGGCTGCGCTAGGCGGAAGCGCCCGCCTGTGAGGTGCCGACACTCCTGTGTCGGGAGGACGTGGTTTAGCACGGTTCTCTGTCACAGTCAGCCAGCGCCATCGGCGACGTGTAATGAGCCATCAACTTTCGACCTGCGTCGTCAAGAGGCGCTTGACTACCTTCGTCCTTTGTCGCGAGCGCTTTAACCCTTTGGTTGTCCGTATGACCTGTGAACGCCCTCAGCTCCACCGCGGAACCGCTTTTGGGTACTGGGGCATGGATATGGGTTTTTGTTTAGATCTGGGCATTATTGCCGTGCTTTGTAATGCAGTTTACTGTGTAATAAACACTTGCGCTCTCATCTTGTACTCTTTCTTCCTTCGGAGGCGCATGCGCACAGTGAATGCTGGCTGTGTCGTCAGCTTGCTCTGGTCCGAACTCGCGCGGTATTTGAGTGAATCGTCACCGAATAACGGTCTACCATTCACAAGAACCCCAAAAGTTGGCCCAGCAGAAGCAAAACACAGGCGCCGCAACAAACTAATGCAATTGAAAAACGCTGAAGATGTGACGTCACCAACTCAGTCACGAATCGCGGCGCTCTTAGCAATCTCAGGGGGCATCATTCCAAGCAGTTGCTCAGGCCAGACAGCTCTTCAGCGGGCAACAGCGATTTTCGTCGGTGATCTGACGACACGAAAATCGACTGAAAATCTTGAACTCATTAACTATTTATCTTGTTCCTGTTAACAAGTCCGGAGGGCGCCGTCTAGCGGACGTACAGAAGCGACACGACCCTAGGTTCAGTAACTCAACACCACCCCGTAATCACTATGCGCTGAGAACTACAAAGAAGACAAAATAATACCAGCTTTAACAGCGCCAGAATCAGGGTGACAGAGACAACGCGTGGCTTTATTATTTACACACCGAAATAAGCAAGTTGTACCCCCGCGTAGGGAACTATCAGGCTAAATGTAAAACTGCGCAACTATTAAAAAGACTGCCAGATTCCCCCAGGTGCTTTTTGAGCGCATTACGCTACTTTTGCTTGACAGAGACAACGCGAAATCCCGGGACACACCGACCGGCGAGGACGCGAAATCTATTACAGGACGAACAGGAGTCACTTGAGGCCGAACACACAAGCGCGGAGCTCGGAGAGCCCGTAATCCAATTTACGTAACGTCGTTACCGCGCTTTAAGCGCTCAAACGCACTGCCACCAGCAACAGCATTGTAGCGCCGCTCGAGAATCCTCAGAAAGACGATAGACAGCCCCACTACTGACGGTGAAGGAAAGCAACAAGATATCTAAAGCCAGCTCACAAACACGACCGCTAAAGAGAAATTTTGACATACCGAGAAAGGGAAAAAAAAAAAAATACTCTAACCCCCGCTCTTCCGCAATATTTGAACACGGCTAGTCCACATGTTCCAGCCTTTCGGGGAATAAAGATGAGAAGCCAATGAAGGCGAGCCACATAGTCGTTGCACTACAGACAAGACGTCGACTTTGTTTTGTTTCCTTTGAAGCAGGTAAAAAGCAGTGCCCCGGCAAATTCGCCACCAATAAAATCGTTTTTCAGCGTGACACGCAAATGAAGCCTTACAGGCATCTGGAAATATTTTTCGTATGGCTTCGCGGCGCTTAGTAGAACAGTCAGTGCAGTAACACACCTTGCAGTAAAGAAACTATTGAGCGGTTCCAGTTAAGCAATTTGCAGCGAAACAGTTACAGAACACGCGGCAAAATGTGTCGACTGATCTGTACGAACAGAACATCGGAAACACGTGAAGAGAGAGAGAGAGAGAGAGAGAGAGAGAGAGAGAGAGAGAAGTAGAAGGGAAAGCATTGACGCCTGAACAATGACATAATTTGCAGTGTGCACTAGAAAGAAAACATGATTTCACGGTATTTGACGGGTATCACTGTCATTTAGGAACGAAACCATTAATTTTTTTATGACTTCATGCTCACTCCCCACTAAATATTGCAGTGCACAAAATATTAGCCACACGCTAAGTTCAAGCATCTCGCTCAGCTAAGTTCCAAAAGCCATACTCTCCCATATTTCTCCAATTAACCCGGTTCTGTGCTAGCTGCATCCACTTGACCCCTGCGAACTTCTTAACCTCATCCGCCCACCTAACTTTCTGCCGACCCCTGCTACGCTTTCCTTCCCTTGGAATCCAGTTTGTTACCCTAAGCGACCATCGGTTATCCTCTCTTCGCACTACATGTCCTGCATACTACGTTGAAGCATCTTAATCTGAGCAGGGTAAGCCTAAGCTCATTCCCTTGAAATCGTATTGGACTGCAAATATGCGTCCAGCACAGCAAGCCTTATAAATCTGTAAACGTACAAATTATTATGGAATAAAAGCATAATTATCTTATGTAAGGTATAAAGTATTACTGACAATTAAATGATTATCATTGATTATTGTCAACTGTAAAATTTTTACGGCAAATTTGTAAGTCTGATCACCTCATAATGACCAAAGAGGCCCAAGGGTAGGTCTCGGAAACCTTGAAATCTATAAATTGCACACAAAGTGTGGGTTGTAAAGCAAAACAGGGACACGTTATATACATCATATAATTCAATGACAGCATTACCTTGCTTTCGAGTTATAGTAGCCAAAAGGGGGATTATCCAGCTTGCGCGCCACTCAAAAGCTTTCTGATACCTTCTGAAGATGTAGTTTTCCTGCACAGCATACCGACGTTGCAAGAAGCCGAACTCGCGCGTGATAGGAAAAAAAAAAGGAAAAAAAAAAAAAAAACTTCAACGAACCTTACGCACATCGAGGAGAATTTAACACTATAGGGAATGATGCATACTGTCTGCACGGTCATTCCAGTTGGCCTGGTAGCAAAATTACCTTCTCACGGCTGTATGGCTAAGCTTAAATATATTTATATATATGAAGGAAAGAAGCCAACAGCCGGCGAGGCCAAGGAAAACATTGGTGATTGTACTTTATGTCCTTTTATTTATTTATTTTTAATTTTTACTTTGGTAATCACATAAATTAGTATAGTAATCTGTTTAGGGGAAAGATAATTAAACACCAGCATGCAGGGAAGAAAAAATACCAGAAAGCAAGGAAAATGTGTATTTCAGAAGACATTGAATCTGCTGCACTTAGTCGACCTACCTTCAGGTCGAAAAAAAAATTCAAATGAATGAGAGCGACGCGTGACCAGTGAACTGGAGAAATTAAAAAAATATATATATATGCACTGGGATCAAATAAGGTGCACACAAAACATCGAATTAAAGGGAAGAGCAAAAAAAAAAAAATGACAACAACAACAATCAAAATGCCAAATTGGCAAAACCGTTGGAAAGAGGTGAAGGTGCGAAATATTTCTGCAGACAATCTCATGAAGGCACTGAGTGCTTTTGCACCGCCACAGATGCGTCACACGTCGGCGAACGCTCAATAAAGTCGCACTCCCTTTCCTATCAGCGAGAAAAGTTCGAACGTCTTGGCAGAATTGCGCCTTCAAAGACATACTCCTAGCTTATTAAGGCTTTTGATATTGTCAAACAGTATTAGGTCTTTGTTACACGACTTATAATATGCATGAAGTGGCTTCGTTAGGATTTTCGGCTTGTAATGTTCGCAATCCCATTAACTCGGAATGAATATGGTTTTGCTTGCGCACGCAATGTCCTCAACATTATAGTCTTTTCGCCCGTCGCTGAGTAGTGCCACGGCTTTTAATGCCATGTGTACGATGTGCGGTGTCTTTTCCTCCGCATTAGTAGCCTTCCTGTCTACTATGAATTCATAAGCAAAAAAAGAAAAGGAGCCAATGGGTCTTATATTGCACGGTCGCATCGTTCTGTGCCGACATTCCTTTTTTCTTACCTTACCCCCCCCCCCCCCCCCCCCTTCATGCCGCTCGATTACATGAAGTCAAAAGGAGTATTGTGTTTAGGAGAAAGATGTCAACATCCGCTAACTATATATATACACATCCGAATAAAAACAAAAATAAAAGCCATTCAGCTTATACCATTTTCTTCGCATTAGTGACCGCTTCTGCGAAATACTAACGGAAGAGACTGCGCGGCTCATACGGAAGAACGGGGGGACGGAGGCTTGCTTACACAAGTCTTCGAAAGTCCACTTAACGTGATTCGAGAATAAAGATGCCTCCAACGGGAGCATTCGGTGACGCCATGAATGGGGAAATGTGGGAGCGCTGGCATTTCACTCAGCCCACTCAAATCAAGATATCGCAGCGTTCCGGTAGGCTGCGCAACTTGAAGCTATATAGGATCGGTAAGTGCCGCTTTGCCGTTTGCACCATTTTCCTGTCGGCGTCGCTGCAGTGGCCTTGGCGCCGAATACGGAAGAACGCGTAGCTGGGCTTCCCACGGGGGCTAATATTGCTCTTCGGCAGCGCTACGCGGCAACAAACTTCGCAAGCCTTTCGACATTTTTGCCGACGCTCGTGCGGTGTCGACAGACTGATCTATGGCGAAGTAAAGGGTGCCATGTTCGGCATTTCAAGAAACTGCAGCACTTCGATCATCGTAATAAATGTTCAGAAGAATGCAGTCGAAGTGAGACTCAAAAGACTCCGAACGTTCGTTACCATATAAGAGCAAAGGCGGCTTGCTCAGCTCGTATTTAGGTCTGTGAGATTTGCGTGCATAAGTTGCGCACGATACAAACAGCCGACGATAATTAAGAGATAGAAATCGCGTTGTGGACCGCATCTGTGATGAACGCTACACGCTAATGAATTACGCAACGAAAGCAGGCATTCTGAACATCCCAACACAATCGTGTAACACTTTTGCGTTCAATACTACAGACGCTCAGTGCTGTTTAACAAAGCTGGTGGACTAAAAGAACCTTAAATTTCCGAGGGGAAATCAACGCCAAAAGCGGTTATCCTGTATACAATACTCAGCCATGCGGCGTTAATGTACCACAATCATGCAATGGAAGCTACGAACGATGTTGCGTAACTACTGCAAATTATTTTAGCCTGTTTTCGCACATTTCATAACGAACATGCGCCTCCGCTCCTCCACAGTTCAAGGTTTTCGGGCAGCTAGAAGTGGCGAAACAACGAGGACAAGAGATTGTGTACAGTTTGCTCACCCAAAAATCGCACATCAGTAAAAACCTTTGCTACAGTGAATTCAACAGCGGTGTCAGATGCGCACTCATAAAACAGTATGAACAACGGCACCTATGCATATCTAGCGCCCAGAGCACTCCATCTGTGTGTACCTCAAAAACTTGACCTAAAGGGTACCATACACCTGTATAAGGTATGCAAATAGTGTACGAAAGCTTTGAAGGAAGGCATAAGAGCTTCAAAATCCATTCACGATCATCCGACTAGCAGCGAGACAATTTTCCAGAAAAACACGTCCCAGCAGCAACATTTAAGTGTGTATTCTGATTAGCTTCGAACACATGACGCACGTGTGACCAGCACTCCGGGCGCTATATATCGCTATATCGCCGATGGTCTTGTACGACTCGTGGACAGTGCTTCTTGGACCAACGTTTCGACAGACAAATGCTAAGGTATTACCGTCGCTGGTCTCCGTTCCACTATAACTTGATTATAACTCGGCAAGAGATAACGCGAAGTTAGCAGCTTGACGCTTCGCTCAGTTTCTAAAGGCCAGTAAGGAGCGCGCGAGCAGCTCACCAGGGCCCACTGGCAGCAGTCGCAGTGATGGTTGGCCCGCGAGTAGATGCTCTCTCCGGCCGGCTGCTCCCAGCACACGTCGTCGCTGGTGGCCATGGTCGGGGCAAGCCACGTTGCTGTAGCACGGGAACACCGTCAGGCATCCCTCGCTGCTGCTCGGCGTCGGCCACGACCCTCCGAAACCCAATCCTGAACGGAGGCTGGCGGGCGGGCTCGCAGCGCTCGCACCCCCGTCAGTTCCTGACCGCGATCGGCGACTTACGTCGCGCTCGGCGACACTTTGTCGCGCCTTCACCGGCGTTCTTCTGACTGCGTCGTCGTCGTCGTCAAGGCCGCGGCGATCAGTCGCCGAACCTTCTTGAAACGCCTCCTCGTCCTCAGCGCAGTCGAGCAGAGAACGCGCATCATCTTGCGAAAGATAATCCCCTGCGTTGTCTGGATGTTCATCTTCGCCGGGCTGTCTGCAGCAATGGGCGCCCTCGCTGTTCGACGCGGGTTGACTGGCGATGATCGGCCAAACTCGCAGAAGTCGCGAGCGGTCCGCGGCTCGTCACGCAACAAGCATCCGCTGACCCGCAGATGAGCAACAGCTTGGATGCAAGAAGGAAGGGGAGCAAGGAGGAGCGAAGGAGACTGCACGACGGGCGCGCAGAGGTAACAAACAAAAACCAAAAAGTCGGATCACTTCCCTTGTATCGGCCGCTCTTCGTCGACGTAAAAGGTAAGGAGTGCTCGCAGCTGGCGGAAACAAAAAAACACTTTGTTCAGTCAGGGATCGCGCTGGTCGGAGGAGGCATAAAATCTGCCACCGGTTCACTGAACGCGACGACTGCCCCGACGATGCGGGGAAGGGGCGGTGGGCGGCTGAAGAGCAACATCATCAGAGCACTGCTGATGCGCTGCGGAGGAGCAGGGAGGCCGCCATGTTGGATCGGGTGTCAGGCCGGGGCCCGGGAGGATGCGAAGCATCTGCGGAGGCTGACCGGATCAACAACCGAGACCAGTGCCGCCATCTCTCGCGCCAGTGCGGAAAAAAAGAGCGCCTGTTTTGCCAGAGAATGCCTCTTTTATTTGTATTTTTTTCGCTTTCGCTTTCTGTTCGCCTCGTGTCCGCGGTAGGCCGCTTCGATGGCGCCGAGCTGTTCCTGCGCGAATACCGCGACTCACCTCACTAGGCCGAACTTTACGACAGCGCTCTTTCAATACACATATGCCGAAAGCAATGTTGTGCGCGAGGCTCCCCAGTTGGCGCCTCTTCAAGCATATATATACGGCTGATTTCTGTGCACCGAAGCACGCACAGCTCAGTGCGGGATATATAACGAGCAAAGGTAACTGCTACTGCAGTAAGCGACTAGTTAAGACAGCAACTAACTAACCTGCGACCAGCCTTCAACGAAGACGGAAGAAATACACATGATGACGCTGGGCTCAAACTTAACCCAGACGTAGAAAGAGTACAAGGGACAAACGCCCTGTTCCGTGCCTTCTTTTTACTTCTATGTAAAATTTGGCCCCAACCCCCCTAAAAAAAAAAAAAAAAAGAAAGAAAGAAAGAAAGAAAGAAAGAAAGAAAGAAAGAAAGAAAGAAAGAAAAAGCATCACAAACAGTCTCCAACACGCCCATCTTTGTTTTCTGTTGAAGAAATGTAGAAATGTATATCGTAACTTTCGCTCGTAGTTCACACGGCCCTATCGAGGCTTGAAATAAATATTCTTTTCAGCAGATATTCAGCGCCCGGTTCATGAAATTACATCATAGGCATTACGCTATACTGGAGATGCTTAAAAAATAAAATGCTGCACATTCCGCACCCAAGGGCTGCTTAGTGTAATTTAGGGTAGTCGCTCATTCGAAAGGGAGAGATACGATGTTACATTATCATGTGGAACAAGTACAGCACAAGACTTGCCCTACAGGTAAGCTCGCAGGCGGCGCAGGAAAGGTTTTTCAACTGGCACTTGAATAATAATAATAATAATAATAATAATAATAATAATAATAATAATAATAATAATAATAATAATAATAATAATAATAATAATAATAATAATAATAATAATAATAATAATAATAATAATAATAAAATTCAGTTCAGTTCAGTCGTTCAAAATTAGCAAGAATGTGAATACCTTTATATCTGCTGTACCTCGTACAGAGCGACACATTGGCGACATAAAGCATTCTTCTTGACTGAGATCAGGGCCACTGAAGGAGTAGGACGTCACCGCTATTTCCGACCACCACTGCAGAGTCTGCGAACGATACTTGCCTTGCCATTTTTCTTATGCGTGAAGCTCCCCTTGAGCAAGGACCACCGGTGAATCCTATATTTCCCGTTATTTCAATGCTACCAACCAACCTTCCGACTTGTTACGTGTTACGTCGGTGTTACGTGTTTAACACGTAACACCTTGCTGACTCTCATTCAGTTCTGTGCAGTGGAGCCGATGATATTCGTGCAGTGCAGTGGACAGCGGCTACTTAAGCTTTATTTTCGGAGGCGAGAACATCACAGGAATGTACCTCTATTTTTATGCGTAACATGTGATAACGTCAACTCCGAACATTTCTGTGCAAAATATCCATAACGGCTAACAATTAATTTGATGATATTGGTATTTTTCCTTAAGCTTCGCTGTCAGTTTCACTAGACTTTCAATTTTACAATTTTCCTTGTGGGTTACTATATTACACATATGTGCTTTGATTGTGCCCCACTGAGAACGAACGTTAATGTCTATTCATACGCTTGTTCTTTGCAGCATTTTTCAACAAAAATATTTGACAAAGAAAATCGGCTTTGTAACATCCCTACAAAAATTTGATTTCTATGAGGCAGCAATTAGCAGTTCCTTGTGGTATATGTGAGAAAAAGCAGTGAGACTATGTAATATTACAGGCAAAGTTTCTTACATTCCTAAATTGCAGAAATATTTTTATTTTCACGCTACTGACCTAACGTGATTATTATCTGCCATATTTCTAACCAAATTTGAAATTGAGAAATAAGATTTCACACGGCTGTCTAATATTTCTACCTGAAATACATACTATCAAACAGTATCTTAGCTTAATTTTGATGCGCTGTGTATATTAACATAGCCAACGTGAATGCCCGATCTTTCCATGGTACGCAAGAGTAAATGTGACTTGGCAAACTAATCAGTCTGGTTACAGCAGGAACAAAGCAATTGCAATGACAAAGTGCACACTGGCGCATTTTGTTTGAACTCCGGTACACACAGATATTGTATTACTTGTCGCCTTGTGTACGATATGAAACAAACGACTCTTCATGCCGGCAAAGGTGAAACTGCCACCGAATAATCTCATAACCTCCTCGGAAAATATTGTTTACCAGCAAGTATACTCGACAGCTATAGCAAAATAAAGCCGAAATATATTAGCATCCACATACGGACACCAAGCAAACATTGTTACTATTCGCGCGTCGACCAAGGAAGTATACCTACAAAATGGGGCCGACGGGCCGTCCGAACGAGCTAATTTGACGGGATTGCAAATTAATCGTTTAAAACGAAACAGCACTTTCTTATTTTTTTCTCAACATACGTTTTTATTTCCGTATTGCGCGGGCAAGGTTCTCGCGCCTTTCCGAAGCTAGTGCCATTCTTATATGACAAAAACTAAAATGTAAACGTACAACGAGATGATCCGTCGATATAAACCGCTTAGCGGCGAGCAAATGACGCAAGGGGCTAACTATCTTCCACGTCTCGTCATAGGGCCGTCAGGAGGATCATTTTTGGTCTCTATTATCATTAATAACCCGTGCACCTGCAGGTTCACAGTGGCGGAGCAACTACGTGTAGTCGGACACTTTCCTGTGCTCATAAAGAGAGAGAGAGAGAGAGAGAGAGAGAGAGAGAGAGAGAGAGAGAGAGAGAGAGAGAGGGGGGATGTGCAACTGCAGAGAGAAAGCCAAGCACAGCCAACTAAAACGCAAGTCTCTATAGGCCTCAGTTAACGATCGTAATCGCCCAAGCAATTGCTTTCGAATGGCGGTAATTATAACGGCACGAGTTAACCCCGCCGTGCTAGGGTTTGGACCAATTACGGGTGCAATTTAGACACCTTTATCGGGGAGGATACAATTTCTCCCGACCTCGCAACAGAGGTGCTGCATCCGGTGTGCCGGTGTGCCTAAGTCTCAACAAAAGCGTGCAGCGTACTGAAAGGTACTAGAAGCGCGCTAGCCCGGCCGATGTATATAGATTCTAGGAAGTAAAAACAGTGATGCTTCGAAGACTCCTGCAAGGAAGCGTATTCGTTTCTTAACTCATTTATTACTACAGTAGGCGTGGGCTTATATTCCTTTATTTAATATAAAACTCGATTTAACGAAGGTGTACCGTTTCCTCCTCAAAGGCCCACAGGGTCTAATGCGTTGATTAATTGGAAACAGCGAAACTAATCTCTTGAATTGCCCCGATTTAACGAACCTTTCTTCGAAAAATAAAGTGTTAATTTTTGGTTGTTTTGTAGAGGACGCCGAAACATATATTGATTGTGAGGACCGGTAATATCGCGGAACACATATTTGTCCTCCTTTTGCCAAACAGCGCCGCGCAAAACGAGATTTATGATTTTGAACTCACCAGATGGCGGGTAAAGTGGTGGATGCCCTTTATCTACTGCGGCAGCTTGCCGGAACACACGAGGGGACGAAAGTCGTCCTGGACGCACTTCCAATTTGAGAGGAATCTATGCGGTCGTTGCTTGCAAAGCGCACTCGCGCAAAGAACATTGACGTCTTTGCTGAGAGATAAATTTTGCAGTCCACTGGAGCACTTCTCGTTAAGGTAACAATTTTTATTGTTTTTCTTAATACTCGCTAGTGCTGTCGTTTGTTTCCGCGGACCGCAGTATCATTTTGGGCACATTTACTCGCTTTGCCATGATGCCGCCGTAGCTTTCCGGATGTCTCTACACCATATAATCGAATGCACGAATTAAGTGAGCGAGAAACACCCGCCTCAATTTAACGAAATTCCCGATTTACCGAAATAATTCGTGGCGCCTCTCAACTTCGTTAAATCGAGTTTTGACTATAATATGTCTCGTATTGGTATTGCGCTGGCGTGGATAAAACAGCATGAGGCGGATTACTCCATGGCCCAATTGGTGGTCCATGCTGCACGACAGGCGGTCGCGCGGCATGGGCCGCGCAAACCGATAGCGTTGGCATAGCGCTCCGGGAAATGAACGCCTCGCCGAAGCCGCGTTGGCGAACGGGAAACGAAAGCGCCCGTCGTCGGAGCGGCTCGGCGAGCTCGGCCAAGAGAACCGCTTCGCCGGAAGCTGCGAGCGAGAGGACCGCCGGTAAGACGAATGGAGACGCCCTCGGCCTCCTCCATGTGGGATCGCGTACTTATCGTGGAGGCCTGCAGCGCCGCATTTTAACAAACAGCCCTCGCGCGGTGACTCAGTCCATCCGGATAACAACGTGTTGCCATGCACACGCATTCAACTCTAGCGTTACCCCATATAAGTTATTCTTACAGTTATCTCCCGATTGATCGGAAAAGCTGTGCGACGGAGGCAGCTGGTTGAGTGCCTGCGGTAGGTACACCTAACGAGACATCATTAGAGGTCCCGCTGCAGCGAAAACATTTCGCTCTCCGGCGTGAAGGGCTTATATCACCATTAGTTGAGGCGGTCGGGACGTCATACTACCAGTGAAAACTATAAATTAATGATACAACAGAATTTGTGCTTGGGCGAGATGGTGCATTACTTTTGGGACGGGAATAACAGCGGACAAAAAAGCCACACACGGCATGGACAGAAACAGACGGGACGTGCGCTATATAAATTGATAAATTAACAAGAAAATTAGGCTTATCAAGTAAGAACTTTGCCTATGACCGCGAGTCAGACCGCGAGTCTGGTCTGACCCGCTGCCCTTACGCCGGCGAGACAGGTTCGTGTGGCTCGGCTTACAAGGAGCCTGGCGTATCAATGTGTTTATCGCGTGCACATCATCAAGACTGATGCCGTGCGCCAGCGTAAATGGTGTGCATTGCGAAGGACAGGCCAAGTTTTCACAAGTTGTGGAGATTGAGGAACTGTCTACCGTTACAGCGTTCCACTCTATTATAGGTGAAATTAGGCGTTCCCTACATATCTTTTTCGGGTTTAGTCGACTAGAAATGGCTTTTCCATATAAGGCGCGGAATGAACAATCAAAGAGCCTTTGAATAATAACAAAAGGAGCTCGAGTTGTCAGGGAAGCGGTACCGCTGCTCGTGCACCCAACTAAGCTGTAAACTAAGCTGTATTTTACATTTCATGTACTTTGTTTTAAGGCACAGGTCGACAATGCGTCCATCTATATGGATCAGCATACCGTGCACTGTGCAGGCACCTGACTGGCGTGCCATAACGAATTATTTACACAATAATGTACCAGGCATGGCTGAAACGAAAAATAAACGAACTGGTGGGCGCACCGGTTTTGGGGGGTTTTTGTAGAAAGGTAAATTAACCTCGGTGAGAACGCATATAGTGAGAACGCTCGTTGTCCAAAAAAAAAAAAAAAAAAGGAAAGCGGTCAAGAGGGCGCTTTTTCCTTTTCGCCGCCACGATGAGTTCTATATCTTCAGGACGACAGGTCTCATTGCCGCCATATCGGTATATGAACGTGCTTCAAACACGAACGAGAGTAGCTCTACGCGGCACTATGCTCACAAAAAAATAGCAACGGCCACGGGAACCATTCTCCTACGACTATGTACGCAGACGCAATCGATACATTGTGAAAACGTGACGATACTACCATGACTGGCTTGAACTTCGGGGCGATTGTCTCAAATTTCCCTAACACGAATGCGCATTTCAAACCCCGGAGACATGTAGTTCATGGAGTTATGACAAAACCGTGCAAAGTGGCAAGAATGTCACCGTTCTCCGGCGAGCGGGAAAAGTCAAGATAAGAAAGCGAGCTACCTATGCCTATAAAAAAAAAAAGGGAGGGGGGGGGGGGTGTAGCTCCTGGGACAAACTTTTGCTGCGTGTAGCTCCTGGGACAAACTTTCGATTGTTTCCTTAAAAAAAAAAAAAAAAAAACTGCAGCAACAAAAAAGTTCCCAAGTTCTTATACCATATCGAATACCATAAAATTCCGAGCAAGCGCACCCCTCTCACACGCCGAAATTACCGAAAAAGTGGAAGGAGGCGCTTTCTCGCAACGGGGCAGGAATTTAAGCTGACGACAATATTCCCGTAACACACACACACACACACACACACACACACACACACACACACACACACACACACACACACACACACACACACACACACACACACACACACACACACACACACACACACACACACACACACACACACACACACACACACACACACACACACACACACACACACACACACACACACACACACGCGCGCGCGCGCGCGCACGCACGCACGCACACGCGCACACACACACACACACACACACACACACACACACACACACACACACACACACACACACACACACACACACACACACACACACACACACACACACACACACACACACACACACACACACACACACACACACACACAGAAAGAGAAGTGAACGCAGTGCATATATTGGGGTAATCGGGCTGAGACGTGTGTGTCGAGTGTGCCGCTGATGACGTTTTCTCTCGGCGCACTGTTTAAACATGTCAGCGATTGTCTGAATTATTTCGTCACCAGCTCCCGCTTAGACAGCGGTCATCTGCCTTTTGGGTCGCGCGCATCGGATGTCTCGTTCGCGGTGGTCATGCGGCACCAGCCACCAACAGTGATTTCCCTACACTCCTGGGGATGTCATTTTTGGTAAGAAGACAGCGCAAAAAGACAACCGCAGAAGAGGATACGACACAAAAGAACGCTACTATCAACTGGTTTTAGTTTGTTGGCAAGTCACATTGTGACTTGTGACTTGCAGAAAAAAATAAAATCAATTGATAGTAACGTTCTTTTGTGTCGTATCCTCGTCTGGGGTTCTCTTTTTTGCGCTGTTTTCTTACCAATTATGATTAGCCAACTAACCCAGCCCCATGCTTTATTGATGTCATTTTTGTTTGCGATGTTTCTGGGAGTTGATATTGGATTGGATTCTTTGATATATTTATTGTTGCATAGATTTATTAAATACTGATGTGCGACCAAATTTAAGTGTGCATGCACAGGGCTCCACACTTGCAATAAACGACAAAAATGATGTTTTAAACCTCTTGTGATATACATTTTCTTTTCCGAGAAAATAACGGCGTATTTTGCCAAACTATTCCTTCGCGTTGAAAAAGTTCTCCCTCAAAACAAATATAACATTTAAAATAATAAAAGAATTGTCACGACACCTCGATTACCTTTATCTGAAAACGCATATACAATACATTTTTTATCCCTTTGTGTTTCTTTAGGTTGCTCTCGAGACAAAGAATATTTAAAGCTAACAATGCACTGGATAACGGAGCATACTGAAAAAGCCGCTGCACTGTACCGAAGCTTAACTAACCTGCAGGAAGCACATTCAACAGGGGACGTGTCTGCGAGCCAGGCACAGAGTTTATCAGCGCTTTATTTTCGTTTCATTTTATGACCCAGGTCGTTTGAGCGCGTAGGAAGTGCCGCCTGTCCATGTTCGCCGGCGTGCAGCAGAAAAACGGAGAATAAAAAACGGGAACAAACGTGGGAGCAGTGCTCATCTCGTTCGCGTTCTCCAAAGTTCACCGACCGCGAGCGGAATACTGAAACATTTAAGTAAACTACTTTGTGCGCAGTCCTTGCAAAAGCAGCGTAAAAAAAGAAAAATAAAGACGTTCAAGCATGCCGATTTACCGTGACGTTGTGACATTTGTACTGCCTTACTGCCTTGAATAAAAAAAATTCGAGTACACCTTGGCGACCAAAGTGATGAAAGGCGAAAGCCTGAGTGCTGCATTCTACTACGCGACTGTTGCGCATGTAGCGATGAATGCCGCTACGAGTAAAGCGAGCGACTACTCTTTCACATTCTGTGAGTGCATTTATTCAGTGAATTCTGCTTGGCAGCGGAGATCGCGCTCCTCGTATCTTTGCAGTTTTTCTACGATTACTGTTGTATGCTTGATTTTATCGTTTGCGCGACATTAATTAGTAATAATTAATTACACAGCTGTCACTAATAAGTAATTGATAATTAATTAGGTAATTATCAGTAATTAATTAGTCATTCATTGGCACTTGCTCATCGATTGGAATATGGTCATATAAGGCACGCATTCGCGCATACTGCGGTGGCACTCTGTGATTGGTCGATACCTCCATGACGTCATCCCGTCTTGACCAATCAGAGCCGCCGTAAAAGCGCGACACTTTTGCTGACGACAACGATGAGGCAATACAGGCTTTCGCCTTAAAACAACCGAATAGTTGAATCAAGCCGAACTCCAAATGCAAGAGGCGCACAGTTGTTTTATCAATGCTGCCGCTCACACGAACGGGTAAATTTGGCTGGTCGGTGGAACGCGAACACGTGGAGAAAAACAACAAGGTCGAAACAGGCGTTGTATCTGCCTTGTCCTATACTCTTATACACGCTCTGTTTATGTGCGCATGCTCCAAAGCTTCCTATCAGCCGCTTAACTGTTGTGTGTGCGCGATACATCTGGGACTGAAATAAAATTGTCGGCGCGACTTGGTTTTGATCCTTGCTTGCAGTTCCTTCAAGTTAGCGATCATTCTCCTGAAGTGTTATTTTGTGGAAACAACAGATTCGCAACGTCGATCATTTTCAATAGGGCGCGTAATCAAAAAAAAAAAGAACATGTCTAAGGTTTCATCAAGAAATGGCACTACTACAAGTAGTGAGACATCGTACAGAATGCGGTGTCAAATTATGCCTTTCTTCAGCGTCCATTGCATAACATTCCAGAAGAGCATTACATCTCTGCAATCGATGAAACAATGTTGAATTGTTTTGGAGCATCACAAAGGCAGCAATTAACTGTAGACTCAGTAGAGAAAGAAGCGTACCTCAGTAGAAAGAACCGAACCGAGATCGACACGATCTGAGAGAGAAGATAAGAATGGATGGCGCATTCGATCAAATACATTTGCCAAGTCAATTAGCAACAGTGCCAACAGTGCAACCGACAATCATCCCCGCCACAGCCGAACACCAAGCGTGTTTAACTGTCAATCTCTCGCGCCGTGCACATCACGTGCACATTAGATCCAGAACACAAAACTATCGCATTGCCCCCTTGAGGTCCAAAGTATTAGAATGCGAAACCAATAAGGTCGGCAGTCACCGACTTCGCCGATCGTAGTTTGAGCCTGACCTTGAAACCCTGCATCCTCGAACCGAAATTGAAGTGAAATATGACGTGCTCGCGTTCGCATCTGGCATAACCTTGCTAAATCGTCGGTCACGTAGCTATATCCAATCAGAGTGTGGAGCGTTACATGCATGCGACCAGCACAGGTGGCGCTCGCAGGTGGTACGTAAAAGCAGCGAATGCTGGTCTTTGAGCCGATGCCACTAGTGTTGTTCGGGCAAACGAAACGTCAAAACAACGAGCCACGCATTGGAAAGATCAACTGCTTCATAACGGTGGCAACCGCTATAGCACACACACTTCGCATTTGGCCGCCTAAGCTAAATAGGCTGTAATTTATTTCATGATGCTCAAAGTAGCCGCACTGGCTTTTACTTTCGGTAGCGATATATATATATATATATATATATATATATATATATATATATATATATATATATATATATATATATATATATATATATATATATATATATATATATATATATATATATATATATATATATATATATATATATATATATATATATATATATATATATATATCAGGCCGCCACATTATCGAGGTTTTCACGGGTACCTTTCTTCCCACACAGCAAGACAAAGAAGGCCTAAAAGCGAACCGACCACCGCACCGCGGCAATACGCGAGAAATGGCAGTAAATGCGGCTCCGTAAGGTTATCGAGCCGTAGTAGCGACAACAGGGACCCAACACTATTTTTTCATTTATTTTTTAATCGTCAGAACTCTTGATTACTTCAACCCTGATCCCTGTCGAAGTGGAATAAAAATCAAAGTTTGTAACAATTTTGTAAATAGTTTTACGTACCACTGGTTGCACAAAAATATCTGAACGAAAGCTGTTTCCTTATAAACACGCCGCAATGATCGTTAATCAATTGAACAATGTACTGATTGGGAGACGTACAAGACTGCCATTAGCAGATGCTTGTCATCGTGATTCGCCAACGCCGCACAAACTGTGAAATGTTATAGCACTTGCCTTAGATTTAGGTCAGCAGTGGATGAGTTATTGCTCGCCAAAGACAATTTAAGCCCGGCGGCTCTGAGAAAAGGATCTTATACATCACTTAGGCGTCCTTTTCACTCACGACTAGCTCTTCAGTCACGGGCCACATTCTCCCATTAGCTCGCGCTGGAAACTGCTTGGAGCACGGTCAAAACAGGTCGCAGCTCGTCAAGGCTGTGTGAAGTATATGAATAAATAAAAAGAAACATCATAAAGGTACGACGTTCGCTTCCATTGCCCAAGAAGGCCTTGGCGAACTCGTTGTCAGCTTGCATTACTAGACTTTCGCGCATCCACACTCCACTTTTTAGCTCTGATTGGCCAGAGCCACGCCTAATGCGCATTTGCATACACAACGAGAGAAGCTCACGACTGATAGGTTTTCAGCGAAACAGACCTCGAACCGCGATAAACCGAACTTCGCCCGCGGCACGAATAACTGTTCCAGATTTTCCACACGTAGCGTGTAAACTTAACGCAGCGCCAATTACAAGCGTCCATTATAACACCGCAAGCCAATCGTTTGTTAAATATCAGACGTGAGGTCGCACACAAAGCGCATAGAACTGTGCCAAGTGTCCTAATGAAGCCATTAGCAACGAGCGATCACTCGCCCGCAGCAGTGCACGCTAATCCCGCAGGGCCAGCGCAGCGTCCATATAGGTTGCACAGTGTGCTGAAACGCAAATGGAACCGCAACGCACGCTAATTCAACCACGTCTGCCAGATGAGACCGCTCGAGGCCTGGCAAAGCAATCCAACCATGCACGTCCAATGACTGTGTCTTAGGGCGCACATGTAGGTACGAGCGCTGGGCAGGCCTCCAAGAAACGAAATCTTTGAAAGCAGCCGGCAAGCGCGACGCGCGCATCGCCCGTCAAGCACAGCGAAGCGAGTATATGTTTCTCAGCGCTGCCGCACCCTTTCGTGTTCGCCAAACACGGGCACGAAGGCGCTTTTCCAAGTGAACGGCAGCAACACGAGGCGGCTAGACGCGCCACTCAAAAGCTATATGGCGAGTGGGCGGCGGGCCACTGGCCGCACACGTGAAGACGCACCGGGCTCATCGACTGTACCAGACCTCCCCTCTCCCACCTACTTTCTGGATAACTCTCGCGTCCGAAAGATGCTACCGGCCATAGGAGAAAGTAAAGTCAGGCTTCGTGTTTTTCCTCACGGAGGACGTTCGCCTTCCCAAGCACTCTTCTCGGAAACGTTTCTAGCGGCGGCGACTCATAAAGCGACCGAGCAGTTGAAGAACACGGCACCGCTGATAAAACTGTTAAAACAAACAGGACTAGAAACGAGAACAGGAGAAACAAAATAAGGCAGACAGGAAAGGAGGAACGCTGTCTCGTCTTGTTTTCCACGTCTGGACCCTTTACCGACACTCGTATACGCAGGGTGCTTCACATAACGCGAGCGTAACGTCCTCAGCGCCCGTTATATAACAGCTCCGCCCAAAGACACGCACAGTTCTTCGCGTATTGTGGACAGTGTCTGCACAAGCCGGCTGGGAGAGACAACGCACGCCGGTCATATACAGTGACACCTCATCGATTGCGCCGTTCGTCACACCTGCAGGTTTACCGGGGTACGCAGACGACTTTTAACATGCGCGCGCTCCCGCGCTAGCTTAGCAACTCTATATGTCACACACACTCTCCCCTATGACGTCATATGCTCAGATAAGGCACGTGTGCAAAAAAAAAAAGGCTAATTTCCCTACGATCTGAGTTGCGTCGCGGCCACTCCTGTTTGTAACAGTTTGCCCATTTTCAACCTGCTATAATAGCAAAAGAATGAAACAAACAAACAAACAAGAAAGAAAGAAAGAAAGAAAGAAATATCCATTTACTCGCATTGTATATCTATAAAATAACGTTCCGAGCACGACATTCGTGCGTTCTTTTTTCGCAAGACATGCTATGCTCAAAGCTATGAGCGAGTTTCAATATACTATGAACCGTACATGCATCTCTGGCCCACCGCCCTGCCCTCTTGCTCTTGATTTGCTGGATTCGCAACATCTGCTCCGAATGAGGTTATAACCGATTGCGTATAGTGATATGTGCGGAAACTAGGAGGAGGAGGAGGAGGATAAGGTGGAACAAGACCAGGATCTCCTAAGCCGACTGGTCTTTCAGCTGGTCAGAGGCTAACCAAGCCCGCCACGTTGGGGGAGAAAGGTATGGAAACTGAGGTGACTGGATTGCAACAGGGCAAGGTAACATGCAGCGTTCTAAGTTTGCATAAGTTCTAGCACCAAACAAGCAAATTGGACACTTCAGCAAGTTGCACTCAGAACTATCGATCATTACCTCTCCTTCCCTGCTCCCAGATAAGCTCAGAGTAACCCCCATTCCAAAAAAAACATTGCACCCAACACTAATTCGTTGCGCTCGCGTTTCAAATCATGTTCGTCCTACTGATTTCACGATCGTCTACACAGATGCATCACGAACTAACGTCGGAGCGGCTGCTTACTCAAATGAGAGCTGCCGAGAGGTAGCGACGCGCACCCTCGGTCCTTACGTAGATCCCCCTCCTGCAGCGACTCTCGAGACCCTACTAATAGTCGCCAGTATTCAAGACCTCGCACAAGCACACCCTAGCCCTTCAGGATATACCATATACACTGATCCAATACAGGCTATACGCGTCATTCATACGGGTCGTATTCCAGAAGAACTACAGGATGAGGTACACCGAGCTCTTTCCAATCTACGTCCCCACACTGTCACACTGAGGTGGATTCCAGCGTGGTAGCGCATCGCCTCGCCCACTAACTTCAGAACCAGGCGCCTGGGATTCCCTCGCCTTATCCACCCACATGGGACGCTACTATTTACTACAGAAATGAAATGACCTTCACTACGACAACATTAGGGAAACTCTTCATATACTTCCTCTTCCAGAAAAATCCCTGACTATCATGCAGATACGCATTCTTCGACGCATACACCTAAATACAATCGTTAACTCCTGCCCTATCGCTTCTATACCGCATCAGACATTCTCTCGCATGCCCGAATTGTCCTGAACACTATATGCAAACTCGGGAACTATGTTCCCCCGCACATACACCCGCTAAAAAAAAAAAAAAAGAAAAAAAAAAGTCCCATTAAGAAAGAAAAAAAGAAGAGTAAATATATGCCGTAATAAGCCAATCATTTCCCTACATTTATTTGTCCCGCAAAAAATTCACAATATACATGGCACTATCAGCATATCAGCAAATTTACTTTTTTTTTCTTCAACGGGAGTTTTGGTGAAACTTCCTGAACATTATGTTATAAGGACGGTAAACTCATATATCCGAGCCAAAGCATTCATGCAAAGCGAGTAATGACTAATGAGACGTTTGTGAGGTTTCTTAGTTTTAGCTTAGCCTCAATCGTTCTTAGGTTTAAAAATCTAAGTGCACCACATAAACTGTGGAGCCCGCAAAAAAAAAAAAAAAAAAAAAAAAAAAAAAGGGACGCGGTTGCTGAGGCGCAAGATATGTCCCGTATTAGATGTGTATACGTTGCAGCAATTTTCCTACACCGATCACTTCGTTCCCTGTTAACGAAGAAGGATGCTACACAATATAAAAAAAGAACGATAAAATAAAGAAAGAGAAAACAAAATTAAACATGGTAATGACACGCGACACAGAGAGCTTTTTGAGAATATCAAAGCGCGCCGGCAAAGCATTTGCGCAGATGCTCTTCGCACACACAACAAAATGAAATGCACAAAGCAAAAGAGTGCCACACTTAGTTGTGGCTACTACACGTTCATACGCAGACAATGCGAGGCCGGCATGCAGATGCTCCGCACGCTCAAAGACACGTGAGCTCGTTAAAGAATTCCAGATGGTCGAAACTCATTCCAGAACAGCTTTTTCACTGCCTTAATTCAATTTCTTCATCATTTCTTTCGTGGATCGCATTGAATGTGGAATGTGGAATTTTCATTGGCACCTAGGGTATTAAAAAAGAACGTAAAACAATATTTAAATGAATATCCTCTATAATTTCAATGGTGGTAGTAATTGTATTTTTCTCATATGCAATCTTTTTTGTGTAAATATTTTTTGCTATGTAATTTATGTTATTGAGTGCGTGGTCTGTTGATTTGAATATCCAATGAATACTGCACGTATTGATACCTTTTACATATCGTATGTAAGTGTTGCATAATTTTTTTTTTAATATTTTATATACACTAGAGGTGTGTGCTGTTGTCTGCTGTTGTTTTTTTTGGGAGCCAAGGCCTGGTCAGGCTTGTCGCCTTTTGCCTTGGCTTCCCCTTTCTTGTAGAAGAAAGAAATAAACATCAAGAAATTAGTAAGTTGCGAAACCGCTGCCTTACTCAACGTCTATTCACTAAATACCAGATGTAGTGAAACAATGCAAAAAGTAGCGCCGCACTGTGGAGGTTTTCGCACTAATTTCAACCGTCCGATGTAACGACCATCGACATCGCACATTACGCCGGAGTCTCTTGCATTTTACCCCAATCGCGACTCAGCTATGCTTGACTCC
Source organism: Amblyomma maculatum (assembly GCF_055883805.1). Taxonomy (NCBI): domain Eukaryota; kingdom Metazoa; phylum Arthropoda; class Arachnida; order Ixodida; family Ixodidae; genus Amblyomma; species Amblyomma maculatum. The sequence continues at coordinate 53,778,238 of NC_139347.1, read as the reverse complement.
GCGACCTCGTGCTGAAAGCTACGGCCGCTGTGCCGATTCGGCGTGAGCCCTCAAGGTGAAAATAACGCGTCCAAAAACCACACTACAACCACCGCGTACCATACTCCGGCGCACAAAAATACGACCTAAGGTTGCGCAAACCCGCGGTCGCTGTATGGCAACGGTCCATGGCCGCATCGCCAGATAGCTTGTTTCTTTGCTCCCACTTGCGTAAATTAAAATGAAAGCAAACGTTCCGAATAATAAGAAAATAAATACCCTTAAAACTTTCCAGCACGAAAGGTTTCCATCGCATGGCCTCGCACTAAGTTTTTCTTGAACTTGATAAGCAGACCCATGAAAATAGAAACGATAAATGCTCTTGACGAAAACAAGAGCCCAATCGCAGGACAATGCGATTGCGACGGCCACCCTCGCACTGTGCCATCATCTGGCACTGCAAAAAGAAGGCGCCGTGCACCGCCGCGTTGACCCGATGAACTGGAGTCGCTGAATGTCGAGCTTATAGACCACCCTGGGGACATACAGCGCGCGCCTTTAAACCGAAAGCGCGCACTGCCGTGTTACTCAAAATGGAGGACTGCAGCCGCGAGCGTCAACCGCGGAAGCGGACCTACAGTGAGGCAGCGGAGGAGAGTTTCCCGAGTCTCCTCGGCAGCCGCGCCCTCCGAGGCTGCCAAGCAAAGCTGCTGTTCGTCCATTAATCGGAAATCCCAAATAAACCCGCGAGAAGGCGAGAGCGAGGAGCAGCGCTAACGAACGGCCATCTCCGCCGCCTGGAGGGTGCAACTATACAGGCTCTTCTCCTCCCCCGCTTTGACCCACTGGCCGCGCGCGCGCTCTCGGTGCAGACGCGTTCCCAAGGCGGCGATGGCAGCCGCCATGTTCCTTCCGCGCTCGCCTCGTTCGTCGTGGGGCTGGAACAAGACTCCGCTTCGCGAAAGCTCTTGCGAGGCGTGACCTTCTCGTAACGAGGTTCGGTGTGGTCTACATTGTCTCGCAGTCAGATGGCACTGCAGTGAAAGCTATACTAGACGAGTTTTTATATAGGCTTTGCAAGAGTTCCGGATTCCTTTTCTTTCACTGCCAAGCAACCGTGTAGCGCCGTGAAGCCGACCCAACGGGCGCTCACTCCAGCTGCATTGCATTATCTGTCGCGAGTACGACGTGCCGCGCTGTGTGCGAGCTGTAGCGATGGTGACTTATTTCGATTAAGAGCGTCAGAGTAATCACTTCTCGGCTGCTTTTCGGTCTGGCTGCTCGACTCCTGCAAAGACGACGCTTCACTGCACAACTTAGTTGCTTATGCGGCACCTTCGCGCAACTCTGGCAAAACCTATATAATAACTCTAAGCTACACCTAGGATGAGCAACTCGGCAGCCTAATTATGGAAGCACCTCGCTCGTATAAACGGTTTGTTACGATTCGCTCTCGTGGATCCGGTAATCGTGACGGCTTACGTATACTATAACCCAATGCACTTACAAGCCACAGAGCGGTCTAACACTCAGTTAACTCTAAGGTCCAGATTCGCTGACTTGCTAGCATATCAGTCACAGTTTAACTTTAGCGGTTGGTGCCGTATACTGGTCGAAATAAGAGGAAGAGTGCGCTGTCTAATTTGGACGCCTGTGCAATGGTCGGTGAAGAGAAAGTGAGAGAAACTGAAATGTGCGAATAGACAGAAGATGGAGCTGAGTATAGGATGGCATACTATGTCGGCAATGGACGCACGTAAATTAAACGCACAGATATGTACAAAACTCACACGTATAAGTGTTGTGCCCAAGTTCTGTATAAAGACAGTTTTCTCCGTGTAGTAGTGTTTTTTTTTTTTTTCATAATACATATACCAGCCAGACACGTACGCTGTGCGAAGGCCGCTGTACGCGAACGATTACCCCCCCCATACACACACACACACACACACACACACACACACACACACACACACACACACACACACACACACACACACACACACACACACACACACACACACACACACACACACACACACACACACACACACACACACACACACACACACACACACACACACACACACACACACACACACACACACACACACACACACACACACACACACACACACACACACACACACACACACACACACACACACACACACACACACACACACTAAATATATGGTGCAGGCATTTAAAGGTTGCTTAGATGTGATAATGCGAAAGCATGAACACAACCATACAAGTCAAAGGAGCCTACAGCGTCAGCATGGCTGCCACCTCCGTCCTTATCATGCAATAACATTGTTCAATACACATCTTGACAAGTTGGTAGGAATGCATGGCTAACAAGTGCTCGGAAAACATGGACAACAGAGAGAATAGGGAATAGGGAGCCTATTGTGTCCCTCTTCTTTCTGTCGTCCGTGTTTTCTGCATCCTTGTTAGCTTATATCCAAAAAGTCAACAATGTAATCCGCTCACAAAGCTCGTTCGTCGGCGCATAACACTTGGGCCGAGTACTGAAAAATTCTTTGAACCGGGTTTAGCATTTGCTACCCCATTGCTGACGGAATCCAGACTTACTCTAAGAATGCACGCGCTTCTACAAAACATGACACATGTCGACCCGGGTGCGGAAGAAGCACCACGGCCTGCAAAGAAAGTTGGGGACACGCCCTCTCGCAGACCAAACAGATGTGGATGGTCCGCTTTCCATGAGTGCACGGTGCGTGAATGCGAGGACGAACAGACAAGCACGCGCGTAGCGGGTGCCCTTAGCTCGAGCGCCGGGCGACGCCGCCGTATTCACAAACACGCCTTCACTCGAACTTCTACTCCAAGCGGCCCTCGAGGCCTGTTTTTCGTTTCACAAAGCAATCTCCACTCGAATCGCTCCTCCAGCGGTGGAGAAAACTTGAGTTTTCTCGAGAATCTCGAGTCTACGACGACGGTACCTTGGCCGCTCCTCGACCGCCACTCCGCTTGTAAACATGGCCGACATCGCATCGCTCGCTCGCTGTGTGCAATTCGTTCTACCGGTATACCAAAAAGTTTCACGAAAGAAGATACGACAAGGATGCACCGAACCTTTCGCTAAAGCATCAGCTGAGAGTGACAGTGACCCGGGACTTCTGGCACTCTATCGTTTTACGAATGTGGTCATGGCTAGCCTCCGGCCGTCCCCGCCGCTCACGCCGAACATGGATAACCGTGATCAGCCACCGACGTCCGTGTTTGATCGTCGCATCGTCGCATTGCGCGTGTGTGGCGCGGGCACATTTCAGTAAGTCGTCACTGGATAAATGGATAACCTTTTCGGAGCCCACCGAGTGGAGAGTTGAGGCGCGATTTGGCCAAATGGTGAGCTCGCCCACGGCCGGAGTCGAGCTGCGGCGGCGCACTTTCCGTGGCTCGCCCCGCGCGCTTCCACAGACGGCGCCGAACTTGTGGGGGAACAGCGTGTTGTATCCAGTAAGCTGGCGGAGCACCGGAGGCGCGGTGGAACTGTGCGGACATAAATGGCTTGCCCGTCGCCCGAGGGTACATAGTACGTCTGCGGACGCGCGGCCGGCGCGGCGCTGTCGAGGGAGCGCGTTGGTGTGCTCCTTCTACGGAGGGATATTCGCGGCCGACGAAGAGCATGGCTTTTCAAGCACGTTTTCAATTAGGGCTCCGTACCTGTTTGGAAACCACACGCGGCATTTTCTTCTGGAGGGTCGAATTCAGCGTGCATGAGCTGCAATGCGCTGCGAAGCAGCACGCATGTTTAGCTCGCCTCCGAGCAGCAGTAGGAGGTAGGTAGGAATTCGCGGCTTGTACTTTTTTTTTTTCCTGCAATGTATTTTGACTCCCGGCAATTAAAAAAAAAAGCATGGTAAAAAAAAAAGTCGGTCAAGCCTGTCAATAGAAAAAAAAAAAAAAAAAACGTCTGTCAAAGCCTGGCAATAAAAAAAGGCAAAGCGACAAAGGCCGAGCGTAGATCTCACACCAAAAAATAAACCGAAGTATTCACACCATTTCTCGAAGCTGACGTCACCAGCAGCGACTGTTGCCAGATGCGAAAACATTTTCAGCCATTTTTCACAGCCGCCCTTTCATCCAGCCCACAAAACAAGTTACACTATGCTGTTAACGTCGAGGTCGGTTGCGAAAGTTGTTTAGAGGACTTGACATGTAAAACTGAGCATGTTACACAGTTCAGCACGCAGTTTTCTGGCCGAAAATTCATCTTAATCTCGTCCCCATATGCCACTTGCGCTGCTCCGAGTGGAGGAGGTATTCTCGAGGAGAACTTGTCGGAGGAAACGCCGAGGGGCGTTCATGAATCCGAATCGGCCCTGGAGTGGAGTAGCGGCTGTATTCTCCGCTCCAACGAGTGGAGGTGGAGCGTCGAGTCGAGGCGCGTTTGTGAATACGGGCTGCGCGCAAGGGCCGCATCTCGCCCTTTCCACCTGCGCCCGCCCGCTTCGTACTGCTGCCGAGGAACGGCTAGATATTAGAAATTTTTAGTTTACCGCGGCCTTCTATCGCTACTGCGCGCCGTGAGCACAGCACGCGCTGATTGGTCCCTGCGTGCGGAGTCCGCCGGAATTTGACTTTAAATTAGACAGGAACATGGCGCCATCTGTCGCCCTCGGGGTGATCTGCGCATGCGTACTGAGGCTCGCACGGTAGCGGTAAACGGTAGCGCTAAACTAAAATTCTCTATTGACGCCATGAAAGCGGCAACCCCGTCCCCGGCTTTTTCAATCAATGGGGCTGGTAAAGCTTACGAGTAAAAAAGACGGCAGAGACACTTGAGGCTGCTAACGTGTATGAATGAGAGAACGTTATATAGTTCCGTGGGTGAAATGTCTTCGACGTGTAAAGTTATTTCTGCTCGCACTGCATTCGGCGTATGCGTGACGTGCGTGCAGCTGCACTTTCACGCTCTCTCGCGAAAGCTGACGCGATTGAGCCGTGCAGCAAGTTATCTGACGTGGGCGCCTGCTCTCTTCGAGCCCTTGCCTCTATCCGGTGTTTTCCTCCAGGCACACGCTGTCCGCTAACTCTTTTTCTGCCAACGCCATCTGCGTTCATATTTTTCTGTACTCCTCTCACGCCGTACCCGCCGCAGTGGCTGAGTGTGATAGAACGCTTGGATACTGAGCCGGAGAGCCCGGGGTTTCAATCTCGCACTGTTTCAGCGGTGGCGAAACTCAAAACGCGTTCGTGTGCTGCACGATGTCAGTGCACATTAAAGGTATCAGGTGGTCGAGATCATAATTTACAGCCATCTACATTAGCACTCTATTTTTGCGGTTCAGGTGTTCATGGGGAAGTGGGACATACTGCGCATTACCTTTCCTATGAACCAATTCACAATCTTACGGTCTTAGCTGCACGATGTCAGTGCACATTAAAGGTATCAGGTGGTCGAGATCATAATTTACAGCCATCTACTATAGCACTCTATTTTTGCGGTTCAGGTGTTCATGGGGAAGTGGGACATACTGCGCATTACCTTTCCTATGAACCAATTCACAATCTTACGGTCTTAGCTGCACGATGTCAGTGCACATTAAAGGTATCAGGTGGTCGAGATCATAATTTACAGCCATCTACTATAGCACTCTATTTTTGCGGTTCAGGTGTTCAAGGGGAAGTGGGACATACTGCGCATTACCTTTCCTATGAACCAATTCACAATCTTACGGTCTTAGCTGCACGATGTCAGTGCACATTAAAGGTATCAGGTGGTCGAGATCATAATTTACAGCCATCTACTATAGCACTCTATTTTTGCGGTTCAGGTGTTCATGGGGAAGTGGGACATACTGCGCATTACCTTTCCTATGAACCAATTCACAATCTTACGGTCTTAGCTGCACGATGTCAGTGCACATTAAAGGTATCAGGTGGTCGAGATCATAATTTACAGCCATCTACTATAGCACTCTATTTTTGCGGTTCAGGTGTTCATAGGGAAGTGGGACATACTGCGCATTACCTTTCCTATGAACCAATTCACAATCTTACGGTCTTAGCTGCACGATGTCAGTGCACATTAAAGGTATCAGGTGGTCGAGATCATAATTTACAGCCATCTACTATAGCACTCTATTTTTGCGGTTCAGGTGTTCATGGGGAAGTGGGACATACTGCGCATTACCTTTCCTATGAACCAATTCACAATCTTACGGTCTTAGCTGCACGATGTCAGTGCACATTAAAGGTATCAGGTGGTCGAGATCATAATTTACAGCCATCTACATTAGCACTCTATTTTTGCGGTTCAGGTGTTCATGGGGAAGTGGGACATACTGCGCATTACCTTTCCTATGAACCAATTCACAATCTTACGGTCTTAGCTGCACGATGTCAGTGCACATTAAAGGTATCAGGTGGTCGAGATCATAATTTACAGCCATCTACTATAGCACTCTATTTTTGCGGTTCAGGTGTTCATGGGGAAGTGGGACATACTGCGCATTACCTTTCCTATGAACCAATTCACAATCTTACGGTCTTAGCTGCACGATGTCAGTGCACATTAAAGGTATCAGGTGGTCGAGATCATAATTTACAGCCATCTACTATAGCACTCTATTTTTGCGGTTCAGGTGTTCATGGGGAAGTGGGACATACTGCGCATTACCTTTCCTATGAACCAATTCACAATCTTACGGTCTTAGCTGCACGATGTCAGTGCACATTAAAGGTATCAGGTGGTCGAGATCATAATTTACAGCCATCTACTATAGCACTCTATTTTTGCGGTTCAGGTGTTCATGGGGAAGTGGGACATACTGCGCATTACCTTTCCTATGAACCAATTCACAATCTTACGGTCTTAGCTGCACGATGTCAGTGCACATTAAAGGTATCAGGTGGTCGAGATCATAATTTACAGCCATCTACTATAGCACTCTATTTTTGCGGTTCAGGTGTTCATAGGGAAGTGGGACATACTGCGCATTACCTTTCCTATGAACCAATTCACAATCTTACGGTCTTAGCTGCACGATGTCAGTGCACATTAAAGGTATCAGGTGGTCGAGATCATAATTTACAGCCATCTACTATAGCACTCTATTTTTGCGGTTCAGGTGTTCATGGGGAAGTGGGACATACTGCGCATTACCTTTCCTATGAACCAATTCACAATCTTACGGTCTTAGCTGCACGATGTCAGTGCACATTAAAGGTATCAGGTGGTCGAGATCATAATTTACAGCCATCTACTATAGCACTCTATTTTTGCGGTTCAGGTGTTCATAGGGAAGTGGGACATACTGCGCATTACCTTTCCTATGAACCAATTCACAATCTTACGGTCTTAGCTGCACGATGTCAGTGCACATTAAAGGTATCAGGTGGTCGAGATCATAATTTACAGCCATCTACTATAGCACTCTATTTTTGCGGTTCAGGTGTTCATGGGGAATTGGGACATACTGCGCATTACCTTTCCTATGAACCAATTCACAATCTTACGGTCTTAGCTGCACGATGTCAGTGCACATTAAAGGTATCAGGTGGTCGAGATCATAATTTACAGCCATCTACATTAGCACTCTATTTTTGCGGTTCAGGTGTTCATGGGGAAGTGGGACATACTGCGCATTACCTTTCCTATGAACCAATTCACAATCTTACGGTCTTAGCTGCACGATGTCAGTGCACATTAAAGGTATCAGGTGGTCGAGATCATAATTTACAGCCATCTACTATAGCACTCTATTTTTGCGGTTCAGGTGTTCATGGGGAAGTGGGACATACTGCGCATTACCTTTCCTATGAACCAATTCACAATCTTACGGTCTTAGCTGCACGATGTCAGTGCACATTAAAGGTATCAGGTGGTCGAGATCATAATTTACAGCCATCTACTATAGCACTCTATTTTTGCGGTTCAGGTGTTCATGGGGAAGTGGGACATACTGCGCATTACCTTTCCTATGAACCAATTCACAATCTTACGGTCTTAGCTGCACGATGTCAGTGCACATTAAAGGTATCAGGTGGTCGAGATCATAATTTACAGCCATCTACTATAGCACTCTATTTTTGCGGTTCAGGTGTTCATGGGGAAGTGGGACATACTGCGCATTACCTTTCCTATGAACCAATTCACAATCTTACGGTCTTAGCTGCACGATGTCAGTGCACATTAAAGGTATCAGGTGGTCGAGATCATAATTTACAGCCATCTACTATAGCACTCTATTTTTGCGGTTCAGGTGTTCATAGGGAAGTGGGACATACTGCGCATTACCTTTCCTATGAACCAATTCACAATCTTACGGTCTTAGCTGCACGATGTCAGTGCACATTAAAGGTATCAGGTGGTCGAGATCATAATTTACAGCCATCTACTATAGCACTCTATTTTTGCGGTTCAGGTGTTCATGGGGAAGTGGGACATACTGCGCATTACCTTTCCTATGAACCAATTCACAATCTTCACGCGTTTTAAAAGTGCATGTTGTCGGGCTAGTTGGTTCTGCATATTGTGGACGAAGTTAGCGCAAAAATTTTTGACAAAGAGCGTTGCTGTCTTCTATGTCTCTTCCCATGTCTTTGTCAAAGATTTTGCGCTAACTTCATCTACTTCAGGAGTTTCAGCTACCGAGAAGGTGGAACGGCCCCAGATGCACCCAGTGAGAGAGCTGGGGCGCACAGCTGCGGACGCCGCGGCCCAGATCACAAAGCTGTGTTCGCTCATTTGCAGTGAAATGGACAAATTGAAAATACACAACGCACAAAAAGGGGAATCATATCCATGAAAACGTTTTATATCAAAGCAAAAAAAAAAGCATAACAATTATTGTAAGTTGCATAGACAAGTATAGAGAGCGGTGCTGCGCAGCTTTTTCACATTCGGTTAAAAACGCACATCGGCTGTGCTTTTTACTCTTTTAACCCCAATTCCTTCAAGAATGAACTATATGCATGGAAATAAATAAAGAAATGGGGAAAGCTAAATAGAGAAAGCTTTTTCCTCGCTCCAAGCTTTTACGGTAGCTTCCCTCCCCCCTTCGGAGAGTCTGTGGCAAAAGGTGGAGATCGATGTTTTGTACCGCAAGGTCAACTACAACTACGAGGTTTGTCGTGGTGGGACATATAAGGATTTAGCTTTAATTATTGCGCGACGGGAAAGACACTGGATGTTATTACTGCACTGCGTCGCAGTCTGCACAGTAAACACGCGCGCGAAAGGCGACCCCGAAGCACCTTAATGGCCAGCTTAGGCCGTTAAGCCAACTACGCCATTTTGATTCGGCAATCAAATTTTGCGGCATAGCAATGCAATTTGGAAAGCTCACATTTGCTGCAGTCTGGGCCACTAGACCGCCCAATGTGGCTACATCGTAAAACTCCTACTTGAAGTGAAACTTTAGGAGCATCGTATCCGTTTACGTTGTGACTGCGAAACAAAATGGCTTCTCCTGACTGGACAACCATTGTCTTCACCCTAAACGGAAAATGAAGGCACTTAGGTTAGTCCAAAAATGCAGTCCCTTCCTACGCATCAAGCCCCGAAGGCAGAGCGGTCGCGCAAGCGAGCGTGCAGTAACGCAGTCGCTGGCGTCCGTGTTTTTTCCGCGCCGATTATTTGCGCGATGCGGGAGTGAAAAGAAATGGTCAGGAAGCATCCCTGTTTCCTTGATGTTTGTTTCGCTATACGCCTCCGTTTCTGTAAAAAGCGCCCCCGGAGAGGGCGCTAATCAATAACGCACACCTGTTGAACACAGCCCAGCGACGACGCAGGGAGCGCCGTGCCGAGTTCGTGTTCCTTGTTCGATAATGTGCGTTTCTCCCGGCGTGGATAGCACCTTTTCTAAGACCACTCAGCCCAGCGGCAGCTAGGGACGCCTGAGACTACAAATCCTGACTTATAACTATACTGGCCTCCTTCATGCATCTTGAGGTAAAAGCGCGGAATGTGGACGGGAGCACAAGATTAGAGGACGACACAACGAGCGCTGTTGTGTTGTCCAAGTTCTGTTACCTCAAGATGCGTAACCAACATGCCCAAGCTGCTATTCTAGCTCCTTCATGCGCTGGCTGGACACGACAACCGATGATACATCATGGTAGTTAGGATGATAGGCAGACTGTGATTACAGCTGACAGTATACCCCCTGCGATGTTTCTGCGAGAGAAAATACAAACATGCGGACGTGTTTTCTCTCTCTCTCTCTCTCTCTCTCTCTCTCTCTCTCTCTCTCTCTCTCTCTCTCTCTCTCTCTCTCTCTCTCTCTCTCACACACACACACACACACACACACACACACACACACACACACACACACACACACACACACACACACACACACACACACACACACACACACACACACACACACACACACACACACACACACACACACACACACACACAGCGCGCGCGCGCGCGCGCGCGCTGGCTTGCCGCCAAACGCGTATAGTTCCAAAGGTGAAGCCCGGACGCACCGATCACTGATATCTTGCAAAAAAAAGAAAAAAAAAGGCTATGAGGAAATACGAAGTACAGGGCTCCGAAAATGTCTACCACCTCAGAGTTCTTAAACGTGCGCCATGTGCTACAAACGCGGTAGCCGGTGCTGGCTGCTAAGATAAACGGGAAATCAAAGAAAGAAATCCTCATTAGCCCGCATCTATTGAACCGTCAACTGCATTCAGTGACCGTCAAGTCAAAGAATGCTTACTTGGTTCGCAGAGCGTCTTTAAAAAGTAATATCTACTTTATTTCCGACAAAGTGATCTCGAGCCTTACGTTTGTGAAACGCTTATGACGGAGCCATGCAATCAATGCCGAGGGTTCACTCAACAAGAGACGCTAGGAAAAGGAAAAGCCAAAAATAATTGAGCGAAGAAACTAACACAAATAAAGAGAAAAGGGAAGTGAAGGACAGGCAGGTTAGGCCAAGGATGTTTCGGTAGGCTGCAGCACAAGCGGCACAGCGCGCTTTCAAGGGGGCATATGCCATTTCGTTCGCGCAGAAATCGATGCTGTATTATCTCGCGGCGCACAACGCTCTTTCTTTTTTTCTTTTTCAAAACCATACGAACTCTCTCTATACGAGCACAGGAAATCAAAGAATCTAAACAGCACAGCCCGGGACCGCTGCGGTGGTTGTTTTCTCTTCTTTATCTTGTTCTTCCGCCCCGGCACACAGCAGAGCTCGAAAAGCCGATAAGCGAGAAGGAATACAGAAAAGCCGCTTACAGCGACCTCCGTGTAGTAGGCGGTGGTAAGTCAGGCCCGCGCGGGGGAAACCACGCTCAGCTTTTCAGCATGATATCCGTCGTCTATGGTTTTAATGAGGAGAGCTTCCAGACGACTGCAGCCACGCGCCTCCGCTTTACTTGAACGACGCATCACTGATTGGTCCTATTAAAGAGAAGAAAAGAAAAGAAAAGAAAGAAAGAAAGAAAGAAAGAAAGAAAGAAAGAAAGAAAGAAAGAAAGAAAGAAAGAAAGAAAGAAAGAAAGAAAGAAAGAAAGAAAGAAAGAAAACTAGCTCAGGCTTTCGAAGATAGGCCATAGGCAGCAAGGCAAAGTCCGCGGATTCCCGAGCGTCGCAAGAGCGGGCTCCTCACGGTCAATCCACCACAAGCAACAGCAAGCGAGGTAGCGCGGCTTTGCAGTCAGTTCGCGCCTTTTCTCGGATTTAACCGATGATAACGAGGATCCCAGAAACCCTGCCAACAAGCCTTCCTTGCATAAGCTGTCGTCAGCCTTGAGCGCTTCGAGCAACGAGACATGTGAGCGGCTCGTTAAGTATGATAACCAGTGCAGAGTAGAAGGGCACTGAAACTAAATATATAAAAATCAATGTAACTGCGTGCTTTAATCTGAATTTTTTTTCGCTTCTGTGTTGTGTTCAAGTGGGCTAGGCATGACATGGATTTGGTAGAGCGCGGTCTTCAACAAAAGCAATTTGTTGAAGACTTTTGTCACAGATTAAGCACATTAGCCTGGTAAATGGAAGAGCGAACACCTGCAATTGCGCGCACAGCGTGCATACTTTAATTCGGTAATTTATCTATTCTAAAACGTCTCCGCTGTGCTAAAACTATCGATTAACAAAAACCACTACTCTTATAGCAAATGCCTCGGATTCATTCACCGATGATTTCCTTCATCGTCATCGACACTACTAGCCCATCCGCGTTTCAAGTTGATGATGCCCTGCAGTGCACTGCAATGGCCTCTCCTACATGTATTTCTTCAATTAACCCGCTCCTGTGCGATCTGCGGCCATCTCCACTTTCTGCATACTCTGGCGTCAAAGTGTGCGTTATTTCAAATTGGTCGATATTATTTTTTTTCCCTCGTAGCGCGGAGTCTACTGTGCGAAGGACAGCCGCAAACAGGGCGATGTGCTCTGCATGCAGTGCATGTGTGCGTTAGTGGGTTTGTGCGTGTGCCCGCTATGTTTTCGGCTTAAGGGCACCAGTTCGTTACCTGTGCCTGCTTATTAGCGAATGCATTCGTTAAGCCAGATTAAGCATGGTTTCTTTCAACCACTGCGGCCGGCTCGCTTGGGTCACAAACTGGAGCAACACGTTCCGTATCTGAGGCGCGCATAAAACGAGACCCGATATTCCTGGCACGCGTTTCGACTGCTCGCTATAAGACGGTGACTGGGGCCGGCGAAGTGTCTTTTCCCGCGCAACACACTGTCGGATGCAGTTCTCGCGGCGCGGTCCGCGAATTGCTCCGGACGCGGGGATAACGCGGACTACGTACAGTACTCACGGATTGAAATAGGACATTCGGAGCGCGTGGCCGTCGCTGAATGCAAGGCAGTGTGGTAAACAGGCCGGCTTATTGGCGACCGGAAGGAGCAGTTCTGCTTCTTAGATGTTCTCCCCCTCGAGCTATACCACAATGCAGCACCTTGGTTTCATGAGCATCCCCGGGCGGCGCTGCATGCAGCGACGGCCACGCGCTCAGAGTGTCCTATTTCAATCCGTGAGTACTGTACGTAACCGATCGCGCAGTAATCGATGCTCGTGCGGCATAACCAACGCGTTAATGCCGTCAGGGGCGCGGGCGTGCGTAATTAATGCGAGTGGTGAGCGTACGCGTTTTTGATGGCGGCAGTTACAGCATCTAACGTCGATTACGGCCGCATGCTGCACCGCAGCAGTTTTGCTGTGCATTGCTTTATTACCTCTGACACATCAAGGTCGACGCTGGCGGGACGGCGCCTCGAGGTAATTTCTCGGAAACATTGCAGCAGTTACGACAGCCATTCCAGCGTTTATCCTTTGACAACTTATCCCCTCTTTTATTTTTCGTTTTGCAGCTTTTTTTTTATTATTTTGCAGCTACGGGAGACATCACCCATGACGGCTTCCGTATGCCGTTACCGGCGCAGCTGACGCACGTGCGAGAAGAAAAGGCGAGTCGAGTCGCTCCGACTGCCCACAGCGGACACCTGTATTCGTGGCGCCCTCTCGGCTCAGTAGCAGCCAGCGCATGCACCGTTTTTACGGCAAGATACGGCGATAGTTTCGAGTGCTGCAGCAGCTATCCGTCGCCGTGATTAAACGACACATGCTTTTGTCATAAATTCGCAGCAGTCGTGGTATTGGCGAGGCCGGTATCTTCGTTTCGAAGGTACATCTTACCAATCCCCCCCCCCCCCCCCTCCTTAAATGTAACTCCAAGAGGGAAATGTATCTTCGGCATCCACGCACTGTTCTACAGCTGCTACTATCTCGTCACCGGTTCGCTCACCACCGCCGCTGCACATCGTTTTAAGATGCTGTCCCTAAACGCGCTGTCCATAAACACGCAGAATAACACGCACAAAAGCGGCTTCAGCCGCGGGCACAAGAAAACGGGGACAACTTTCCATTGAATCGTTCGTGTTAAGCAACGTCTTAACCGATGCAATAATTTTTTCACCTGGAATTGTGAGAACAGTAGGTCGAGTTTCTTTTAATTTTTCGTGAGCACAATTTGTCACTAGCCATGCTAATCGCCAATAAACACAATAATTAAAATAAAACTTCTCTAAAATAGCGTGTACCATTTCTGAGCCATAAGGAAAATCGACTGCAGTACGCCACGTTCTACAGGAACAGGTCCACATGACAGTGTCATGCGCATGCATTGGAAAGCAAACGTGCGCCATCAGTAAGACTATTAGCCAAGTTACGTAGAAATAGGATTCCAGTTGAAAAGCCCAGCAGAGAAAGAAAAGGAAAGTGGTGGTTAGGAACCTACACTTTAATCAGGTCCTACGTGGTAGTGTTGAAGAGGCGTCTACAGCTGGTCTCATTCCAGCTTTTCGTGTCAGCGGAACTGTTAGAGAATGAAAATTTTGTCAATCTCAGCAAGCGTGTAGCGTCGGTTGGTACACGTACTTAAGCCGACCACGAAAAAGCAAGATCTGGCGTTGCTGCTGAGACGGGCGGAAGGTGTATACACACCGCACAAACAAAAATGGTGAGAAAAGGGGAGGCCAACGAGATATATAGGTATACATTCGTAGTGGGAGCAGTTGTGCACAACAGTAATTTCCCATTGTAGCTAAATAATAAACAGATGCACTAATGAGGCAATGGTAGTGATGCTATGGGCACCCAGGCCCGGCGAAATGTAAAAATCGCACGCTTCTTCTGAATTCGATGTCAAAACGCGAGCGCGGCCTAAATCCAGCATGAAGAATATTTCTGCACAAAGAAGCAAACAAACGTGAACAGATCGATTGCGATTTGCGACTGAACAGAGTTCAAAACGATAGGTGAGCCCAACGAACGTGTTGGATCAGAACAGTTATGAAAAGCATAAAAGAAAATACATTAAAATTACTAGCTTCATAGGGATACATTTTATAGGTTTGCACTGCAACTTTCCCCAGGTGACAGCAGATGGACTGGAAGAAGTAAGCACGAAGTCTGTGCTCAGACATGTGCTCTTGCGAGGCATCAGGCATTGCTGATACAAAGGTTTCTTGAAGTTTCGTCTCCTTGTGTTGAGGCTCCATTGCAGATGAGGACAGCCATATATACAACAAGAACTGATGGACACGTTGGTAACAAATAATTTCTGGAGCTAAAGCCCAACAGCGCAACGGCACGAGGCCAGAGGACAAGGGCGGACGAGACACAAAACTGATTAACAACGAATGTTTATTCAGAAAGTCGCTGCTTATAAAGACGCCAGAAAAAAACACATAAAGAACCGTAAAGATATCCCTCTGAGTATGCAAATTTTTGATACCATAAGGTGAACTACGTATATAAAAATTGAAGTTCTTTCTTCAAGATAACTACAAAAGGGGTGCTTACACATCGAAGACCTAACTCAATGATCTCAGAAGCCTCGATAATTTCTCTAGTCAGCTGATCGCTGTTTTTATCTACGATTCGGCTTTTTTACATACACTGGCTAACAAGAACAATCACGGCAGTGAACTCCGATATGGGGACGGAATTCTTGACATCGTTTTCGTGCTCCCACAGCCTATCGTTCAAACAACGACCAGTTTGGCCAACATAGGATCCGCCATTGAATACACCAGGTTTTCTACGCACTTAACAAATTGTTCTTCTTTTCGGAATCACTATAAAGGTGCTGGTACTTTTATAAGCAATGATTTCGTGAATAAACTTCCGTACGGAAGTTTCGTTAGTCAGCGCTGTGTCTCGTCGCTTTTTCTCCTCTGGACTCGTGACGTTTCGTATTGAAGCCATATATAGCCGTTACTCTTCATCGCATGCGAGCACGGCTAAGAAACCGATATCGCTACAAGTTAGCCGACAGAGTGTTCGAAAAATCTTAGCGTTTTCTTACCGCGATGTAAAATCTTAGTGTAAATTTTAGCGCGCACAAGCGGCGCCGTTAGTTTTGTTAAACGACCATTAGTGTCTGTTATAGTAATGGTTTGACGTCCATTAATATCCGCTGAGAAGGTCTGCTCCCATGCAACCAAAGTGATTTATGCAAAAAATGTTGCTCGCTGCGTCCCAAGCAGAAAAAACAAAATGTCTCGTGAACAACCTCAGTGCAGCGAAGTACATTAGTGCGTCCATCGCTATTACTTTCCGTCGTACGAGACAGCATTAATTATATGTGGTGCAACCAGTGCAGTTAGGAAACGTTAAGTATTTTCATAGCGTATTACACCAAACGTACCCGCTAATGGTAACCACGGTTTAAAAAAGGCGGAGCATGTTATATAGCCATTTGACACTGACAGCTGTCAGGGACAGCGCTTCAGGAAGAAAAAGGAAAAAACGGATTTTGTTCACTGAGACGCACCCTCGGAAGCTGAAGCACCAACTCTGCGACGTGAAAAATTTTGTATTTCTGGAATTATTTGTTAAGTCCGGTAAATAATGTTACTTTGCATAAATGGAAGCTTGGTGCTGAATTTCAACAACTTATGACTTAACATTTTATTCTGTGAGCAAATAAATGTAAAGTCCGCGCATCAATATTTGCTACCGGTGTAAATTTGGAGAACGAAAGAATGTTGAAGACTATAAAACACTCGGTTTTCAAGAGCCCTCATTTGGCTTTGCGGGGCAAGGACACTTCACCTCCTCAGAAAGCTTGTGCTTACCTTCAGCAGGGACATCCAGTATGTTCGGATGTATTGTGAGCGTTTGAACGTAAGAAAATTTTCTGGACTACACCAATTCCACCGGTTTGCACTGGGCAGGTGCTCGTATCTTCTGCGGAGAAACGCTTGGAAAATAGGCCATTGACCCGATCTCACATAGACGAAAAATACCATGCGTCGCGGTGCCCTTCGATCAGGCCCCATTAAAATAAAAAGGGCACCATCATCAATTTCTGTACAAACTCTGCTGCCATGAATTCGTTAGGCGCGTGTGTTATGGTGTACAAGTACGCATAAGTGTTGAGATGTAAGCGTGATCAGAAACTGATGGTAATATATAACATTTTATGGCGCAAGGCCAATTTTGGCCAAAGAGCTCCATGAGACAAGGTGCCTTTTCTTTTTCACAACGCAGGGCCAGAGGGCCCATTTCTCTACCAATTCACCACAGAGGATCAGAGAACCACGTCAGGCGAACCTTGTACCCGCTGTGTGCGTGCCCGGAAGCATTGGGGATCGACCTCCTTACCTCCCTGACATGCAATGGGGATACTCCAACCATTTAGCCACTGCTATTGCTCATTAGTGTTGGAAATAACCTGTAAATGTACTACAGATAGTCTTTTTTTATATTTTTGTAATTTGTGAGGATTAACGCACTTCAGCGACGCATGGGCTACGAGGAACGCCGTAGCAGTGTACAGCGCTTGAGATTAATTTCTACCGACCTGAGTTTATTTAACGCGCGCTGACGTCGTGCTGCTCACGGGCCTTTTTGTATCTCACTGATCATACCTAATTCAAAAGGAAGCAGTTCGGCCCAGGACGCATAAAATAATAGAAAGTATAGTTGTATAGCTTTGCAGCGTTTAAAGCGTGCCCTAACAGCACGAGTGTAAACAAACGCAGCTTATGTGCGAGAAAAGACAATATTAGCAAGCTACAAACTCGCAATTTTCGTAGATTTGTAGCAGACTTGGAAGCTCCTACGTGTCCTAATCGACCCCAGCAGCAGCAAGTCGGCCACTAAAGACAGGCTCACGAAGGTCGTACACGCCACCCCGGGTACGGACACAGAGTTGATGGAAAAGCTCAAGACCAGGTATCTGTGCACGGACCAAGTCGTGGAACAGCCGGAGTATTCTGGGCTGCCGAATCCCGAGCTGGACATCCCACTCACGAAAGAAGAAATCAAAGCAGAAATCGCGGCCATGAGAAAAAATGCAGCTTCAGGTCCAGATCAGATAACAGCGAAGCTCTTATTTAACCTCAGCGATGACACCATCACCTCGCTGGTGGAATGCTTCAACGAGCAGCATTGGGCTACAGGAACGTTACCAATATCCTGGAAGACAGCCGAGGTTCGGTTCATTCCGAAGCCGAACAAACCCCTTAAACTGGATAATCTAAGACCGATATCGCTGACCTCGTGTTTGGGGAAACTCATAGAGAGGGTCATCAACACGAGACTGAGTAGATACTTAGAAGATAACAACCTCCTACCTAACACTCAATTCGGCTTTCGCCCACACCTATCAACACAGAACGCCCTGTTGTACTTGTACAAAGACCTCCTTGAGACACCTCCCAAGTCACAGACAAGGGCCATCCTGGCACTTGATTTGAAAGGAGCGTTCGATAACGTTCTACATAGAAATATCCTGCAAAGCCTCGCCGATACCAACTGTGGCGCAAGAACCTACAACTATATCAAAAACTTCTTATCAGCCAGGCAAGCCACTATAAACTTCGGTGGAATAAAATTAGATCTCATCACTCTAGGCCCGAAGGGAACTCCGCAAGGGGCGGTACTGTCACCCCTCTTGTTCAACTTAGCTATGAAAGATCTACCAGGCCTTCTTTCCGAAATTCCCGGCATCAAACACACATTAGGTCTCTTCGATTTGGCTTGCACTGGCTGCACTAGTTCTGAAAAGTGCTGCAGCAGTGCCAGGTGGTCACGTGAGCGTGCACTGCCAGTTCCGACACTGGCGTGCGGCGGCAGCTGCCAAAACGAGTACGCAAGTGTAGGAATCTGCAACCTAGCAGACGCGTGCGCGCATCATGCATCGCGTGCTGTAACATGATCACGTCCAGTTTCGAAGCCAGCTGCCGTAGGCCTACAGCGCTCGGTCGGAAAGTGACGACGACTAACAGTGACACCAATTGACCAAAAAGGTGCGACTGCGCACGATCTTTATATCGGACGGTCTGCGAAGGTGCCATTCATGCGCCTGGGTACGAAGAATTAACGTTGTAAGCAGTTGCCACGAGTACTAGTTTAAATAATTAAGACTGCCTAACAAGACGCTTGATTGGTTTCCACGAACTTACTTCTGTCCAAAAGCACTAGCTGACGCACGTATGTTTGTACCTCATTGCGCTCTCAGACATTCTATGTGCTCCGTAGGCGACAAGTTTGATGTCGCATAGTCGCTGCGCAAGCTGTCTTGTGGCACACACACTTGGCACGACAGAAACTCGATCGATCGCAGCTGATTTCTGTTCGCATCCACCCGTCTTCCGAGGTCACAAAAACGCGATAAAAAAAAAATACTACATAGGACAACGCGCGCGAAGGCGCCGTATCGCGGCCACGTACCACTACATATGTGGCCACAACTACATATAATACCGCTCCTCCATCAACAAAATGCCAATCACCAGCATGCAGCCCAACTACCTTGTATACGCAACCCTTTGCGGATCCGTTAGCAGCGAACCGTCCGGGTTCTGAAGGAGATGGACTTTACAAAAGCTATGCAGAACGATGCGCAGCGTCGTCTGCTCTTGGCCAAGCGGAGCGTACGCCATGCTGCACTTTTTTCTGCACCTCTTCTGGAGCGAGTGCAGAGAGAGCGAGAACTCGTGCAGAACTAGCCCTGCACCTTGACAAAACGAGGAGAGAAGTGCAGACGGCGCGCGCGGCGCTGGCAAAACGAGGACGGCGGTGCTGCACTACTTGAACTAGTGCAGCTGGTGCAGGCAAATAGAAGAGACCGATTGTATGCGGATGATATCACTGTCTGGTGCAACTCGGGGAGTGACGCCGAGATCGAGGAGCGTCTTCAAGCAGCAGCGGACACGGTGGCCCGGTACGCCAGGCCTCCAGTGTGCGCCGGAAAAGTCCGAGTTGCTAATTCTGAAGAACCCGAGGACACCCCTAGCACAGAACATCTCGGTGTATATAGAGAGCCACCCAGTACAGAAACCCACGGAGATCAAGATCCTAGGGCAGTATATCCCGCAGGGGCGACAGAACACCACCACAATGAAGAAGCTTACAACATCCACCGAGCAAATCCTCCGGATGATACATCGTATCCGAAATAAACACCATGGCATGAAGGAAAGGGACACCATCCGCTTAGTGCAAGCTTTCGTGATCTCGCGGATAATGTACGGGACGGCATTCCTTAACCTCTCCAGGTCGGAAATTGAAAAGTTGGAGACACTCATCAGGAAAGCCTACAAGACGGCCCTGGGGCTACCGAACTCCACGCCAACGGCCAAGCTCATGGCTCTAGGAGTACATAATACCCTCGAAGAGATGTGGGAAGCACAATGGCTCTCACAACTCAATAGGCTCGCACTTACAACACCCGGTAGAGAACTGCTCGAGAAGATCCATGTTAATCAGCCCTATACAATTGACCAAAGGGAAGAGGTCCCACGCGATGTGAGAAGACGCATCAACGTGTACCCCATTCCGCGGAATATGCATCCCGCATATAACATCGAGAGGAGGATAGCAAGAGGGGAAGCCCTGCAGAAGAAATGGGACAAGCAGACTAACACCCTTTACGTGGACGCAGCAGAACCACAGAATGGAGTCATGACTATTGTAGTCTCAACGCCTGCGGGGTCGATGGTGAACTGCGCCTCGGTGAAAACATCTAACCCCACTCACGCAGAGGAGGCAGCTATTGCATTAGCTGTAGCATATAACCCCAACGCCGTTGTGCTCACTGATTCCCAGAACGCCTGTCGCAACTTCAATTACGGATTAATTCATAAGTCAGGGTTATCATTGCTAACTAAGCACCCACCCAACCAAGCATCAATCATCTGGTTTCCCGGTCCCCTGGAACTACCAGGAGGAAACGAAGCCGCTCACAGGCATGCCCGAGCTCTTCTATACCGGGCGTCTCCCCCTGATGACCATGAAGGGTGCCGTGACCTGATAGGTTTAGCAGTGTATGCTGACAATCTCGCGCCATACAGAACAGCCAGAAAGGAGTGGTGGTGGTGGTGGTGGTGACTATGGTTTATTTTTGGGGAGGGGGTACTGGTCACGTCTTATGTTAGCCATCTTTGTGGCATCACTCTTGGTGACCAGGGGGAAGGGGAAGTTGGGATTAGGGGAAGGTTGGGGAGGGGAAGGTTGCTGGCGCCGCCTATGTCGCCGCCATTTACGCACGAAGCACTATGGGCCCATGCAGGCCTACAGAACAGAGCTGAGGCCAGACTCCTCCAGAAAAATCAGGAGGAGCCGGTGAGCAGAAAGTTGGTTCCGAGCTGGGAAGAGCAATTGCCCTTCCGTATCAGCAGGGAGACCAAGATTCCGATAGCCATTCAGAAGTTTCTGGCGATGGCCAGCGGAGGCTGGACACACGAGGAGCAAGTGTCCCAGTGTGCCAGTATTGCCGCAAGAGGGACAGGCTGGGCTGGGAGCTCGGCCACAGGCATACATGCGGGACGGAGTCCACGTGCAGCCTATTTGAAGTCGTAGGAGGAGGGATTTGTCCTTCCGTGAAAGTTTGTCAGAAAGCCGTTGGAGATGCTCACCAGCGGCAATACGACGGTCAGGATGGAAAGACCTTATCGACCTTCTCAAGAGGGGTCTTGAAAAGTCAAAAGGTGTGACAGCCTCAGTGACTGGGGCGCCGTTGTCGTGCGCCGCTTTGGCCAAGGCATCCGCCTCTTCATTGCCCTGGACTCCAGTATGTCCTGGAACCCAACACCACACAAATCCCTCAATAAGTTAGAAGAGAACATCCTTAGGAGACTACAAACCAACACATACCCAACACCAGCTAAATTACACCTGTGGTACCCTACACTATACTCTCCGCAGTGCCCACACTGTGGAGAGGTAGCTAACCTCTACCATATGGTGTGGGCATGCCAATTTAATCCCTTAGTTGACCCCATTCCCAACCCCTCGGAGGAGCAGTGGGAGGCAATTCTGCTCAGCGATGATCCTGACCGTCAGCACTGGCTGGTGGGGAGGGCCAGCGCAGCAGCAGCAGCCAATGGACTACCGGACTAGGCGGCCCACCCACATGTTCTGAGAATACTGAATGAATAAAGATGTTTTCAATCAAATCAATAGCAAATCATAATTTATTTCCTTTCAGAGAGCGACTTCGAGCTAACCAAATACAACATTTCGCTCTACGCTTCGCAGCTAGCTTTACTGAATTTCTTGGGAACAAAGTCACGCTGTGCTGACAAGCCGGTGTGACATACAGTCCGGTATGCCAGATGTTCTTTCTTTATTTTTAGAAGATCCAAAATTTTAAGACAAAAGTAAGTGATTTTAGATTCATTTTAGCCCTGAGACTATATTGGGGGCTGCGGCCGACACCAGAAAAAAGGCAGACTGCGTCAATTAGTTCGCCAATTAAATAAATACATTATTAACTTTTTTGTTTTCATTTTAGGAGGCCGACTGCTTCAATTAGTTCGCCAATTAAATAAATATATTATTAACTTCTTTTGTTTTCATTTTAGGAGGTCTGTTCTATTTGCAGAAGTGGACCTCGTTCTCTAAATATTATAACGTCGAAAACAATTTTTTAAGGAAACTAGCGCGCGCGTTATAAGGCCCACAAGCGTCACCCTGAGGCAGTTTCGGACACTAGCACAGCGCCTTTGACGTAGATCGCTCCAAGCAGAGATTTCGTCACTCTCCTGGCATCAGCTGAGAGCCAGTTGGGCGCACGGCGGTTCGTTGTTTTCTTTTCCACCGCGGACTCGCTGATAGCCGCCGCGTCGGATACTTTCATTGAGATTGCAGTCCCACCTCAAAGCGCGCATTGGCCTAGCGATCAACGCGCCGGTCGCGCCGCTGTGTTATTGGGTGAATTGAATATCAGGGTCACCTTTGTGGGCCTTATAAAGCCCGCTACAATTTTTCTTAAGAAAATCGTTTTCCGTTCCTATAGTATTCGGAAGACGAGCTGGAATTCTGCAAATACGACATGCCCCCTAAATGAAAAATTCGAGGACACTTTGGCGACCAAAGTGATGAAAGGCGAAAGCCTAAGTGCTGCATTCTGCTACGTGACTGTTGCGCATGTGGCGATGAATGCTGCTGCGAGTAAAGCGAGCGACTACTCTTTCACATTCTGCGAGTGCATTCAGTCAATTCTGCTTGGCAGCGAAGAGATCGAGCTCCTTGTATCTTCCCAGTTGTTCTACGTTTACTGTAGTGCGGTTGATTTTACCGGGTGTGCGACCAAAATTAGTGATTAACTACGCCACTGTCACTAATCAGTAATTGTTTTTCATTAGCCATTAGTCATCAGTTAGTAGCTAGCAATCATTTATTAATTAGTACTAAATAATGGCTAATTAATTTAGTCATTAATTAGTTTTTGGTCATTGGTTGCCATATGGCCATATAAAGCACGCATTCGCGCATACTATGGTAGTGCTCTGTGATTGATCGAGACCTCCACGACGTCATCCCTTCTCGACTAATCAGAGTCGCCGCAAAAGCGTGACACTTTTCCTGACGACAACGATGAGGCAATAAGGGCTTTCGCCTTAAAATTAAAACAAGTTAACCAGTGAACAAACTCAAGTCTTTGGCGTCTTACCTGGGCCCGTATTCCGAGTTTGCGTCGTTGTCGAAGTGTCGCTATCTCACGTGACCTCGAGTCATCTGATTGGTCGAAACGCCAGAACTGGCTGTTGCCAATACGGAACCGGAAGAGGTGGCCGCATCATATTCCGGGGTTTCCACCAATCAGATTACTCGAGGTCTGGGAGATAGCGACACTTTCGATAACGACGCAAACTCGGAATACGGGCCCTGGTGTCCGCCGTAGCCACCTATATATCCCCACGGTTAAAATTAGTGTAAAGACAGTTACTCTTTCTTTTTTTAATTTTGGACCTTCTAAAAAACAAAAACACCCGATATTGATAGTGTCCGATTCGACGCAGAGTCCTCTCTATGGCTAATATATCTGGCACGAACAGTACTTCAAGCATGCCTGCCGCCTCCCATAAGCTGACGGCTCCTAGCTTTCGTGTCAGCAGAAGGGAGAAAAGGACACACGTGCGCACAGGAGAAGCCATTCTTGAGCACATCATGCACGAACTGTAGCCTTAGCGTCAAACAACATCTACAGCATGCAAACGAGATCCCCTCTCATTCAGACACTCAGGGACGCAAAAGCGCCAATGGAAATGCTCAAGTTTTATCTCTCCGGTACTTGTACCTGTCCACCGCACATACATGCAGCGCTGCATTAAATGCTCGCACCGGTAAGCCCCTCCTCCTTTTATTCGCAAGTGGTCAAGAGAATGGTTTCGCAACACACGGCAGCAATCTTGCGGAGCCTGACTTGGCTTCCTCCTCGTACTAAAGGCTTGGACGCCTGCCCCTACAGAACAACGTGCACTACCCCACGATTCCGGGCCAGCAAAAAGGTCAACCGTGTGACTGCACAATCCTTTCAGCGGGAAAACGCTTTGACAAAGCACCCCCCTCCCTCCGCGCCCTCCAAAGGGAAGGGATTAAAATTCCCCAGCCGCAAAGCCCGGCGGGCGCACGCGCGGCTCTTCAGAAGCGGGCAAAAGAAGGGATGACGACCACGCTGGTCGCTCGCTTCCTCGCTTGCGGCCACCGCAACGCTAGCGTGGGCCAGCCAGTGCGGAAACCAGTTTCTTAGCGGCGGCGTTGGCGGCGGCGGGGACAACCCTTCCGTGTCCGGGCGCGCCTCGCAGACAGAGTGGCCGCCCAGAAAGAAAGCGTCGTCCAGACTGGCGCAGACGTAACTTCCGCCCCGAGACAACGCCGGCGCCACTTGTCTCGTGGCCGTTGCTTGTTTTCTTCGATCCCTTCGCGTCGTATCGTGGGAGCCTGCTCATCCTCCTCCTCCGAGCGCGCATACTTTCGGTTCGAGCGAGCGTCACTTCGGCTTCGACCAGTTGACCAGAACGAAGGACGCCGCCAAAGCGCCGCGGTGCATTAGAGGGAAAGGGGGAGGGGCCGTGTTGCTCAAAGAAACGTATAACAGACGTGCGAGGACAGCCTGACCCTGAATACACAATGTGTGGAATTCTGCTCAGTCGGTTAGCCTCAGAGAAAAAGAAAATGACGAGAAAAAGACTGATAGGAAAACAAAGGACACTAACTCGCACTGACCCACCATGCCGGGTCTCGACCATTTATCTCTTTGTTTGATGTTCATTTATTATTTAATAATAGTTGGCACGCTCGCACGCCAGTACGTGAAACTGCGATGGCGTCCTTTAAATGGGAGTAATGCGTTTTCCTCGCTTCCGTCACGCCCGAGGTTCCGGTGAATCTTCCAGTGTGGAACCCTCGACTGGTGAGTGTTTAATTGCGCAAGCCTTAAGATCTCCTAACCGCGGTATTTGGCGATCAGGCAGAAGACAGCGACCATTGAAAGCGCAGGGCTGGCACATCGTACACGCAACGTGTACTGACAGGCATCTATCTGTGCGGAGTCGATCAGACTGAGCTCTGCGTATACATAACACTGGAGCTAACGGCATCAAGAGCTTCGCGGCTCGAGGTCTACGTGCGATGCGCGGGCCCGCCGACAGACACCTTCGAGATAAGCCGCACGTTTGTCGATCAGCAGTGACATGTCGTGCGGGATATGTCCCCGAAATACTCCGCAAAGACAGCTTCACGCACCGTGATCAGACACGGAACGAAATGCTCGTTCGGTGGCGTGAGGTCGATTTTCAGCGTAGCTGCTTGACTACTATGGGACGCGTTGCAGTTTGGAACGCCTTTTCACGGACCGCTTTGGTGCTCTTGCGCTCGCCTCTATTGGGTGTCCGGTTGCGTTAAAAGAAACTCGCCCACAAATCGCTCCTGCTCCCTGCTCTACCGACGGGCTAAGAGATGATGTGCTTGCCTAATGCCGTCAATGGACACACAGCGAACTCGCATCAAAGATGTCACATCGAATTTGTTTATGGCTGTTCACGCGTGCCAGGCATGCACGAACTGTTCTACCAAAGTGCCCAGAGTTTGCTTGAAATAGTATAAATGCTGGTCCTGTCAGAAAATATCGCGAGACCTAAATCGGTTGATTTTACTTTGGGGCGACATGAACCCATTTGGCGGGAAAATGGCCGCAAGACGCCACCTTCAACACCGCAGAACATCTTGCGAAGGCTATGCAAATAAACTGCAACAGATATAGTGAGTGATGTAAGGCGCCGAAAATGCAGCTGTCGAAGAAAGATTCAACGTGTTGGAGACGGTGTTCCCCAACTAAATCACCGATGCAAACCACGCACGCTATCTTATATCCAGGACATTACCGATCTATACATCAGGGGCGGCTTGCACGATGAAGTCCGAGCTAAGTCCAGACTTAAATGGTGTCTTTAGAAAGACCAAGCTTATTTAAGACGGCTTGTGTTCCGAACGTCGATCACTTCGGGTTCATGTTCACCAGAGTGGCTTCTCAGAACGGCCTCAGCAACCACTTGGGGCATTTTTCCTCGTAACACAATCTTAAGCCGCAAAAAGCAATGGCACGGATTTTACACAACGCAAAATTGACAGAATGTGTACATCTTACAGCAGGAACAGTGCCAGCGCATCCCTGTATTTCCCTAATTTCTCTACTTAAAAAACCCGGCGTCCTTGTCTCTTAACCAAAACAGCACTAGAGTCGTAATCATACAAGCGACTTATTCAAGTCAGGACTGTTGCCCAGTCTTGACTCCAGTCTTAAGCAGCCATGCTAGTGGCCTATTCTTTAGACTCCAGTTAAGTCTGGACTTAGCTAAGACAGTCGTAAGATTGTTTTGTTCAAGCGGGCCCAGGTGAGTTAAAGAGCCACCTGAGGATAACTCCACCCGACTGTTATTAGTAAATCCGCTGATTTCTTCTGGATATGCTGACGCTTTCCCAGCAGCAGTAGACGCATCTGTCACGTGGAAAGTTGGATTTAAAAATCTACCCAACCGTCGACTGAAAACGTGTTTGCTTGCCGCCGTTTTGAAATGGATTGCGGTGTGCAGCGCAGCCTTTCGGATCACTGATCAAAGATTGGTGTCGACACACGCATTTTACACGCGAAATCAATCGTTGGCGGCGGCATCTGCATTTCGTTTTTCGGTCTTTTCTAGCTTGAAAAAGCCCCGTTCTCACAAGAGTGGTCTCACTGTGAATATAAAACGCAGTATACTTATATCGATACACAGACCACGTTCTATTTGTCCTCAGCTTCCCTTTACTTAATGCGAGCGAGCAGACCATTCATGAAATCGGGCGATCAGTGATGAGGGACAAGACATTCTTTGCAGCGACTATACGGCAAGGCGTACACCCAATGAAAACAGTGCCACACACTTCACATAGGTGGCACGCACTCGTCCCCACCGACCAATGAATTACGATCCCCAGTACAGTGAAACTTCACATCTTTAAGAGACCTCCAGAAAAAGTATGCTCAAGTGAAAGTTCGTTTAAGTGAAAATAGATGCGTGGAAGCTTGTTTCCATTAGCTCCAAGAAACATTAGGGGTTGAAATCATATTTCAACCCATTTATTCGTCATTGCGCTCATTCGCAAGCGAATGATACAGTAACCTTTTGAGCTTAGGACTGCAATGGTCCTGAACACAGTACAGTCACTTTCTGCAAGCTCGAATGAATCTTGTCCGATGCAACGGCTTGCTCGATAGCAAAGGCATTCATTTTCTCCAAGCACATGATTGCTTCAGCAGATCGTGGTTAACCAGCATGCATACGTACTTCTTGGAAATAAAAGCCCTGGGCTAAGGCTCTGCTATGGATGGCTACGTTTGTGGAGACAACCGTGAAAAGCCATTAGATTCAGCTGGCTGCAAGCTTGTTTAGATGGTCAATTTTAGTTTAAAGCTAAATGACAACCACTTTTCGTCACGCGGTAACGAATCGTGGTTTTCGACGTAAAAATATGCAACAAAACGTGAGGGTTGTGCTTGTTGAAGTGCTGAATATGACGTAGGAGACACAGGATGACGCCACGGAAAATGTTCGTATATTGAAATGAGATCAGCAATAACTGAATTTCGTTAAAATGAAGGGTGTTTGCCTAGCATTCCTTCAGTGTGTGTGTGTGTGTGTGTGTGTGTGTGTGTGTGTGTGTGTGTGTGTGTGTGTGTGTGTGTGTGTGTGTGTGTGTGTGTGTGTGTGTGTGTGTGTGTGCGCGCGTGCGTGCGTGCGTGCGTGCGTGCGTGCGTGCGTGCGTGCGTGCGTGCGTGCGTGCGTGCGTGCGTGCGCGCGCGCGCGCGCGCGCGGAGGGGGGGGGGGGGATTTAATAAATTTCGTACAACTGAATACTTCGTTTAGATAACGTTCGTTCAAATGGTGTGCAGACTGCCCAATGACGGCACTCAAAAATGACATTTGCCGTTATTTTCCATCCATGCGTCTGTGAAAGGGGCGGAGAGACGGCATAACCGACACTGAAAAAGAGAGAATGAGATAAAAACGTGCGAAAAATTCTGAAACCGAAATGCCCCAGCTTTAATCGCGCCTTGCGGCCCTGTAAGCTGTGTTCGCTGGTTTTGTTTCATTTTTTTTTTTCTCTTCCCAAAGCCGCACCTCTCACTTGTAACCATGTAAAAACCTGCTTTAACATCGCTCTCGAGCTGGAAAATTTTTACTTCACATTCACCCTTCCGCATTCAATTAACTCGCCTCGCCTTCCTGGCAGAGACACCGAGTTCAGTTCTCGTTAGCGTTCGTTACCGGTTCACCCGTTGCCTCAACAATTTATGGCGCCGTAATGACTAAGTCTGAGGCCTCCTTTCCCCCGTCTCCCTTCACGCAAAGCAGCGAAGGGAAAAAGTGGATGAGAGCGAGCGTAGCAACCAGTCGGGCAGACTCTGCGAGGCTGCCTCTGTGCGCGACACAGGAGCGCGAGCAAAATGATGAGGAAGCGGCCACATCAAGCACCTGGTGAGAGGCAAGTAAGGGAGAGAACGCCGGCGAGTCAGGCGGGGCAGCAGAGGGGGCGAAAAGAACATCTTCCCCGCTACCCTGCTCGCGTATAGTCGTCGCTGGAAGTTCAGCTCCACGTTGCGCACGCGCGGCAGCGGTTCTTAAATAGAAAGCCGCGATTCCGCGGTGGCGGCAGCGACAGCAGGTGCTCACAGCGTTGCAGGCCCGAATCCCGCGCGCTTCGATCGCAACGCGCTGACTACCACAACGGCGTGCAACGAACGTCGTCATAGCCGTGCGCGTGTGAGCTTTCCCGTTGGTGGCCCGGACGCCACAACCGGCCGCCCGCGACGCTGCTATATAATTTTCTTTACTTTTGGCCTTCGTACTAATGTTTTTCACCACTACCACCCTTTGGTGCCGCTGCAACCGCCTGCGCCAGTCTCATCCGTGCATATACGAAGGCTTTTACCTAACCATACAAACCAACAGGTTCGAGGCACAGTCTGTCGGGCCTGCCGCTGTTTACAGCGGACCTCCTTTCGCACACGGTGACGGGAAGAGATGCAGATGGGCTCAACGATGCGCGCCTCTTGCAAACGAAGAACTTCGGGGTGGAGGCGCCGGCTTTCCGCTTCTAGCCGACGAAGACGGCCGCTTTAGAACAGCCTTTGAAGCCGGCGGTTAGCGAAGGCTGAGTCGTTAGGGCATTCGTTGAACGCATCGAAGACCCTCTTAAGACAGCGGAAGAGGAACCGCAATAATAATAATAATAAAACAAATTTTGCAAAACGATATACTTCTCCTTGGAGGACTCTTCTTTTTAAAACCGGAGAGTGAAAAAATTAATTGGAGTCACATAGATCTCTCTTAAGTATACGGTAAGGCGAAAGCCTCTCCTGCGACTCTTTGGAGTCACATAGATCTCTCTTAAGTATACGGTAAGGCGAAAGCCTCTCCTGCGACTCTTCTGAGACACACAAACCCTGTCCACACTGATGAAAGGCTTTCGCCTTACGGCACACTCGTCAATGGTCCTCGGCCCTCATCGAACAGGAGTTGGTGCACCTATAAGATGCATCGAGCCTGGCCACGACACCGGAATTTAAACTGGGTTCCTCTTAAACGTGCAGTCTAGCACATACCCGCTAAGAGCGCATGCGTGTTTAAGAGGTTGCAGGCGCAACATTTCACCGCAAAAAATCAGCAAATCGCTGATTGTCGCGATATATAAGCCCATCAGTCGTCCCGCAGTCTTGCGGTCGCAGGCCCCACACAGCTTTCGTGGCCTGGTATGTTCTCGTCTTAGTTTTTTCGGCGGCAGCTTTTCGATGGAGGCGAAAAGCAAGGCGCCCGTGTGCTGTACGATTTAAAGAACCCCAGGTGGTCGAAATTTCCGGAGTCCTCCACTACGGCGTCTCTCATAGCCTGAGTCGCTTTGGGACGTTAAACCCCACAAACCAACCAACCATTTTTCAAGAAAAAGAAAGGACAGTAACGGCCTTACTCTCGGTGGATACCTGAACTGACTCGTGAAATGAATATCACAATTTGTTTTGAGGAAAGGAGCGAAACAGGTACCGTAATGGAGGGCTCCGCAGTGACTTGAACCGTTTAGGAACGTTGCATCGACATCACGCAGCACACGGGCGCCTTCTGGCGTTCCGCCTCCACCGAAAACGCAGCAGCCTCCGCGACCGGGGTTGAACCACTGGTCCTCAAGCTCAGTAGCAGAGTATGCTACTGAGCCTATACACCGCGGTGGGTGAAGGAAAGTGATAGCGGCAGCCAGAGGAAAAGAGGTGGCGCAATGCACGCCCAATGATTAAATTCAACACAAGAGGTAGTTCTTGACGTCCTCCTTTCGTATAACACACATTAAATGAGATCGGACATCGACACCAGAGCTGCGGGGTTCCAACACGCAACCGCGTGTCCAAGCACCAAAAGCCATGAACACTCAGCTGGCAACCGTGACAGGTCCCTGCAGTATATTGCTCTATAACAGCTGTCTCATAATCCATTTCCCCGACAGCTTTGATTGCGGCACTGCTTGTACTGCACTGCTAATTGTGCTCCCGCATGGTGGGAAAAAAGGTGAAACAATCGACTCGACTTGAAAACAGCTCGACTAACACGCTTGTTTTCTGAACGCAACGCACATATCTTGTCGTATAGTTATGAAGAAAAATAAAACTAAGTAGGATCACACATGGTCACATGGAAGGGGCAACACAACAAGGTATTCAGTGATTCCATTTGGGACAGCCATTTTGTTGTACATCGGAAAACGGCGAAATATCGGTGCGCCGAGTCAATACTGAATCATCGCCGCCTGCTCCGGATTGTACGGGTCAAAATACGCGCTGTGCAAATAAATAAATAACAGCGCCGATAGCGTTACCAATACGTGAAAACTTCCTATACAAGCGAACATGGTTTCTCAGGTGTAACGCTTTCTCCGCTTGAACGCGTTTCGTAGCCTCCCGAAGAACACGAAGAAAGAAACCGAAAATAACTGGCACAACCTTCCCTTTCACGCCTGCAGCTCTCTGTCTCTGACAACATTTCGCACCCCAATCACCGCGTCGATCAACTCATCTGGCGTGAACTGGCCACACGCACACGCCACACTCAAACCAGTATACAATAACGGGACGCTTCTCTCGCGATGGCCCACGAACACGCACATTAGTCGCGCGGTCAAGAGCAAACACTAGACGGCCATTACATGGACGAAGCGTTGGCCGGCGCTTGACTGAGCGTACGATAATTAGGCTTAAACGAACCAAGCGTGACAAGTGCCGGTTCACTCTCAACGCCCCTACCTGTTCGTAGACGACTGCGGGGAGGGGCTTGCGCGGACTGTCGGCCAAGGCGTCAAAGCCGCGCGATGGTTTTCCAGGGAGGCTTCTAGATATCTATAGCTTCCAGACATCGGCAAAGCTATTATTTATTCGAGCCCGCCTCTTAGGCAGATAAATCTCTCTATCAGAAAGCGCGCCCGAGGCCGCTAATATGCGTCGGCGTATTAAAACCTCACCTCGCTGCTGATTATAAACGCATGAGGCAGCCATGAAAGTATAACTAGCCCTCTGATGTAGCGATAACTCACATCAAATGCGGTTGTAACGCACAGTTATGAAGGATATAGCTATTTCCTTAATGGTCTTTCGAGAAGGGTCTTAGAGAAACAAGGTTAATGTGAGGAAAAGCTGGGGAGGGGGAGGGGGGGGGGGGTAGCTTGCACAGCCTGAAACTGGTTTGCGGTGGGCACAAAAATTTAAACCGGAACTTTAGCCATCTTTAGTGCAGGCGCTCGTGGATCACCACGTGGAGGTTGATAAAAAAAGAACGAGATGGCGGCCGCCATGACGCCGTTTTGTGACATTTATCGAGCCAGTGCGCAAACGATTGACACCAGCACAGTAATTGCGCCACTTTGGTAGACTGCAGTTCTGACCATCTGCCCCGCTTCGATGACACTATCACTTTTGCTCGCACACCTGAGTGATCGCTCATTAGTATCGCTTATTGATTACCTTCGCGTGAGCAGACAATTTTGCTACCCATTCTGTTGGCCTCAAGAAGCAAACATTATAAGACACGCTAACTACTAGTGCACCCACTTCCAAGTTAATTCCTTACTTCCATTTTTGTACATGTAATACGGTTTCCATGTTCTTATGGCTGCATCAGCAGTGGTGAAAAGGTTATGCATATTAATGCCTCCAACGCCATTACAGTTAACCGCGGCATAGCCTCATATATACACAATTCAGTGTATACATGAGGCGATGACCGGGCCTGCCTAGCCTAATCTTATCATCCTCACCGCGATCAGCCCCGTTACACACAGCATCCAACTATATAAATCTCCGTTATTTTCTCTATAAATCTCACCCTGCCTCTGCTTCGGAGTCCGAGTGCCAACAACCGACGCGTGACTGAGCCCCGCTGCGCTTGGGACACATATTGACGGTCACGTATAAAGTTTCAAGGCAGACAACTGAGAAAGTCGGTATACATTCGTCGTGAGAAAAAAACAAAAAAGGCAAAAGCGCTATAAATACGAACACAAGCGCTGTGTTCTCCCTCCTTGTGTTCGTGCTTGTAACTCGTTTGTTTGTTTTTGTTCTCACTCTGAAAGTATAAGGCCTCCCCCACCAATCTCCAATGAGCGCCCTATACCCTCTGCATACCCTCAACCATGTTATCCTTATTCTCCTAAATTCAATTTATATCCCCCAGACCCCCTTGTCATAACTCCATTTTCTCCCCTTTATTTCTGCTAGGATATATCAACAGCCTTGCCAAACTTAACATAGTTTCTCGGCGCAGAGCTCTTACCTTTGCGACCCCAGTACTTAGGCGCAAGGCTCGGAGCTGTACGACGAGAAATCTACACTCCGCCAAACACTATCCGTCCCAGAAGTGTTTTAGGTGGCAAGGTGACGCGAACCAACGACCGAACACTATTCGGAGTGGAGGAAGAGGTGCGTCGGTTGCGCAGCTCTCTCTCGCCCGATTACGTAATACGCGCACGTGCGGCTTCTAGGGCACCTCCCCAAAACATTTAGTACAACGAGCCATGGTACTCATTTTGGTTCACAGACAGTTCTGATTCAACAAGTAGACCAAAGCGTGGTAATCAACTCTCTCACTATGTATCGCATATATCCTCTTAGGCACTGCTGGACACCCACGATATCTCTCTGCTACGTCTACTATTATTAAACGAGTGGGCGGCGTTACCAGACCAACTTCCCCGCTCGCAGCAATGTTATATTTCAAAAGACCTAAATACATTACTTCGCGCCGGTATGCAATCGCGCCTATGTCGTCTCTGTTACTAATGGATACTGGTGCAACCCAATATTTTACTACAAAGTCAGTAAAGCATATGGGCAAACATAGCGTCCGCAGTGAGGACCCTTTATCCAGATGCTGAGATGAAGAGACAAAAAATATTGAAAGAAACGATCGTCTCCGCTGCAGACTGTCGGTACGTCCCGCTCTCGCAACGGCGCCTTCTCTGCCCTCTCCTCCGACTTCGTTTATAATCCGGACTTATGAGCCGGCTCATCCGCGAGCCACGCGTTCCGTAACCGCGCTTTGTGAGCGCGGGCGAGCTTTCAGCGCGCAGTATACGCGGCTCTTGAGCTCGATGAACGAGCTCGCTGGCACGCACCGCAGCAGTCACAGCAATCGGCGGCGTATAGCCGAGGGAGGGGTCCCCGGACCCATTTCCATTGTGTCTGGCACCGTCTATCAGCTTTGCTGGCCACGGGTGGGGGTGGCCTCGTAAAGAGCACCGATGGAAGACGTGCCCGCTTCGTTTTGAATAAGCGCTCGAGCGACCGCAGCGCCGCCGCCCGGCGGGAGGGCGCAGCACAGACTACGCCCCGACGGCGCAGCCGCAAAAAACCGGTGATAACGATGCGCATAAGCTGGGCGCCATTTCGCTCAGCCTTTGCTTGCAGCATTCAAAGACGCTTCTCGCAACGAGTATACGGTACCGCACCGCACACAGCTGTACCCCGCTCCCGACATTGCGAACAGCAGAAGAAGAGCATCACGCATGCTCTGAAGTATAAGAATGGTGATAACGAAAGCAACGGTTTATATTTACAAGCCGTTTATCCATCGAGACAGAGGCATCCCTTGTCGTCGTCCGCGCGGTTATTCGCGATAAGAAACGCGTGAATAGGTCTCGGGATATGAGAATGAACGACCGTCTTCTGCATGTGTGGCATCCATGAGACGTAGAACGAACCTCCGCAGATGGTCCAGAGCGCCTCCCCCCCCCCCCCCCCCCCTCCCCTCCCCTTCCCCCACTGTTGGAAAACTTCCACTGTTCGCCCACTGTTCCTGTATTCTTCTCTCCTCTTTGAATAGGTCAGAAGCATGGAAAGTTATTTCGGGGATGCAGACCTGGGGCCACATTGTGTAACACGTCTTTTTATATAACCGGAGCTTTGCGACTCGGACACAGGTGACAATAACATCTGCGTCTAGTGGCCACATGCGACAAACTCAGCACGGGCCGAATGTCGGCTGGTTGCTTTTGCTGCATCACAAGAGAGCTGCAATGTTGCTCGGAGCTAAAGAGCTTACAAACTTTCCGCTCCGTGATTTGCTTGTGCGCGTCTGAACCCGCGTCTAAACTCTTTAAGTTATCCGCTCAAAATATCAGCAACAAATATTTGTGAACAGGTGAACAACACCTGTCTCTCCGGAGCGACGTAAAAACGATAACCAAAAACTAATCGAACAAAGCTGCTCATCGATCAAGCTACTCTAAACCGACCTTCGAACCTAGACAACGTACGTCCATCTTGCCTTATCCGAAAAGTGATCTCTACCAATGCTAATGTCAAACCACGATGCAAACTGCGCAGAGTTTAACGTTATAGGGTGCATTCTGACTTTATAAAAATGGCTTCAGATTACACAGCTCTCCGAGAAACATGTTTGTAGACATGATGACAAAGAAGAACAGGAATATCACGCCAGCACTGTGCACGGTGTTCGATGGTCTCAGCTCGCGTGCCCAGAGCCAAGCAAGCCATTCAGCATACGCAGTTCTGCCAAATCTTTTTTTAACGAATATAACGACTTGCGTTTCACCTCTTCATTGCACGAAACGCCCGTCTGAAATCTTGTAACCTCGGAATATACATAAGCTAGGAGAAATAACGGATGAAGACGATAAAACATAAGTGCCTATCGCGACTTCTCTTGCTAGTACGATACAGCCCACATACTGCGACTGACGTGAACAATTCACCGACAATTGGCAATTCACTGAATGTGACGTTACGCTCTCAGCTTTTCTTTTCTTTTCTTTTCTCTCTCTCTCTCTCTCTTTCCCAAACCACCCGATTCGCGCCCGATAAGAGGGATGTTTTCAGATCCAAGGTCCAGTCGCTCACGCCGGTGATGTGTTCGGAACAAAATTTGGAATAGCAAAGGCCGAACAAACAAGGTCGGCTACACCAACGCATAAGTGCGCTGTCCGATCCCATCGCTGCCGGAGTCGCCCTTTCTATGCGCGAGCGGGTGACAGGTCGCGCGCATGGCTCGTCCCGGTTGACGCGCCCCGCAGCGTGCATTGACGACGGAGGGAGGAAGAGGGACGAACCTACGCGGAAGCTATCCTCCGGCCTTGTTGCCTCCAGCGCTGCTCCGTGCGGCGTACCCTGATGAAGTGCCTTTCTTCTCGCCTTTCACGGTCGCGCCCGAAGCCGCTGGAGCAGGGCGCCCCGCATGCTTGTGCGTGTGTGAACGCTAAAAATGACCACCGCCGCCCCACGCGCGCGAGACGTCATTACACACGCGCGCAAAACAAGCCATTCGGCCCCATCAATAGAAACGTGCAGCACTGATGCAACCCACGGCGCCACTGGCTGCTATACGATCAAGTGCCCACATTTTCGAAGAACGCTGCATACACTATACCGCATGTATAACGGCGCTTCAGGATTTACCACCGGGGGCGTCCTTGTCTGCAATGTAGTTGGATACCATTGCTGACAAACTCCTGAACCTTTAAGTCACAGGAAGCTGGGACTGGGGGAAAATGCCTGTAGCAGAATTCATCGCGGCTTCAGTTTAGGCTTCCTCCTTAGATCGCTCCAACGCGAAGCTCAGCCAACTTGTTCAGCAACAGGTCTTTCTGCCGCCAGCCTTTTCCTACAGAGCGCATAGTTTTGAATTGGACCTGTAACTGGCTCACCACGGTTGTGTGTACAACTTCCCAAACGCTGCACCGTATTCCGCGAGACGGCAGTGCAGGAATGGGGGAACGCCGCCGCGCGTTCCCGCGATATGGAAGACGTTGTCGCCTTCCAGGCCTTGGAGAAACACAAACGGAGCTCTCTTCTGCTTATCTCGATGCTGCGCTAGGATGAAAAACGAGCTCGCGTGTGAGAGAGAGCGCGAAGATCAACAGGGTGTATAGAAGAGCCGGGCCGTTGGCGTGGAGCCGGGCGTCCCAAGGAGAGCATTATACCTCGATAAGGAAAGCATCGAAATTACGCGCGTACTTTGAGTGACCTTAACGATCTATTGTGAGAGGTTGTGAGAGGCACGTACGCACGCTGGCACCGACATGGCACCAGAAACTAAAAAAAAAAAAAAAAAGATGCCGAGCGGTTGGCAAGGTCGGGTCACCACCGTTCTTCCTTTACAGTGATGTTTGGCATCGAAATATTCAGCCCCGCCGGGGTGGTGCAGTGGTAAGACGCCCGACTACTGTGCTGGAGTTCCCGGGATCGAATCCCGGCCTCGGCGGCTGCGTTTCGATGGAGGCGAAACGAAGTGGTGTCCGTGTGCTGTGCGATGTCAGCGCATGTTAAAGATCCCCAGGTGGTCGAAATTACTCCGTAGCCCTCCACCACGGCCCCCCTTTCTCTCTATACACCTTCACTCCAGCCTTCATCCCTTCCCTTACGGCGCGGTTCAGGTGTCCACAGAGCAAGTGTGACAGATACTGCGCCTTTCCCTTCCTATGAACCAACCAACCAACCATCGAAATATTCACAAGCGTGCTAGTTTTAATGCACGCATACGAGCCCAACAAAGACTGGATTAGGATGTCACCTGAGGCCACCAGGTTCAACTCGTTCCACAACGTCGATCTTCTATATAGTTTTCCATTTGTCAAGCATACGACTATATGACCAGGCTGCGGTGTAAATAGATCCGATATGTTAGTAGGCTTTCCGACAACTTAGAGAACAGACCTACAGTGTTATTGTACTCCACCCAGAAAAAAAAAATTATAAAGCATGTACGTTTATTTCTTTTTGTCCAACCGATGCGCTGCCAGCAGACCGACGCCATGTGGAAAGCTACGACGATGTCAATTTCTGCGCGTCATTCTAAAATGTTTAGAGATAAATCATTGGCAAAAAAAAAAAAAAAAAATCACCGTGTTTAGGTTTTACCAATAAATGCATCAATACTTTAGGCCATACAAGTCACCCTAGCTCTCGAGTCGCACCCAACTGTCGGTGCTCGTGACGCATTGGCTATTAACACCACACGTTTCAATGGGCGGATTTATAATTATCATACTATAGCGCATATCAAACACCTAAGCTGTCCTCGTTCTCGGCGCTCTGATTAGAGCTAGCCTTGTACCAAAA
This sequence comes from Amblyomma maculatum, assembly GCF_055883805.1. NCBI lineage: Eukaryota > Metazoa > Arthropoda > Arachnida > Ixodida > Ixodidae > Amblyomma > Amblyomma maculatum. Next base: position 53,740,363 of record NC_139347.1, on the reverse strand, counting down.
ATTACTAAATAAATACAAGAACGCCATTGGAATTTTTGCGTTAAGGCAAATAGACGCATTATTTTCACTCGCCAAATTCGATATAGAAGTGATAGTAGAGCTGCCTTATTTAGTAGAAAGGCCCTGACGAAGAAAGCTTCACCAAACGGGACAGCAAACAACGGTCGCATGCCTGTGGTGCCAAACGCACAAAGCAATTAAAACGACTTTCGTACCTTAGCGATGTTTCATCTCTTTCTCTCTCTCTCTCTCTCTTCATTCCCGCAGAACCTATACAACCCCTATACCATTAGTATCGCAAAGTGGCAAGCAGCACTCCGCCTAAGAATTTAGAGGTAAGCGCGGTAGACGAGCAATCTCTCTCTCTCTCTCTCCCTTTTTTTTCTTCCGCAAAGGCGCTAAGGCCGCATCATCGGCTGAGTAGAACAACAGATTCCACAGCAGGAAGACTCTGCAGAACTCCATTCCCTCTACGCTCACGTAATCGGCTGGTCTCTCATTTTCAAGCGCACCTCAAAGCCTCTCCCTTGTCGACTCATCGAGCTCATTGTATGATGGCCAACTTTATGAGCGTGCTATAAACGAGGTTTGTGATCGTGACGACGACGTTTTAGTGGAACGTTCAAGTGAGAAAGCGCGGTGTTTCAAAGAACCTAGCCTCCCGCACAGCTTAGAAGTTTGGGTGGAGTGAGACTCACTGTGGGGACCCCTTGGTGATATATGCTGCACATATCAATCCCATACGTAAATAAAGTTTGATTCTTGTTTCGACATACGACAAATGTGCACGCGGTCAGATCACACTGCAGGCACTCGTGCAAACGCCAGGGGCCGTAAAATACACGCGAGCACTGCACCTAATCTCCGTCTTTCGAACGGGCGTCGCCTCTTTAAAATGGTTATAGCAGATATAAGCGGGGAAGGCAATATCCAGCCCTCTAAAAACCACGCAGACTTTGCGCCCCTGAGTTAAGGTATCCACTCGCGTATCACAACGGACCTGACTGCTCCGAGTGGTGGTTGCTTTATCATCAGCCAGGGCCCTGTGGGTTAGCTAGTAGTAGTAGTAGTAAGTGGTTATTTTATTATTAGATTTTAAAAAGGGAGGAAAATATGTTTGCCAGCCCCGGTATCTGATATCTGAAGCACCTGAACGGGGGCGGTGGAAATAAAGGGATAGTGAAGAAGCGATAGAGGAAATCATAGAGGTGAGCGACAGGAAGAAAGGACAGGATAGGCAAAAATAAAAATAAAGAGAAATATATACACTATGGCACAGTATACAGTAGGTTAGCTACCACGGATCAGCTATCCTCGACGTCCAAGCCTAAGGCGACCCACTTGCATAAACCCAAACCGTAAACAACAACAACAACAGCAACAACAAAAGTGCGCACTCTTTTCAGATGCCAACACACGCACGGTAACCGCCGTCAAGCGTCAACCAGACCGAATGACCTCTTTGAACAGCCTCAGCTAGAGCAGGCGGGCGAAGGACGGGGCCCGATTCGGTGCCGCGCGAGAGGAATGTGCGACAATTTCGCCGATGTCTCACACAGCGGAAACGCTCGCGCGCAATGAGGCGGCGAGGTGCGCTCTCGCCGGGGAAGCGCGTGGCGGCCGCAGGGCCGTTTCCGTTCCAGCGCCCCCCGGACACCCACGCGGAGCTAAAACCAGCCTCGACACGGCGGCGGCCTCCAAGAAAGCGCGCCGCCGGCAACAAGCGCGCTAGGCACGCAGCGCGCTCAGCCGAGGAGCGAGCAGCTCGCTACGACGATCACGGTATACTCGAGCGTCTCGCAAGGCCCTCAAGTCGCAAATGTGTTGAAACTCCAATCAGAAGCTCGCCTTCGAGTCGTACGCATTCTCCTCATCCTCCTAAAAATGTTCCCTACAGTACAAAAATGTCATCTGACATGCCAATAACTCGAGTACGTTGTCTCTTAAACTTACGCATACAGCCTTCCTATAGCTGTGCCACCTTTTCGTACACTAAGGACACCTAGACGAATTCGGGCGCACTGGCAGTCGAATACCTTTCGCTTCTTCTCGATAACAAAGAAAGACATCGGTAGCTGTACTATTTTCCCCGCTTCAACCGAAAAAACGAAGACGCTTACAGAATAGCAGGCTTTCACTGTCGCCATAGCCGGCCTATAGCACAGACTGACGGGCGAGTTGATATAACATTATAGAAAAAGGCAGCGCACTAGCACAAACACGAGGGAGGAAGGGACAGGACTCAGCGCTGTGTCCTGTCTCTTCCTCCCTCGTGTTCGTTCTGGTTGTGGTGCGCATGCCATAGCGGCCGCCATGATGGTAGACTGGTTGGTCTCTGTACGCTCTTCGGATCCACTTATCGCCCCGTGCTGTATTACGCATTCTCTATAAGCTTTGAGTAGTGCACCGTCATGACACTTGTGACGTCATTTGCGAGCCGTTACAGGTGAGCATCGCAAATGGATATAAGAAAAGCACTTATCGGCAGCAGCTACGCCAGACTCGAAACCTGAATGAAGAGCTTTCTTGCTATGATGTTCTAAGCTTACGACGTTCAGGTCGGACTAATTGCGCGCACAAAACAGCAAAACCAAGAAATACAGGCATGCGAGCAAGTGTCACCTGTGGCAGCAAAGTGAAATGCAAGGATTCTAATCAGAAGTGTTGGCAACGCAGGTGTTCACGACAACATCTCTGTCCCAGACACGTACTACATCAGACAGATGCTGGTCTCCGAAAACGGGCAACGAGAGATTCGCTGACTTTAAAATAAAATGCTTCGTATAATTGGCATGGACGTGATTGTGCGACACCAGCGGAGTAGCGTGCGTGGAAAATGATGCACGCAAGAAATATGCTCACGTGTTGGATGCATCCAGTGGCAAATTGCATTGGTTTAGTTCATAGCGGAGAGCGCTTTACATTTTTTACGAAGACTGCGTACATCTTTCTAGGTAACAGCTATATATAGCCGTTTCTGAGGTAAAAATTGTTGCTGCTTTTGCGGCAGCTAGCTTCTGTCCATGTACTTCTGAAGCAGAGATAAATTTATCATCATGAAATCAAGCTAAATATTTTTACAAATTCGATACATATTCAAATGTGGAATAAATTTTAGCAAATCAGGCTAATAAGTGCAGGCCTCAAGATAGTAAAATGGTTTTGGAGTTTAACATCCCAAAGCGACTGAGGCTATGAAAGACGCCGCGGTGGAGGACTCCGGAATTTTCGACCACTTCGGATCCTTTACCGTGCACTGACATCGCATAGTACACGGACGCCACTCCGTTTCGCCTCCATCGAAACGCAGCTGCAGGCGGTCGGGTTCTAAGCCGAGAACTCCGGCACAGTAGTCGAGCATATTAACCACTGCGCCACCAAGGCGGGGCGACATACTATATGAACAAAAGGATTCGTGCAGGGAAGTATTTGAAGTAAATTCGTTCAGTACATACGCGATGAGGAATCGTCGTGTTGGCGAGGTGAAAAAGCCGCACGCACCAGGCAACGAAGAAAATTCGGAAAGAGCCCGATTGAAACGCCGTTTCTTGCAGCACCACACCACACGACAAGCTCGTATCCTAGGCTTTTGCGGCACTGAGCGTCCGCCCTTCGCTTCTTCGCAGCGCCTGTAAGCGTACGGCGGGGCATAACGCAACGCGCGCTCAGGCCGGAAACGAAGGCGTGCAGCACGGCGTCGCTGCAGCTTTCTTTCTAACCCGTTTCTGGTCTTTTTCTTTCCGCCGCCATCGCAGCCGCAAAGAGCGCGGAGCAACACGACAATTTCCCTATGTTTTTACGACTTCTACGCGGATTTTCTGTTGCCCCCCCCCCCAGAAAAAAAAAAAAAAAGAAAGAAAGCCGCCGCCGCGGCACATACACGCGACGCATGCATGGATCCACAACTAGCAAGTTCACCAGGCAGAGACGGCTCCAATAGCGGGAAAAAAATGAAAAAATCAGCATTTTCGGCTGCATGAAAACTGCCGCGTTTCTTGTCCATTGGTAAAAGTAAAGCAGGGACCGTGCAGGCTCCCAAACGAAGCAACCGTGGCAGAGCAGTATTAGGTTTGGGTCGCATGCGCCTGAGTATCGTACCGCTGCCAGCAGTTATTACGTTTGTGGCTGGTGTGCTCAGCCCACCGCTGACGCCAGTTGTTACGTGCGGCTCGCGACCCCTCGGTAGCGTTGGCCTGGCGGCTCCGTGGACGGCGGACGGCATCAAAGGTGCCAGCAAAGACGAGGCGTCTTCTAACGAAACAACCTTTACTACAACATCATGAAGGAACGGGTAGAGAAGCTGACCCGGAGAGAATACAGACACTCTCACACAGCTGGTGTCTAGCGTCGTGTCAACGGCGCGTCAAAGTAGTCTCTGTTTCAGCGGAGTCGGCCGCTGCTTTTTATAGGTTTTCCAGTTCACAGGGAAAGAGAAAACCCTCACAGGAAATGTAGAGTCCGGCAAGTCTGGGCAAGATGGGATGACTCCATCGCAGGTGGTCCGAACGCATCTCCTCCACCTCCTGCAGACGGGCGAGGGCGGCGCACTCTCCCCCGAGCTCCGGGCTTGGCCGGCGTTTGCACACACACGCACGCACACACATTTGGCGCGTGGCAGGATCACGTTGAGACTTGCCCGCGGGAGGAAGCGTTGCGCGGCCGATGAACGGCGTCGAAATGGCCGATCCGCTCGCGGTTCTGCCTGTTGCTATGCGGTGGCCGCGTCAGCTGTCCCACTTGTCGTTGGAGAAACGTAACAGCAGTGACGACACTCTTGACAAGTCGTAGTGCACGCGCATGTCCCAGCAGGTTTCTAGGCCAGCAACAGGACGAATGCGTTTAAACAAGAATAAGACAACCTATAGCCAAAATTGACCTAGATATATGTTTGCCCATTCCCATCGCAGCACAGAGAGTGGTTACATTTACAGTGCGGTCGTTACATACGTGGAGCACAGGTGCGACGTGAGGAATACGGAACAAGGGAACTCGGGCCAGGACTAACACAAACAAATGCAGTACAGTACGGCAGCTATTGCTAGACGTTAAAGAAACCCAGAAGCAGCCCACAAACGCAGTGTCCAAGGGCTTTCAGTCACGGTTTGACTTGTAAGCGTCAGTGAGCCTAAATTAAGTATACGCCCTGAAGGCGGGATGAGCTTAGAGAGGGAAAGTGTCCGTCCATTCTGAGAGCCTGAATAGCGGGTGGTGAGCTGTGTGTGCAGAGCCCGTCAACGTCGTCTTCTGCCCATTTCCCATTCTGCCGCTTCCGAAATAAATCTGAATGGAAATATGCAGCTCTTCACTTGCGTTTGATAAAAACAGTGCGCCGTTTTCGTCCTCAGGAAGCTAAAAAACAAGCGTGCCTGTGTGCTCAGTGTTGCGAATTAATCACCCGTATCAACTTGGGCCAAACCTAAAATTAGACGGATCGGCCGATGGCTAAGAATGTGCGATGAGCGAACGGCGCCAGGCACGCGAATAAACAAAGAAGGTGAAATGTAAAGGCAAGCTCTTCGTTAGCCAGTGTACACGAGGTCCCTGTCTTGACCACAGAAGTTGACCACACTCGTTAAAGTGCGAGCAAGGAGTTTATCCTATACCTCCTTCCTATGGGCAGGAAGTCCACAGCGAGCAACACTCAAAGGAGAGAGAAAGCCGTCGCAGGTCTGCACAAAGTAACTTCTACGAGCTTCGAAGCTCGTAAAAAAACGGAGCCCTTCCAAACATTCTGCGGAGGTTCTTCCGTCATGTGTTTGTGTGCGAGCGCTTCTATTTCGATACGATTCCGTTGGCAGTCAGTGCAGGGCCGCAAGAGAGAATGCATATGCAGATCTGCATCCACTCGACGCACTTTCAGCGACGACAGCGAGCTTACCGCAAAGGTTTAAAGCTCGCGGCGTCCGAGGTTATGGCGTTACTATCTGAGGCTACCATTAAATTCTGCCCGGACATAACACTGACTGATTCCAGCAGCGGATGTTCGTCAGCAAAGAAGTGACGTGCTTTCGACGCCAACGTTACGTCACATCTTGCCTTGCTCAGTGACTGCAGGCCGTCTCCTTATAGGTGGGGGTAAGGTGGAGACGAGACCGGTTAGTGCTTCCGGAAGGCAGCTGAGTTCCCACAGCGTGAGTGAATTGAGTGAATCACTTGGGTGGAGGTAGGTTTCCGGTGGTTACTGGAGCTTCTGGCCGGCGGAGTTCGGTGGGAAAGTAGATAGAGGTTCCCGAGAGTGGAGTCTTTACGCGCCGACACTTCGCAAGGATGACGCCGACATTTACGCCAAGTCCCGACAACCCACATGTGCGTGGCCACAACGCACTTCACAAGTGTAGTGAATAAATCGCCACCCGCATCAGAAACAACGAAAACTAAGGCTACATATTGTGAAATTCAGTACAAAACGACCGGTCTACATATAATTATGAATAATGGTAAAACAAAATATTGAGGCGACACTTAAACTCCGCCTTTTTTTTTTTTTTTTAAGGTGTGAAAGCGTTAACGGCTCCCGTCTGCGGCGGGTCATCATGTGCTCTTATGACTTCGAACAACCCAGCAACCAATCAGTGCCATGCTACGTCACTTGCAAATTACAATCAACTGCCAGAGCGGAAAACAGATGTTTGTTTCTAGCGTTCCTGGACATAAACGGGGCATATACGACAACGTAAACAGGGAACTCTCGTGGAACTGTGTAGCATCACTGCCACTGTTCGTGCTTTATATGATTAATATAAAAATGAGGGTGCACGAAAGTAATCTAGGTTTTCGTCTTCCGTACAGATTAGGCGGAAAGGCCATATTTTGCAAACTGAAGATTTGCAAACTGGTTAATTTTTCTGGACATGAAGGGGGACGCTCTATCATTTTTAGCGAAATTAGGTTCTGTTTGATTATTTTTACCGGGTCAACCGCTCCGGTGCTTACAATACAAGACCATGAAATACCCAGAGTGCAAGAATACAAATATATATGGGTATGAGTAAACGAAGGACTGACATACAAGAAAAAGCACGTCTGCCCTAGCAGTTTGTTAGGGCAAAAAGGCGAAAAGATGCCGGGATAATGAAGCATATATTGTGGGGTTATAACTGGTATGAAGAACTGATGGGTATTTGGAAAGTAATAATAGCGTCAGGGCTTACTTTCGGGAATGTGGTTTTGTGCCCAAGGGCTGACCTACAGTCGATACAGAGAAATAAATCGGAGAGCTGTTAGGAGATTACCACTAGGTTCGAGGCAGTACAGAGGGATATGGGATGGACATCTTTCAAAGCACGTGAAGAGCAAAGTAAAGTATTATTATACGAAAAACGACAGATAAATTTGGACGATAATAAGTGGGCAGCTAAGGTGCCTAAACACCTATACCAAAAAAGCGTTAACTCGTAATGACGGAAAAGAGGGCTAGAACACCAACCGGCAAGTGTGGACATAAGGACGGCGAAATAAAGAGCCTAAAATTACAGGTAAAAAAAAGAAAACACAGACTAAAACACTCTATTAATTCAACGGAAAAGAAACAGCGAGTAGAACTATACCGAAACAGGATAAGGCAGACAAAGGAATCGTTCCGTGGTAACTCCAGATGCAGTGCCCTGCTCTTTGAAGCCAGATAAGGGCGCCTTAGAATGCGCCGCTATACAAAGAAACTTAGCCAATATAATTACAACTATGCAGGGCGTGGTAAATCTGTAGAAATAAATGAACAGCTTATACTCGAATGCGATGGCATCCATCCGCATGTCAACGCAGGTACCCTCATTCTCCCTGCGACCCTAGGTTTCAGAGATAACAATGGCCAGATGAATGAATCAGCACTGGAAGTCAGCAAAAAGCGGTTAGGAGACTGGTGCCTGAAAAGCGGACAGGTGACAAAGATTGCAAGTGCAGTAGTAAAAATGTTATAAAGAAATGAAGAATTTATTTACCGATTTTTAGCAACTTTAAATAAATATTAAGGAGAAAAGAAAGCCGAGCATGGTGGCATCTGCCACCACCCCGCTTCAAAGGCGGCGTCCCTATATTTGTCCTTATATACCAGCCATCCATCTGCCAGAGGAATGCCCGTGATTTCTCGCTCACCAATGCCGAAAACGCCGATGACGGATATTTTCTGGAGAACGGAGTCTTAAATCAGCCGCATTAAAAAACAAAGCAAAAAAAGCCCCTGAGAGCAGACTTCCTGCGACTAATGTACCGTAGACGCTTACTTCTTACGCTTGGACAACTTGGCTCCAAGTAAATTTTGTTTTCTTTTGCCCGTTGTTATCATTATCGTTCATTGTTCTCTTTAATTTTGAATCTGAATTGCCTTTATTTCCATAAACATACAATTTATGGGGGATTTAAGGAAAAAGCTGCACACGGCAACTTGACGGGCCTTAAACCCAGTCTGAGGGCAGCGGACACAGGCACTGATTCAGGAAAAACAAAAGAAACAATACATAATAAAAAAAAATAACAAATTATAAAAAAAAAAATTAAGAACATGTTGGCTTAGACATTATGCCAGCAAACCATCACCCGTGAGCATTCCAACGCAGTCTCCTGCACGGGGTAACCACACTGTGGTCCGCGCGAGCAGTATGAGAGAAAGTGGGGGAGGATGTTACGTGAGCGTGGAACCACGCTGCACGGCGCATGGCATTGATCCAAGTTTGTGAATTATTGCACCCGGCTGCAGATGCGCGAGCCCGCGGCGCGATTTTATACACCGCGAGTGGCTTCTCACGTCAGTTTGTAAATATAGTGCGAGGTTCAAAGTCCCCATCGCGAGACGAGGTCGGGCGCCTGGAAAAACACAGCCAGCCCGGTTGAGAGCAGTGCCGCAAAACGGGATGTAAATCAGCGGGGCAATGTCCGCCTTCAGAAAGCTCTGAGCGCCGCGAAAATCGCAAACCGAAGTGGTGCCATGCCACGATGAAGGAGCAGAGCGCCAGATCCCGCCTTTCAGCGTGCGCGGTATGAATCAAGGCATAGACCACAAACAAAGGTAAATCGGTGAGACGTACGGTATGGTTTACCGATTCGTGCAAGCGGAAATGCGCGCATGCCGTCTGAGACGTTATCCTGAGTCATTCACCATCTGCTGTTTATTCCCATGTAAAGCCTAAACGCACCCCATATATATATATATATATATATATATATATATATATATATATATATATATATATATATATATATATATATATATATGGGAATACACAGCAGATGGTGAATCATTCACCATCTGCTGTGTATTCCCATGTAAAGCCTGGTGGTGAAGCAGATGGTGAATGACTCAGGAGATATATATATATATATATATATATATATATATATATATATATATATCTGTGTGTGTGTGTGCGCGTGCGTGCGTGCGTGTGTGTGCGCGTGCGTGCGTGTGTGTGTGTGTGTGTGTGTGTGTGTGCGTGCGTGCGTGCGTGCGTGTGTGTGTGCGTGCGTGCGTGCGTGTGTGTGTGTGTGTGTGAAGGAAAGAAGCCAACAGCCGGCGAGGCCAAAGAAAGCTGGGGATTGTAATTTGTCTTTTTTTTTTTAATTTTACTTCGATAATCTCATAAATTAGTAATGTATTCTGTTCAGGGGAACGATAATTAAACGCAAAGTAGAAGAAAAAACAACGTGCCGAACCCACTATGTGTATATATATATATATACATATATATATATATATATTTTTACCCTGTGTTATCCTGTGTATATGTATATATATATATATATATATATATATATATATATATATATATATATATATATATATATATATATATATATATATATTTATTTATTTATATATATATATATATATATATATATATATATATATATATATATATATATATATATATATATATATATATATATATATATATATATATATATATATATATATATTTACCCTGTGTTAGCAAGCTCCCATTTCATAAAGAAAACTAAAACAAAAAAACATTACAGTTCTCTTTTTAATGCTTCCCCAAAATCGCGATCAAGTAACCTTGTTTTCTGTGCCTTTCACCGCCATTTTCTTTCTTTTTTTTTCTTGATTGACAAATCGAGAGCTAAGTTCTAAAGCAACAGAATGAGGGGAAATGCAGCCCCGGCTTCGGTGTTCTTGAATTTTTCTTTTAAGCGCAGCTAGAAAGAGAAAAGTTTTCATCGCCTTGTAAAGTTCTGACAAAAATGACAAGACGAAAACGGAGAGAGTGGTATAAGACGAGATGCAGGCAGTGCAAAGCCGGCTTTTCACGGTGTTCTTGACAAGATACGACCAGTAGCTGTTTTGATGATAGCGTATCAAATAACAAATTGTTGTCCAGACTCCTAAGAGTTATTATAATAACAGCTTCTCCTAGGGTGTAAATGTTAACGAGCCGAACGCCTTCAAGCAAAAACTACAAGCAGATGCATCTTTTCGAAGAACAATGAGATAATGCAAGGCGGCTACATGCTCGAACGAAAGGAACACAAAGAAGCTCAAGACATTCGCAACCGTAGGAGTCTTACAGGTTTGAAGAATAAAAAATATTACTGCGGAAAGCAAAATGAGCGAGGGATCGATTATTTCTACTTGGAACACAGGAGCAGCTTCTTCCTGTCGACGTTCGTACTACGGACAAAGTGTGTCACAAACTTCGCACTGAAGCTCATTCCAAACTATGCTGTCCAGTGACGGACTTGCGTAAAATAAGATTACCGACGACGACGACCATCAGATATTAACAACTCGATCGGTGAAAAATAATTGTCAACGATATCTGCTTACTTTTAACAATATCTACTTTTAATTTTGTTTACTTTTTACTTGTTTACCTTTAACACTGTTTACTTTTAGCACTAGTTAACAATATCTGTTTACTTTTCGCTACTGCGTGAACCGACATGATACAATCATAACAATAACCAGCTTACAACGACGAAGCACAAAATTTGCACTGTTTACCCGAAGCCAGGAGTCAAAATCTAGAAGTCGGTAACATTAGCATCGTATGCATGGATAGTGTGCGTACGCGACTAAAATACCCGCAAATTTAAGCATTTTCCTTCCAGTCAAAAAAAAAATCTGAAATAAAATGAACTTCATGGCATTTAATTAAAGCACCACTTTTTCAAATTTACAGTAACAGCCAGGATAGCAACTTTTCCATTTTTTTTTAGAAATAATTTTGAAACAAAGTCCAGTACTAGAACTTCAGTAAACACGATGAGCGCACGACTCTCAAAGATATGCCAGCTCCCTGACAACGACCCTATTTTTACTCTCGCAGCAAACTTTCCTCCAGAGGGCGGTGGGTGACGCGCGGTATTGCGAGCGTCACGTGTACGCTGTTTACGCGGCGTAGTTTACGTCAGGGTGCGTCAAATACCCAACCTCAAATACCCATTCTCAAAAAGGAACCTTCTGGAGACCGACGCCGACGTGTAAGTTCAGTTCGGGACCTGCACACCAGTGGTGAGAAAGAGGAAGAAAACGCACACCCTCACCTGGTGCCGTCGTAGGGACCCCGTCCTGACGAGCAAGGGCGAGCCGTCCGACGTCGTCGCGGGGCTGCTGTGTGACCGCTCGTGATGGGTGTCCCTGACCGCCCTCTCGGGCGCTGCGCTGCTCAGTTGCGGTGACGGCGGAACGGGAGACGGCGCGGGAGTCCTCGCACCACCACCTGAATCACCCGCCGCCTTCAACCACGACACGGGCTGGGCTTTGCCAGCAGTCTCCTCCGACGCGTTGTTTGCCATCAGGGAAGCCGTGTCAGAGCCCGTCAGCGGGTAGTTGGCGCTGATCTTTCGCCGCGGCGCGGAGGCCTCAGGCACAGCCTCGAGAGACACCGAGGAACTCTTCAGCTGAGTGTCGTCCAGCGAGAGGCTGTTGGACAGGTGAGCGGGTCTGGATCGCGCCGCTGACGAAGTCGCTGCTGCGTTCGTGCTCGACTTGGCACAAGTCGTCGTCGATGTTGTCGTTGCTGCGCCGGTGGTCGTCGTCATCGAAGGGGTCGTCTGGGGATTATCGGCCGGCAGCAGGAAGCTGAGTTCCTCGCAGAAGGCGGTCTTCTGCTTCTCGCCAGTCTTTCGCATCTCTTGTTCAAGCATTTCGCCGTAGGGCCCGCGCAGCCGCTTCTTTGAGTATCGCCGCTGCGGACTGCAGGTGCGCTCGGTGTCCGACGTGGCGCGCTCCGAGTCCGAGAGAGGCGGCGGTGGAGGCGGCTGCGGGGCAGCTCGGCTCAGTGCGGCGGGTCCCGAGTGCTGGCGCTTGTGCAGGGCCCCCGAGCAGGAGAGTTGCGGCTCGCTGCGGCAGCACGCTCCCAGGAGCAGCTCGGTGGCGGCGCCCGTATTGTCGGCACTTGGGTCGGACAGGTGCTTCTTCTTGCTCTTCTCCTGCCGCGGCTGCTCAGGCTGCTCAGGCCGCGAGGAGAGGCTTTGCACCACGTCGCCGAAAGTCTCCTCGCCCAGCGCCTCGCTGGGGCAGAAGTGGCTGTCGGCAAGCGACAAGTCGCTGGGCTGCTTTTCGGGCCGGCCGCCCAGCGCCTTCAGGCCGTTGCTGTCGACCGAGCCGAAGGCCAGCTCCTGCTCGGCCGTCTTTCGCTGCGGCGGGTAGGTGAGCGAGCGGCCGGCCTCCTTCTTGGGGCCCTCGACGGGCGCCAGCCCTTTGCGCCGTTTCCGCTTCTCGGGGGGCTGTGGCGGACCACGGCTGCCGTCATCATCCAGGGGCGCGAAACGACATCCGCGCTGTACGCGCCGCTTGTCGGCGGGAGGCGACGCTTCGCGCTGGTACGGGGTCTCATCCACGATGGACTCGACGGCCGAGTCCAGGGACAGGCTGGACATGGCCACGTCGTCCAGCGTCCTGTCCCCCCGGCCCGCTACGCGGCCCAGGGGCCTGGAAGCGGGGGCCTTGCGCGGCAGCGTCAGCGTCTCGCGGGGCGTCGCGGGCACTGACGGCAGGTCGGACGTCGAGAAGGAAGCGCTGCGGCACACAGGGGCGGGCCTTCGGTTCCACACGTCCGAGGGCCTGCCCGGTGCACCGACGGGGCTCTTGAGCTTCTCGGTCAGCTCCCGCAGCCTGGACCCCTGGAGGGCCGCCGGCTCAGGCTGGCCACCCTCCTCAGCCAGTGTGGCGCGCTTCTTGCGGTAGCGCGAGAAGTCGATCGAGGCGAGGATGGTCTTGATCTGTTCGATCTCTAGCGCGTCGTCATGGCGGACTCGGCGGGCCAGCGTCAGGTAGGCCGGCAGCTGTGGCTTGGCGCGCACGCGTGGCGAGCTGGGCTGCGAGCGGGCGCAGCGCAGGTTGAGCCGGGACGCCGCCTCACCGGCGTCCGGCAGCATCACGGGCTCTCCCTCCGCATGGCCGGGCGCCTCCTCCAGCTGGCTGCAGATCTCCTCCAGGGACTGCAGGATCGCGTCCAGGGGGCCCCGCGCCGAGTCACCTTGCGCCGCGCCCAAGATAGGCGCGCTATTCTCGTCGCGGGGCTCATCCGAAATAGCGCTAGCCTCGGGCCCCTGCGCTGCCGCCGCTGAGCACAGGGCCTCCCAGGCCAGCCGGATGTCGGCACAGCTCGAGCCCTCGGCTACGAGACCGCCGCTCGGGGCGCCCCGCAGCGGCGTGATGGCCGGTGCCGACGCCTTCTTGCGCGGCACGTGCGGCACGGACAGAAGCCGGCCGCCGTCGCCGCTGCACAGGCATTCTCCGGCCGGCTGCGAACAGCAATGGCAGGGTCCCGCGCGCACGCCCTCGGCGCCGGGTTCCGAGTCGGCGCGCGTCAGCCCGAGCCTGCGAGGAGCCGCAGCAGACGCCGCTGTCAACCACTGTCCGAAAAACGCGCAACGCAGACACGTACAGTGGCAACGAGTGCACGACAACAGTCTCTCTTACTCCGGATAGCAATAATAGCACTACTGAGACAGTAACCCGGAGAAAGCATGCAATAAAAACAAACTACACACTATGACCAAAAAGTTATAGCTACCATCCAGCAAATGTCGCGAGGTTCTCCTCATCAAAATCCCGCGAGAGTTTAATCACTCGCTCAATGCCCATAACGTAAGGCAGCCTTGAGAACGCAACAAACACGAAAACAAGTAAAGGGGGGGGGGGGGGGGCGGGGGGAGGCATACTGTTTTCTCACGAGATTCCCTCCACTGATTTCTGCGTGTCTCGAAGAAGGCTTGTTAGACGCTGAGAAAACGAACAAGTACCCACCTGCGGGCCAGGCGCGCCCTGTGGGCCAAATGGGGCGAAGCCTCCCTGGCCGCGAGGGCCTCGAGTTCGCGGGCCCGCTCGCGCACCGACACGCGCCGCTCCGTCATGGGCGCCGCCGGCAGCCTCGTCGCACCGTCCGTCGCAGCGAGTCAGCATCCTCCCCCGCCACGCTGCGGCTGGCACCACGCGGGGCTGCGGACACACGTCTCGTCACACAAACACACACATACGCCCTCCTCGACACGACGACGACAGCGCCGCACTCGTGACGCCTCGTCGCTTCCCCAGTGGGGTATACGCAATCGGCGCCAGCGGAAGGTGTTACTCCTACGAGGCTATGCCAAAGTCTGCTGCTGCTACACGTTGCAAAATGCTCGCAAGAAGAACAAATAAACGAGCGAGCTTTTCGCGAAATGACTCGCTCTGCGTTCGCGGACGCTCCGATTTTAGTGCAGCAGGAAGGCAGCTGCGGAGCCGCGACCCATTTAACGGTGCACTGCTGGAGCTTCACGCACCGCGCCACACTATCGTGATTGACGGGGGTTGGAACGTAATTGCGCACGAAAATACAACCACAGGTGCGCCAGAACTATCATGCCGCAATTAACGGATTGCAACAAGAGTATCAGTGTGTTTTCGCAGCCCCAACTGCCCATGAGCCGTTACGAATTCGTCAGCTGTCTGAAGCACCGCCACGTACAAATGTACCACCAGAGAGAGCTGATGTGTGTGCAATTCGTTTTTTTATTTGCTTTTGCCGTTGTTTCTTTAGGAGGTCATAACAACATGACCACCCGTTCAAATAGGTTGCCACCACGGGCATGATCAGTTACCTCAGAGAGCCGAAAAGGCAGCAAATTGTGCTGGCCAACAAGGAAAAAATTTAAATGCCTTCCGTAACGCTTGGAAACCGCGAACATGGCATCTAGCCTCCTAGTTGGTGCTCATTTCCTTTTTGTCAGAACAAGAGCTGCGGTCAACAGCCTGCGACTGCTATCTATACGTCGCAGTGAAAAGCGGTACCAGTCTTCAAGCCTGAGCGAAATGTGTTAATAGTACAATGTGTTAAAACGAAATAGTCACTGCGGTTCACTTCCTAACTTAGTAACAGTGAGTGAGTGAGTGAGTGAGTGAGTGAGTGAGTGAGTGAGTGAGTGAGTGAGTGAGTGAGCGAGCGAGTGAGTGAGTGAGTGAGTGAGTGAGTGAGTGAGTGAGTGAGTGAGTGAGTGAGTGAGTGAGTGAGTGAGTGAGTGAGTTTGACCGACCGACCAAGGCGCGCAAGTGAAAAACGAGGCATCATATGAAGGCTTTGACGCGATGTTGATTTTGCATTTCAACTCTTTCGAAACACAGCCGCCATCGCCGGCATCAAATTCGCTAACTTGAGCTCGGCAACTGACATCTATGCGTGATCGACCCGCAGGCTTTGTAAATTTCATTCAAGCGAGGGTTTCGTGAACGGCGATGAAAGTAACAATGCACGCAGATGTTGCAGTCTATAAAAAGAAGAAAGTGACAGAATATTTAGCGTGGTTACGCCAAATGCGAATTAAGTACGCTAAAACTTCTGCTTTGAATTCCGTTTGGGTTCGAGACTCGGTTTTCAAAGTGAAGCATGCTTCAAACAAATATCTGTTAAATCGATGAGCGGGGACCAGTGGTAGATCACTATAACGTTTTAGGGCCCTTAACTAACGTACCTTACTAGGACGATGCGAAAGCGCTGTGTTCTGGATCTATTGAGGACGGAGGAACCTTATGAAGGCGACGACATGCAATGGACCGCGCGAGAGACTTGCAGTTATACACTAAGGACTTTCGGGTGCGGCGGCAGCCATCTCTCCACCCAAGACATTATGTTACAGCTCTCGGAAGAGATTGTACACACCAGGAACGCTAAAAGCACCAGGGTCATCTTGGCCTTGGATCTCATCAAGGCTTTTGACAATGTTCGCCATTCGGCCATTATGAACGCTCTCTCTCTCGAATATTTCTGTAGGAGGAAGGATGCACCCCTACGTAACAGCCTTTCCGCGCAACTGAATGGCAGAACTAACATTCGGTTCACACTCTTTACCAACCTTACAACTAGGTAGCAGAATTACACCTCAGGGCTCAGTCCTCTCTCCATTTCTTTTCAATATTACGCTCATTCCTATGGCAAAAGCCCTGACAGTTATCCCCCACCTCTCCCACTCATTCTACGCGTAAGACATTACTCTTTGAACATCAACGGGTAATGTCGGCCAAATGGAGGAAACCCTCCAACCAACAAGTTCCCGAGGTCGATAAGGTGCGTACACTGGGCATCATTATTCAGAACAACGGCAAGAATACTACCGCTATTACTAGGCTCACAAACACAGTCCACCACACCATGACACTGATTAGACGAATTCGAACCGTCACCTGGGAATGCGGGAGCACGACCTCCGCCGCCTTACACAAGCGTTTGTGGTGAGTGGAGTGGTGTACTCCCTTCCATACTTGTTTCTTTCCAAGGTGGAGGAAGTAAAAGTAAGTTCACCAATCAGACAAGCCTATAAAAGGGCCCTCAATCTCCCCAGACACACGTCGAATGCCCGTCTGCTCCTTATGGGGGTTCACAATACCCTAAATGAGCTTAGCGAAGCCACTCGCACAGCACAAGTTGAACGCCTATCACCCACCACAACAGGGAGGCGCATTCTCTCTTTCTTAGGTCTCAACCCTATAAACTCCCTCAGACCCATGCACTCCACCCCGGGAGCAATTTAATCTCTTTTAACAATCCATCCACTCCCGAAAAACGTCCACCCGGTCCACCACGTAGCTCGGCGAGAAGCCAGACCCGCGGCGCTGCACGAGCAATACACGCAGAATATGCTACTCATCAAGCCTATGCCTTGAGCGTGGTTTCCAACACACTTCACCCCACAGTTTCTGGTTCGATTAAAGCTGTATCCTCGTTAGAGGCAGAAGAAGCTGCAATTGCTTTGGCAATCTCCTCAACCACTGCCACACTAATCTTTACTGATTCAAAAACAGCAATCCGCACTTTCGCACGAGGCAAGATTGACACGCTTGCTTTCAAAATTCTCAATTCTATTCAATCCCTAACCAGATCAGTTGAACTCCTATGGGTACCTGCTCATGCGGGCAACCCTGGGATTGAAGCATGCCCACAACACAGCTCGAGCGCAGGTCAACCGAGCAGGGCCAGCTACAGACCCAGGCAGCGCACGCGAACGCCTGGTTACCTATAACCAAATTATTCTCCACTACAGGGAGCAAAGACTCCAGAATTTTCCCCCATGCATACCAATCACTATCTAAACTCGAGCAGGTGACCTGGGGCCAGCTCCAGGCCCGTACCTTTCTGTCTCCAGCACACCTTGCCCATATCCAGCCCGGCCTTTTCTCCCCTGCATGCACCTTCTGCGGGGCACCCAAAGCAGACTTTCACCATATCCTCTACATTTGCTCTGAGCTCCAGCCATCCCGCAATTGGCAACTAACAGACATAGAGCGATGGGAGATCGCTGTGTCCAGCTCGGACCCAGCTGCACAAAAGGAGCTGGTGGGCTGGGGTTTAAGAGTCGCTGAGAGCCGCAAGCTTCCGGCCACCCTACGCGATATCGAGCCTACCCATCAATATAAACAATAATAAGGCTCAAGAATCAATAAACGTTTTCAGCACCACCACCATTATGGCGTAGTGGTTTAATGCACTGGTCAGCGAAGCTCATCTGTCCACGACGCCGCGCGTAGAAACCCATTAACGGCCATAACTGTTTAAATTTAGTTTGCTTCCGTCTAAAATACTGCCTGCCGTGTACCACCTACCAAAGGTCAAAGACCAAACAAACATCGGGAAATTGGGGAATGTGGGTCAAGTTTTGGCACACTAAATGTTCGGCGGGAGCACAGTGCACTGCAGCTGCGCACCTTTGAAAACGCTTAACTCGTTACTGCGTCAACGTGAGAGCGTCAACGCAAGCAGCACTCGTGGGACTTGGGTGAATTCGTTTTGTGCACGAGCCTCTGACGGCTTGAGCGGTGGAGATCCCAGAAATCTGCAAGGGGGCATCAAGCTGGATTCATGTTTGTTACAAGACAGTCATTACATGGCCAGACAAGGCGTTTGCCTTTGCAACACCGACACCGCTCAGTGCAAATGACACAATTATCGCCTTCCACCTTAAAGACAAAGCTCAGTCAACTTTAACGATATCAAAACTGCTCGCATGTTTTAGGAGGGGCAGCACAGACAGTTAAGACAGGGGCGTAAAGGCAAAGCAATAAAATACGAACACACACAGCAGCTCAGATGTAATCTAGACAAACAAGACTGACCAGAAGCTTATCCTTTCCTTATCACGTTCAGAAATGCGCGCAGTGTGACTGAGTGGGGAGATGTGTGTGCGCCACCGTCTCTCCTCGTGCAAAAGCTGTTCGGCAGCGCCTACGAGTGTGTTCCTTTACTCGACGGTTGACGTGCTTTCCGCTCTATTCAAGAGCAGCCTTTCCGAGCCGGCACCGACCACTGCCCCCGTCACCCCTTTTACTTTTTTTTTTTTTTTGCGGGCAACCACATCTACTGTTTCGCCGACGTGGCATACATCATCATCGGTCACATCACCATCAGGAATAGGTGACAGCGCGCGCTGCACGCACAGGTACAACGAGCATCCGCAAGAAGAAACAACGCCGATGCGGGCGAAGCACCCGACCCGACACCAGTGTAACGCGCACGCACTGCTCATTATGTCACAATGTCTGCAGTATGCTCGCATTGTTGTAGTATACGGCAACGCGTCAAAAGAGACTGGAGGCCGTTCGTGACAGCTAAATAAATAAATAATGGAGAACACAACGCTGTCAAATATAAGTCTCTCGGGCTAGGTCGTGTGCCGTATTGTGGGTACTCCTAGACGCCTCAGAGAGCTGACTACGTTTAAGAAGCACGTGAAGTATAGCTTTTAGTGAGGACGCAGTTGGGAGCATCCCCTCTCCCCACCTCGGCACTGCAGACCTAGCGTGATGATAGCTAAAAAGGCAAATCGCGGTGCAATACAAGCAACGTGTTCAATCGTCGGCCAATTACGCGACAGTTTTCTGCGTCATTTTTGTCGTCATCCTGTTAGAGTCAGGTCGTTAACGAACTCCCACATTACCTTCGAGTTGAGCGACCTGCTTGCCGCCCCAAGCTCTATGGCCCTAGCTTCGTCCCGCCTACATGGGACAACGCTCCCGGCATTTAAAGTTTCTCTCTCTCTCTCTCTCTCTCTCTCTCTCTCTCTCTCTCTCTCTCTCTCTCTCTCTCTCTCTCTCTCTCTCTCTCTCTCTCTCTCTCTCTCTCTCTCTCTCTCTCTCTCTCTCTCTCTCTCTCTCTCCATTTCCTTTATCCTCTCGTGCATGAGAGCCGACTAAATGTGTACTTACGTGTTTGGCGACGCAACAGTGAATAGGGGAACACGTGCTGCGAAGAATTGCGAGCGCTCAGAAGAGGCGCGAAGGAATGCATTACTCGGTCCGGAAGCGCGAGGACAAACGCACACCAGGAAGATTAAACGAACAAGAAAAGGTTCGAAACTAGGAGGAGTGAGCCAGGCAAAATGTTTCGGCCTTCACTTGACAGTTAAATGGCTTTCGACAGCCACGCTCGAATCGAAGTCTCGCCGAGCTACGTAGGTCACCATGCAGTCTGGCACGAACACGGTCAGAGCGTGGCCGTCAGGTAAGGAGGGTAAAAATTACGGAAGAAAAAAAAAAAAAAAAAAGTGCGAGCCGTCGATCTATCCAAGAATAGAAAATTCGACCCCTCCACGCCCGCAAGGACGACCGACTACGCGTATGCGTTTTTTTTTTTTCAATTATTTTCTTTTCGTTTAATGATGGCCATGATTCAAATTGAAAATTGGTTTTTGAGGAAATGGCAGGTACAGTAACTGCCTCACTTCGCAGCGGGCACTCGAGAGAAAAGTGCCGTAGTGGAGGACTCCGAAATATTCCAATCACCTGGAGACCTTTAACATTGGCACAACCCTGCACACGGACGTATTTGCGTTTCGCTGGGTTCGAACCCGGGTGCCCCGGTTCAGTTGACGAACGTCCTATAACCGCACTGAGTAACCGCGGCAAGCAATAAGCACAGCGAGAGGTGTGCACATAAACTGAAGAACGACCTTTTCTGATTTATTTAACAACCCTGTTTTTTTTTTTTTCATAACTTCCTTTATATCTTAGGGTAATAAACAACGCTATTAAAAACACTGGAAGGAATGAAAGGCACGGCACTGGTCTCACGCTCAGTGAACACCTAAACCACGCCATGAGCCAGTGTATGAAGGTGTTGTGTTGAAAGAAGGTAAACTTAGAGAGAGAGAGAGAGAGAGAGAGAGAGAGAGAGAGAGAGAGAGAGAGAGAGAGAGAGAGAGAGAGAGACGGGGTAGTGGCAATTATTGATGGGAAGGCTATTATGCGGAAATGTCATCTGGCGATCTTGAAGCACGCATGAAACCACCGGACTTCGTACTAAGAACTGCGACGATAATGGCTGCTGGTTATTTCTACGTGTTGTGAAACTACGAACAAAAATGCGCCCATAACCATGAGGATAGATTATGTGAACCGTAGCATCTCTTAAGAGAGAGGCCACCAGTTGCTTTCCTGCAACTTTTCCTTCTCTACTTCGTCAGTGTTAGAGTAGTCCTAGGTGGCTCTCATAAACGTCACAACTAGTGTAGCGACTGCTAACCACCATATTTCACGGTAATTTTCGAAGCAAGTTCCGCTAGGAATTAAGCAACTGACATGGTCAAAAAAATTGTGATGCTTACCTCTACAAGGAGTCAGACATAGGCCGAAATTGCTCCTTCGTTTTGCTTTCTTTGGGTATATAGCTTATCTTTCGATCTTCGGGAAGGGGGGGGGGGGGGGGGTAAGGGGGGTATAAATGTGTTTAATGTGAAACGTAATTGAAGGGCAGAGTCGCACGATAAACGGAAACCCAATACAGATTCGCTCATTTCTTTTCTGTGACTAATACCAAGCGAGTGCTGTATAGAAAACCGCAACTTTTTGAGTTTCGGCAAACAGATCTTTCGCATGGGAGATTCCAGGATGCAGACTGCGACTGCGGTTCCTCGCAGTATTCTCAAGTGTGCTCGCTACGGGAGCCTCTTGGAGGAGTGGAAGAGGGGGGAACTCAACTTCGTCCTCTGTGCACGGATGGTTGGCTGTATTTTTTTGTCCGATGACTTAGGCGCTTTGTTCCTCGCACAGGTGTACAAAAATTACAGGGTTTTCAGACCAACACTGCGTGCAACGAACCAGATCAACTAACTTCGAAAGGTCGCACGCTTTCCGTGATACAGTTCTTTATACCTAATTTTTATTTCAAATTTTATTTCTAAAACAGAAAAAAAAAAAAGCGAAATAGCCTTACTACGAGCAGTGGGCGTTCTGTCTCTTTCAGTGACGTGCCCAGAAATTCTGGGTAAGAGCACAATTTCAACGGGAAGTTCTTTTGTAACTCAAATTTTTTTCGCATATGGGAAGGTTGCGCCACAACAATCAATATCCTGTTTCTCTATATCCGTCTTAACTACTCGGTGCGAGAAGGACAAGCTTTAGATGAAAAATTATGTTACGCATCGAAAAAAATCGACCCTTAATTCTCACTGATGCGTTAATAACTGTATCTCATAATATTTCATAGAAGTCAAACAGTTAAATGTGAAGTCCAAGAAAGCTGGACTTGAGAAAAAACTCTGAACTAACCATTCCCCTCCCTTCATTATTCTTATCTTGCAGTGTTCCGAAGCTCCCTTGTTCCACGTAGCAGGGGAAAAGCGTACACACCTACGTGTCTACGCTCTACAAGCTCGACGTGAAAGCAACAAAGCATTTGTTTCCTACACGTCAGGCGTCTAAAGCTGCCACCACGTATAACAAGCTGCTGTGCTTCAACAACGCTTGCAGCAAGACGTACAAGGCGATGACAAGGCACAGGTAAGTTCACCGCAAGTCGCTGTGACCGTCACGAAGTTCATTGTTCTGCAGGGCGCTAGCTGACGAAGACAACGCCAAGTGGGCAGGGGACAGCACTCTTCTCTCCCCACATTGTACCTGTCTCTCTGGACGCGGTTAAGAACAATGAATGAATACCTTTGCACTCATGCAAAAACGAAAAGGTAAATGTAAGTACGCTCAGTAGTAAATCTGCGGACAAGATGAAATAAGGATGACGCTAATTAAAACAACCAATTTAGGTAGTTAACGTGCAACAATTGAATTCCTAGAAAACGAAATCCTCAAATCTACTAAAATATGCTATTTCAGACTAGTCCCGCCGCAGTGGCTCAGTGGTTAGAGTGCTCGAATGCTGAACCCAAGGATGAGGGTTCGAATCCTGGCCGCAGTGGCCATTTTTCGATGGAGGCGAAAAGCAAGATGCCCGTGTCAGTGCGCGTTAAAACACACCAGGTAATAGAAACGTTCGGCGTGCGTCTCTTATAGGCTGAGTCACTTTGGGGAGTTAACCCTAGAAACGAAAGCAACTATTTTAGACTAAAAATACATAAAACGTAAAGATCAATATGAGAACATCAGATCATAGTCACCAAGTAGGACGCAACGAGAATGTCCAACACCAAAAAATTCAGCAAACACTTGGATCGCTTACGTGTATGAAAAGCGGACGTCACGAAAACACAGATCATGATATGAGTTGAGCCCGGACTTGCGACTCAGATTACAACGCGAATCCGAGTCTGGGCTAATTCACGATTCTATTCACTATTTGAATGTGAGTCCAAACTCACTGAAAACTCAGTGATCATGATCAGAATGTGAACTGCGTGGAGTGAGTCTGAGTGAATCGACTTATAGCGATTCCGCCGAACTATGCGCTTATCTCTCTCTATCTCTCTCACGCGTGCGTGCGTATGTGTGTATGTGTGAGAAAGAGAGAGAGAGAGAGCGCCATATTTATTGTTTTAGCGGCTGTTTTATGCCAAGCATCGGTGGTTAGCTCCAGCACGAGTAGCTGGCCCGCAGGCGGCCACGTAAGCTTCTTCTGTGCTAAGGTGGCCGCGTGACTTGACGACGCCATGTTTTGTAGTTACCTGCGACGATTCCCCTATCTCCTGAGAATCTGATCATACAAATATTACTACGAAAGTGCACAGCATACAAATCTCGTCCGCTGCTCTTCCGCTGACTTCAAATTATGTTCGCCCTGCGTCAGCGACCAGTACCCTATATGCTAAAACACGTAATTTTATTTACGTTCGCATTCTTTAAAACCCACTCCGGCCTCCTTGGTGGTCATCGGTCACCTGTTCTTCGCAGAGCATGTCCCGCTAAATTTAATTCCTTCCGCGTGAATTCAGCTACACGAGATCACCGAACTCGAGTTTCTTCTCCTTTCACACTCCTATCTTTCCCTTCTGTCAATGCTCCCGTAATCGTTTTCCTCTGCACAACTCGCGGCGTTGTTTTCTCTTAAAGATCTAACCTCCAAGAGCAATTCTGTAGCGGGAGATTCCATAACTGGCATAGTATGAGACATGGATCCGGCTAAATGTGACACGCACGACAGCGAAAGGCCACTCTCGACCCGCTGTTCGGAATTATCTACGAAGAACTGGAGGACTGCTTCTAAAAGGGCGCCATTCCCGCCCGTACCCTTCCTCCTTTTTGCAGACCCTCTTTGTTTCTTACATCAACGATGTCGACAGACCAGGCCGCGGAGAAGGTCCATAAAAAAAATAAGCTGTGGTTTAGCTTGTGGTTAAACCTGAAGTTACGCGAGAGCAATCTGCATGACTACGCTTAGGTTCGGCTTGAATGTAAAGACATGGCTTTTGCACATACTACTTTACCCTATGGTTTCAGCTTTATTTGTGCCATATGGGAATCACTTTACGCATAAGCACCCCTTGCCTGTCATCGCTGACCATTCTCATTCGGGTGTAGAAGAGTTCTAGTGGTATGACATCGTCTCTACTTCGAACTCCAGAGCACACCGCCGTCACAATGTTCGAACGAACGTTCTGAGGCTAGCAACTCGCTGTTGTCGTTCGCCTTACTACCGAGAGTATCTATCTTTTTCTTCCTTCTCTTCTTTTCTCTTCTTTTTTTTCTTCCTTCTTTCCTCCTTCTGTGCTTTTTTTTCTTCATTTTTTTTCTTTCTTTACTCTTCGGACAGGCACGGTGAAATGGCGAGACTGTGGCCAATGTAGCTGTCGATACAAAAGTACGTATCGACTCTCTCAAGCGCAATGAACCTCGGGCTTAATGCGGCCGCCGCTCTCGTTCAGCAACATCACTTTACCCAGTACAAAACGCGGAAACCTCGCAGCTCCGGGGCTCCGGACATCCGCAGGCTCCTTTGGCGGCGGTCCATTCAAAATGCCAGCACGGACTGCTGCGCTCGGTACCACCGACACCCGGCGACGCCTCCGAGACTACCCGGTCGCATGCGTCGCACGCGCTCTCGTTGTGAAACGCAGTCAGCAGCCGCCGCCTCGGCGCGCGTTCTTGCGACACACGCGCTCCCTCCTCATGCCCGGCCGACCGCGCGCGCCCATGTGCACTGTAGCAGCGAGCGCCCGAGCGGGAGACAAATTGGACCCCTTCCTTCCGCGGCGCTCAAGATGAGCTCCTTCCAGTGAGGCAGGGGAAGCAGCGCTGCGGACCATCCGCGGTCGCGGCCATTAATCATTCCCCGCATGACAATGCGTGCCGCACCAGGCCACTCGAGCGTAACTGCATAAAATAAATACGGGACAAGTTGAAGCAAAAGTGCTTGTCGTGGGAAACAAGGCGCTCCCTCCGGTTGTCGTGTCTGTTTCAAGTTAACGCGAACGACCTCCCCTTCTCTCTCTCTTTCCGAAGGACTTCCCTCCTTCGAGTATGCACGCTCTTTGCACCGTACGCGTCCCTGACGTCGCTCATCACTTACGGCAATGGTGCTGGGAGTATTCGAGCGCAGTGCTCGGCCCAATGGCTTCGTACCGAATTAAATTACAGTGCTCTAGAATATAGTGATGCACAGACGACGATTGTGTGAGCCGCTTCGTGTTTTGAGTTCGCGTCGTGCGTTGTGAAGCCGTGTGTAAGGAGTGAGAGGATGTATTTTCAAGTTTTTTAGTACGAACATAATTCGAGATAAACTTTGAAGATCTTTTTTTTTTTCTTTGTATGTGTGTGTGCCCGAACGCCTCCACAGCGTGAAATTTCTGCGCCTTTGCAACCTTTCTCGCTTGTAACCCTCCTTTTCTCTCTCTTTATGACTCCCCATGCATGGCCCACGCTTTCCACCTCCAGTCTGCGTCAAACCAGTGCTTTTAATTCCTACACTTTGTTTGCCTAGTCTTCGCGCCGCGTTTTACTTGACCGCGAATAGAGCTCAAGCCAACCGATCGTTTAACTGTGAGGAAGACGTATGCGTCGCACGCAATGTCCACGACTGTCGGGCCCGACAACGTCACTTCCTCCTAACACGGAGGTTTGCGCCAACAAAAGAATAAGAAAGTGCGCACTTATCCGGATAACAAAAACCTAAGTTCGGCTGTGTGAACCCAATACTCCATAAGTCGTTTTTTTTTTTTTTTTTTTTTAATATATATCAACGATATTTATCGTATTTTTCATATATGGTAAACACAGAATGCGAGCCGCTGCGATGATACCATGCGAAAGCGAAATCTTGACGTCAAAAGTGAGAACGATGACGTCAATAAAGTGAAACCATCGTGGAATATGTGCAGCCTAAAACCTGAGGCTGAAAGATACCGCGAAACGATGATATGCCGCGTATAGTGTGGTCTCGGCGCCGCCTCAGTTCGCCCTGCACGTTCCGAACAGCCAAAAGTGTAAAAGTGTAAATAAAGCTGCGCACAGCAAGAATTAAGATACAAAATACGGCTCCATATTTAAGCATACCTGAGCAGCCGCTAAACGTACCGAGAGCGGTCGCAGAGCAGCTCCAATCGATACCGTGACCTACATCAAAAGGCCCCTTTTTATAGGCATCCGCTGCACGACTGCCGCGAAAACGATCCCAACTAACTATATATCGCTCGCGAGACTGACACTTGCACTGGCTCCGTCCTCCTCGCGCAGCGGCGGCGCTTTTAAAGACCCGCCACTTCAATGTTCCCCGCCACGTCTTTATTAAATGGCGCGAGAAGAAGTCAGCGCAAGCCACTCCATCACCAAAGCGTCGCCGAGGTGTGTATATGAACAGAAGCGCGGGCTGTGAGCCGTCGCCGAGGCGAGCGTCGTCTTCCGAGAAGCTTCCGTGTCGTTCCGTGAACACCGGAGGTTCAACGGTACGCGCGCATGTATACATGTACATATTTGAGCGGTTATTAAACGTCGCGAGGACGTCAAGAGACACGAGCTAATTACAAGGCCCGCAGAGTCCCGCGCTTTTGTATAAACAAGGGGAAGGGAAGAGACGTTTCATCAAATCACCGCACCGCAGACGGCTTTCCCAGAACAGCGGCGCCCATAATTGCCCCGCCAGGCATGCTGTGAAGACTCTAAGGAACATTTTGAAGGTAGCACGAAAAACGAGGACCAAGAGTAGAAGGACACAACACGAGCGCTTTTTCACAACTAAACTTTTTATTGAAAAACACATTGATACTAACGTATCTTAGTATCTTAGTTAGTAAGCACCCCCACAATATGTATCATGCCCTACACTTTTCCTGTACTTGATGCTATCACGTTTGTTTTCTTGTGTTTTAGTTTCGTGAGATGGGTATTTATTCCGTGTTTTTCAATAAAAAAGTTTAGTTGTGAAAAAGAGCTCGTGTTGTGTCCTTCTGCTCTTGGTCCTCGTTTTTCGTGCTACCTTCAAAAGGAACCAGATTCAACTCGCCCAACTTTCAACCTTACTCTAAGGAACATCGTGGCTCGGAAATGCGGGCGACGATACATATCGAGGGTGCCCAAGATGCGTGGGCTATAAATAGGAGGAGTTGTCATTATCAAAGAGCCCTAAAGTTTTTGTTTTCCGGTTACCTGGTCAGGCAGGCATCGTGTCTAGGCATATCTGTAAATTTAAAGTGAGCGTTTTTAACAATTCAATCTATTTGCATCGAATTATTAGATATGTTGAACAAAATGAAAGGCTCCGCATGGACCGGCATCCGTGGAGAAATATCTGGTACGCGGTACCCAAAGACTCTCGTAAGATGGTATATATATATATATATATATATATATAAAGCACGTATAGGGAAAATATTTAACTAACAAGAAGCGCATGAAAACAGCATTGAATAGGTTAGCTTTCCAACCACTTTTGTGTGTGTGTGTGTGTGTGTGTGTGTGTGTGTGTGTGTGTGTGTGTGTGTGTGTGTGTGTGTGTGTGTGTGTGTGTGTGTGTGTGTGTGTGTGTGTGTGTGTGTGTGTGTGTGTGTGTGTGTGTGTGTGTGTGTGTGTGTGTGTGTGTGTGTGTGTGTGTGTGTGTGTGTGTGTGTGTGTGTGTGTGTGTGTGTGTGTGTGTGTGTGTGTGTGTGTGTGTGTGTGTGTGTGTGTGTGTGTGTGTGTGTGTGTGTGTGTGTGTGTGTGTGTGTGTGTGTGTGTGTGTGTGTGTGTGTGTGTGTGTGTGTGTGTGTGTGTGTGTGTGTGTGTGTGTGTGTGTGTGTGTGTGTGTGTGTGTGTGTGTGTGTGTGTGTGTGTGTGTGTGTGTGTGTGTGTGTGTGTGTGTGTGTGTGTGTGTGTGTGTGTGTGTGTGTGTGTGTGTGTGTGTGTGTGTGTGTGTGTGTGTGTGTGTGTGTGTGTGTGTGTGTGTGTGTGTGTGTGTGTGTGTGTGTGTGTGTGTGTGTGTGTGTGTGTGTGTGTGTGTGTGTGTGTGTGTGTGTGTGTGTGTGTGTGTGTGTGTGTGTGTGTGTGTGTGTGTGTGTGTGTGTGTGTGTGTGTGTGTGTGTGTGTGTGTGTGTGTGTGTGTGTGTGTGTGTGTGTGTGTGTGTGTGTGTGTGTGTGTGTGTGTGTGTGTGTGTGTGTGTGTGTGTGTGTGTGAGTGTGCTTCAATGCCAAACATATTTCATGGGTTTTGGCGCTATATAGTAACAGCTAGCAACACGTGGTTGCATGACACTTCGTTCTTCACAGCTGCGTCTCAAAAGCATCGCCACTGCACTCGTCTCAGCTATCCCCAGCATCCTCTAACTGAATTGCCGACATGCACTAAACAAATCATCAAGACAGCCGTCAACGGTGCTGGCGCTCTGGACCCAGTACATAATCGAGTGAACTAAAATTTCGAGCATCTATAAACGACTGAAAACAAACCGCCAGTGTGTCGCGAATCCCATTACAAATGAAATGCGCATAGTTCTGGTACCACGTATCACAATCATTTGTGTTACGTGTGTACGCTTTGTGTACACTTTTGTGTACGCTGCAGATAACGACGAGTTTCGATTTAGACCAGCTTATTCACATACAGAGGACATCTCTCTAGGCCACATCATTTGCCTTTGTTAGACTCTTGCCTCGCCGAACTTCAGCCTTGCTTGACTTCAGCTTTGCTGACTTTAGCCTCGTTTGACTTCAGCCGCTTTGTCAGAACTCCGTCGGGTCAGCTTTCAGCCAACCGCCTCCGACGAGACGGTTGGCTGAAAGCGGTTATAACACAGACATGACGGAATGTGTTACCGTGCGTCGTATTGGAGACTCCTTTTGTGCGAAATGCAAAGCTAAAGACCCGCTGCTGCTGTCGTCTCCTTCTTCCTTTCCAGCAGCCAGTATAAATTTATTATAAGAATTTGGAGTGCTGCGCTCGACCGCACCGTTGCAAAAAAAGAAAAAAAAATGAAAGAAAAACATCCGGTGCAGGCATCGGACCAACAGGAATACTTTCCCACATCATAGCACGGGAGAATTCTCAAATTTCTGAGGCCGAAGAAATGGCTTGATTTGGTGCGGTTCATATACAGGTTTAACGCCCCACAGCACCTCAAGCTATGAGAGACGCAGGGCTTCAGAACTTTCGACCACCTGCGGTCCTTTAACGTGCACCGGCTATGCACAGAACATGGGCTCCTTAGCAGCCGCAGCAGCCGGGGTTTGATCCTTCGTCGTTCAGCAGTCAAATGCCGTAACCACCCAGCCACCGGGTGCAGGCCGAAGAAATGAACTGAAACACTTTTCTACGTACAGCACTGAAAAACATAGTAAGTCGTGTTCAAGAGACGCCAGAAAAGTAATATCGAAAACACACTCCGGGAGGACATAAACATCTCCATATATCCTGCAAAAAAAAAAAAAGAAAAGAAAAAAAAAAACACGATGACGCCACAAGAGGCGCCCGTCTCTTTTCCTTCTTCTTCTTCTTTTTTTTTTTTTTTTTTTTTTTCGCTGCTTTGCACGTCGCCCGGAATAAAGAGACGGCGCTCGGTACGGTAAGAAATTGTAGCAGGACGGAATGCGGCGACACTACAGGTTCAACGCGCGCGTACAAGCCAATCCTTTGCTAGAACACCCACGCGGAAAGCACGTACTGGCCTCTCGTCGAGTGTGTCACATTAACGTGCAAACAGAGAGACCTCAGATGAAGAAAAAACTGGGCAATAGCTACGATAAAAGATACGAATACGAAAGCCCAGCGAATCGAGCGCGGAGGCACGTTCGTCGCACACGACGAACAGGCAGCGTCACTCGGGCACGGATTCTCAGGAAGTCGTCGCCCGATTTTGGCGGCAATCACGTCCACCGATGTAAACAAGTGAACGGTGGGTAAGCGGTGGAAGGGAAAACGAGCGAGGTTTCCCCGCAGGAGGAGGAGGATGAAGACAGGCCACGTTCGTCGACGCTAAAGCACGCTTACCAAGGGCTAACCAAAGCCTATCCAAGTGATTAAGCAAGAACCTGCCAGCAACTAGCGGTTAAGGCATTGCTGCTCTTCATGGTCACGCAAAGAACAAGACCAGAAAAAAAAAGTGGTTATGCGAAATTATAATGATACCGCTCGAATACGGCGCAGCGGTGGCGTAGCGGTAGAACATCCGCCTCGCATGCAAGAGGACCGGGGTTCAAATCCCGGTGCCACGCAATTCTCCACCGGATGAAAAAAAAAAAAAAATCCGCGTGTTGATGGAATTGCATAAACAGGTTTGGGGTGCGACCTGATGCCCGTGAACACCTCCGGCAACGCACTCCCTCACCAGAACAGGAGTTGGCCACCCTGGTGCAGTAATTGGCCGCAACCTCCTATGATAAGCTCCATATGGATTCCAAGGGAAGGAAAGCGTAGCAGGGGGCGACAGAAAGTTAGGTGGGCGGATGAGATTAAGAAGTTCGCAGGGGTCAAGTGGATGCAGCTAGCACAGAACCGGGTTAAGTGGAGAAATATGGGAGAGGCCTTCGCCCTGCAGTGGGCATAATCAGGCTGATGATGATGATGATTCTTATTATTACGCAAGCTTGCAATAAGGCATATTATAAAAACCAATGTAATACGGCGTACATTCATCGATATCGCCATTTATGCTTTTTTTTTGCGCGGGGGGGGGGGGGGGGGGGATACGCGCGGAAGTTTTACAGCGACTGCACAGCGCTCTGAGGTGCGGGTTTACCAAAACCATCGATGGCAGCCTGCATATTCTGAAAGTGAGGTAAAGCTGCTACGATGGGATAAAACCAAGTACGCCGAGGTAACCTTTCTTTAAGTGGTTTTGCTATACAAAACGCCCAGCTCAAGCCCATTAGCGACAGTAAATAACTACTATAACCTGCAGGGGAACCAAAGCTTGGTGAAAGACTATGCTGTGCACAAGCATTGGCGGGAAGAGGAGATAGGGGGATGGTGATACACAACCAGGGCAAGCCCGGACAGTTCGGAAAGGAGGCGCTTGCATTTCAGGGCACCACTAAACACGCCTGCTGCGAACACGAGACCCCAGAAGTATATTGCTGATATCTCCTCAGAGGTGGGGTTCGTAACCACTACATGGTATCACACTAGAATCAGAACGCCATCACCTGGAGCGTGCGCGAACAGAAACAGTACAATCCGGATTACAAAATGGGTGGTTAAAGCAGAACAAATAACTAGAGAACGGTTCCCATTGGGCAACGTGAGATTGATGCCAGCAGCATGGACGGCAACCTGCCTACCTCTAGTTGCATCATGTTGTACAGTTATTGCAGCAACACACACGCGCACCACAGCCACCTATGCTATATACAGCCTAATTACATCACGTGCAAAATGCTGCTGTCCCTCCTCGGAAAACAATGGGGTCATCCTATTCTTCGGCTGCTCATCATAACTCTTAATTTTGACTTACGACCCATTTATCGAATTCTTGGGATTATACTTTTTCGAAGGCCTCCAAAGGCCGTTTTTGTGCACCACTCCTTGACTCTTGGCAACGAGTACGAACCGTTGCCCTTATAACAAACAACAATGACATCCAACTTCTTTTTCAGTGCGGAATTAAGTGCAAAAATGATGAGAACGGGAGGTACATCTGGAGCCTCGAATCGGCAGGCGCTGCCCACTCGGGTTTCGCCATTCAGATGGAAGGATGAGATCAAAAAACCAGTTTCGGTTCCGGCGTTTCCACCAATCAGATGACTCTATAGGTCCGGCAGATAGCGACACCTTCGGTAACGACGCAAACTTTGAATACGGATCCTGCGCCGTTCCTAAAGCCTTCCTAAAGACACCAAGCTGCAGTGTGCTAGACTATAACCACGCCTCCCGCGAGACGCGGAGGAGGCAGGAAGGGGAACTTGGCTTGCGGATGCATGGCAGAGGCTAGACGGTCGCCTCGATCGAAGAGCGGCCGCCGCGGTGGGAACTTGGTACCGCGCCTTGGGTTCAGCAGTCGACCGAGCGCTTTAAGCACTGAGCAACTGCAGCGGTGCGCTTTGAAATGGATTGCAATGGGAAGACTACGTGCACTGCGTTTTAAAAAATAGTGTTTGTATGGAATTCCCCTGCAAGCCTGGGCCTTTGCGACAGTTGTCGGAGGCTGAGATATAGGCCGCGTCAAGCGGAGAGAACGACGGTTGATAAAACAGCGACACCATCTACATCAACCATCAAACCAATGTTAAACTACGCCAAACTAGTGCTTTCACACGTTACACAAGTTTTATGCATATTATACCGCTACAATTTAATTTTTGTTTTTTGTTTTTTTTTTGTTTTTTTTTTTTTAAGTCAAGAGGACGTCGTATTCGAACCTAATTTTTGATGTTTTTGTACACTAAACTACACGAAGGAAGGTTCTGAGGTCTTGATCAAGAGTTCAAATCCCGGATTGAGGATGTCGACTAGTCTGTATAGCCCCTTCGTGGGCTCGTACGGTCTCTCCTTCTGTAATAAAGGTTTTACCCCAACCACCATGCACCTTAAAAGCCCAAAAACCTTAACCACTGCGGGACTCTCGCGACGGCCTGAAGCATCGTCCGGGCTCGACACTACGAGGCGATCTCCCAGCTTCTCCTTTTGAGTGTTTGTGAAGTGGCGAGTGAGCATGTGATATATGAAATGGAAGCAGCAGCAGCAAGCAAGCCCGCCTCGCGTAACGCAGCTTCAACGACGCGCTAATCGCGATCCTTTTCTGCCGGAAAAACAGCTTCGATCATTACATGACAGCTGATCAATCGCAGACGGGACTGAGCAAGTGTCTGCGCCGCTTGACCTTTCGAAGGGAGCTTCGTTGCATGTACCGATCCTTTCCGGTATCCGTGTCCAATGGTAAGAGATGGGAAAGGATTGGCAAACCGATTACGTATTGACTGATCTTGGGACGTCGATTTCCCTTATGCAAATACGTAACATTCACAGCGTTTCAGGCCGGTAGCAGTGGTGTCAGGTTTTGCTTTCGCGGGGCTCTTTCTCGATAGCTTGACAATACTCATTGACGTTACAGCCGAACGATACGACTGCGTGAAACTCGTCGCCGTCTCGATGCTTCCCTTACCGGAGCGCTCCAATGCCCCACCGCCTATGTGGGATATCATCGCACTGTACAACCATATCCGAATTGAAAGGCGCTTAAAGGGACTGCCACGTTTCGCGACGGCAACGTGCAGGCTACCGATGCAAATGAGCTGAGCGAGAACGCGCGTTGCCAACTGTTGATCCAGCGAGCCAAACCCATCCGTCTTTGTCGGGCGATGCGAGCAGCGGGACACGCGGCATACACAAGTACAGTTGTGTACGCCAACGCGTTCCATTTTTAATCTCACTCTCGGCTTCGAGATAGAGTGAACGATGTTTTCTCCTTCGCTCTTTCGCCAAGACGCAGCGGGACCGTCACAAGGTCAAAGCGAACTGAGATCCCGTTGAGACAACTGAGCGACTGCGTGGCCATAAAACCAGTTTGTAAGTTGTCTGCACATTTAGTCTACGTGTCACTTCCCTTTGTATAGATTACAGGTTGAGCTCGCTCCAAAGGATAGAAGCATCGCCACGAACTCGATCGGCAGCATATTCCCTGGCGCCAAAAAGCTATTATGTTTAACGAATCCGCATGTTTACACGATGTAACGTTTTTTGTAGTTTCCCACTTTCTCTATGCAGATTTTTTGGGGCATTTCGAGGATCTAACGCAAAAACATGGCGCACAACACTGAGACGACGGGTAGATACGAGAGTCTACAGTATGCAAGATCACTCTTGAAGCTGCCTCATAGAAGCAAGCGCACTTTCTACAAGTTGATTAAAGTTGGTGATCGGGATTGTGCGCCGTGGAGTCAGGGTAAACCGATGCGGAAGGGGTGTGCCCACTATAAGCGCCAGCCCAAGGATTAAGGGGAAGCGTCTGATATCCATGGATGCGGCAGCCGACGAGGAAGTGATTACATGTGACGACTGCATTAAATCGTAAAGAAGGCAGCGCAAAGATAAGCGCCGGAAAGAACGCGAAAGGCATTTAGAAAGTCTTGGCAAAACAAGCAGTGATTTCACCGTCTAATAAAAAGAAGAAAATGGTAGTTGAGAAACTACCTAGATAGAAAAATCGACAGGAAAAAAAAGAAAAAGCACAACACAATGCTAATAATAAGCGAGCCTAAAACCTCAGCACGTAACCTGCGGTGCTCTAACAACTGAGCTACAATATAAGACCGTCTGGCCGAGATGGTAGCAACTTAACACTACTTATATCAACAGAAAGCTAGACGAGTTTGGTTCTGTGATCCATTGTACACATGCACAGCGCGGAAAAACAAGGCCTGAACAAAAACGATGACAACATGGATGCGGTCTCCACAATGGATCACAGAAGCGAATTCGTCCATCTTTCAGTTCATAAGCATAGTTTCTAGTTCCCTAGCCTCCGTCACTTAATGTTTCACCCAAAATAATCCCGCCATGTTAGTCTCGCACCTGTAAGGCCAGGGCCAAGCCCTGGTATGCGATATATTCCTCGCCCTGCTGCGTTGTGCTCCCTTGCCTTTCTTCCAAACGCTGTATTTGCGTTGCTTAGGTTCCTAGATTCCTTCTGTCGTCACCGAGCTGCATGTGCGTTTCTTGAAAAACACGTGAACGCTTGAATAAAATATCTGTTTCATACGGTACGGATACGTCACTGCGCAGACACGTCTTGTCCACGCAGGTTTTTCGCAATGCTGAACAGGAGAAACGGTGCTCAGCAGCCAGGTCACGGCGACGTCGAGTAGGTGAGAGACCTCTCAACTCGGATAGCAGACGATGAATTGTCCACCCTGCGCAGCACCGGTGACTATAGCCGCCTGACAGCTGCCTTATACTGTGAAGAAAGCGGCCCTCCCAGCAATCAGTCTGTTGCTACCGCAATGCTCCTTCCTTACCCCTTCCTTCAGCCCAGCAGACGCGATGCTCGAAGCGACCTACGCACAAAGGCGGCCTTGACGGCGCACCCATCCATGCGAAGGCGCACGATATCGCACAAAGTCCCGCTAGTCGTAAGGCTACGAACAACACGAACAATGAAATGATACACGTGAGATGTCCTGACCACGGGCCAAAGAAAGCAAATGGCAAGCGAGCGGCACAAGATCAATAACCCACGAGTGGCCCACGCCTTATTGCCACTGCAGACCGCGCGGGGGCATCAGACGAATTGCGGCAGTATACCCGCGCAATCAACGCGACAGGCACACACGATCAACGCAGAGGTGAAGGCACAGCACGCAACCTTGCGCTTGTTCCACCTCTGCGGGCAGCCGCCATCACTCGCACAGCCTTATACGGTTCCGTCGCGTACGAAGAAAGATGCTGGCGGCGTTGGGCGTGACGTCACTGAGATAAAACGGCAGCGGACGACGCTCTAAGAACAGCTAAGCTCCAGATTCACGCTTAATTCCTCATCATTCCAGATTGTCGTGACAAGCTATAGAAGCGTCGTAACTTCTTGCATAGCAGAACTTTTTCCCAGCGGACGAGTAATGCTTCGCGTTCAGAGATGAGGTGCCAGAAAAGCAGCGTGGTTTTGAAATGGAATACGCTGCAAGAAATGTGTGTAAAGTTTGCAGCCACTTTTTGCAGAAAATTTCATTTGTCGCACGAACGATATCTTTTAAGGACTATGGGTGTGCGAATATTTGAAATTTTCGAATCTCCGATCAAATATCCTGGTATTCCATCGGTGCGCGAATCAAACAATGATTACTCAAACACATTCGAAACTATCCGAATCCGTCCATGAGATTTCGAATGATTAAAAATAATTAGGACGAATGTCAGGGCAGAGCACAACGTATAGATTTCTTTTACGACTGTTTCAAAAGCAGGGCCTTAAATGAGTACAGGCATCAATTTTCGAAGCGTCGGAATGAATGCAGTTACTTTCCTGTGTACACAAAGATGCTCCTAAAGCAGTCCCAGCCGCTATCGCTGTCGTGAAGATATATTAATTTGATTTTAATTGCAAGTCAGGCAAAGATCCCGTTTTTCAAAACCCGTTAACAGTGGCATCTCAGCGAAGAAAACGTGCACACTAATAAATAACGTGACGTCACCAAACAACTGTGACGTAGAGACAGTAGAGCAAAGAGCAGTGACGACACATGTCTGTGTCGTTTGTGCGTGCTCGGGGAAGTTCCGCGCAATTTTGTTCACTTGTCACACGGACGCCTTTCACACTGTCCTCGTTGCTGCTTGTTATACCGTTACTACATCATGCGTCCATTTTTCTATCGACGTGCTTTGAAGCTACGCATAACTGCGTTGCAGACTTTTGCCAAAGCAAGACTGTGTTTTACGTTTTGTGTTTTTAAAAAGATTGTGTTTTACGGCTTTACCCGCAATGGAACGCAATGGTGCAGTTCGGCATGTCAACGAAACAGTCACGTTTGAATATATATATATATATATATATATATATATATATATATATATATATATATATATATATATATATATATATATATATATATATATATATATATATATATATATATATATATATATATATATATATATATATATATATATATGGTTTGGTTTGGTTTGTGGGGTTTAACGTCCCAAAGCAACTCAGGCTATGAGAGACGCCGTAGTGGAGGACTCCGGAAATTTCAACCACCTGGGGTTCTTTAACGTGCACTGACAACGCACAGCACACGGGCGCCTTGCTTTTCGCCTCCATCGAAAAGCTGCCGCCGAGGCCGGGATCTGATCCCGCGTCCTTGGGAACAGTAGTCGAGCGCCGTAACCACTGCGCCACCCCGGCGGGGTATATATATATATATATATATATATATATATATATATATATATATATATATATATATATATATATATATATATATATATATATATATATATATATATTTCTTTTTTCTTCTACTTTGTGTCTAATTATCTTTCCCCTAAACTGATTACATTACTAATATCGATGATTATCCAAGTAAACATTAAAAAAAAGACAAATTACCATCCCCAACGCTTTCCTTGGCCTCGCCGACTGTTGGCTTCTTTCCTTCATATATATATATATATATATATATATATATATATATATATATATATATATAGCTCAATTTCCATTTCCTTAATAACTGATTACACTAATAATTCAGGTCAACAGCAAAAACTAAAGAAATTGTCCCCTGCCCTTTCCTCGGCCTCGTCGACGGTTGGCTTCTTTTATTCCTAATAACAAGCCCCTTCATTTCCTCTATGTTCCTTGGAAGTAACACTTAGTCATAAGCTTAATGGCGTCATCAATTTCTAGTTGCGGACCACTTTGCAAGTCATACTTGGTCATATGACACTCGTCTCATAACGCCATCACCTTTGTTTTTATCTTAATTTTTGCTGTTCCTCCGTGACACGCAGAACGTTGAACTATCTTAGTGGACTGTGAACTTCCGGATTAGCGTTTAGCAATAACACAAGTATGGTTCATTTTGGGCATCATTCACACACGCCCACAGTTTCATCATTCAGCATCAACGAACTGTACACCAGCCGCCACATTTGGAAACTGCAGATTCAATATATGTCGCCTCGGTCGAAAACTGTTCGAACGCTGCGCCTTCATATTCCATTATTCGAGACGCGCGCCAACAGGACAACCGCGCTTTCACAACTATGCACTGGTGCCTCCTCCTCCTCCTCCGAGAGAAAGAGAGGAGAGAGAGGTTTGGCGCGGTTGGGCGCGCGAGCGAGTGCGCGTGCGGGCGGCGCCTCCTCCGGCCGCTGCGGCCAACAACCCTTCTCCAGCGCGACGCTCTGCAGCCGTCGGTAGCGGCCCGAGGATGCGTGGCGGAACAGCGTGGGTATTTTCCTTCTCCGACGCGCGCAAAGCAGCAGCATCCCCGCTGCGTTGCACCTTCGGGTCCAATATATACGCACATGCGAACCGATTGTACGGACCAAACCCGCAGAGATAGGCAGACAGGGCGGAGGGGAGGAGAGGGGCCTTACAAAACGGCGCGCGCTCCGCCGGTGTAGCTACTACCAGAAGGGCCCAGCGACGATCAAAATTAATGAAAAAGGATGGCACTGCGGAAAGCGTCCCGTGCTGCGTACGAGCCGGGCTACATAACGGAGTCCGTGCAGCATCAGCGAGCGAGCGAGTCGACCTCCCAGCGAGCCCCGCGGGGACGCTAAATGCGCCGGCAGTCGGGCACACACAGGGGCTGGCCAACCGGCGCCTCCCAGCAGCTCTGTTCATGCGGGCGGCATGCAATCCCAATGAGACGGCGTGTTTCCTGCTGCTGCTGCTGCCGCCGGTGGTGCTCCCTGTGATGCTCTCGCATTAAGAAAGCGCCAATGTCTCCCTTCCACGGCGAATCGCGCCCGACGGCGCGTGCAAGAACGAAGAAGCCAAGCAATATTGCTGCGTTGCGAAGAAGTAATGAAGCGGATGCGTCGCGGGCGCTTGCTCTTCGCATCTGACATCAGGCCGCAGAGTCGGTAGTGTTTTAAGCACGCGTTCACAGTACATAGTGGGCCAACTGACGTTGCTTGCGAAAAAGAAAAAAGCAATAAAGCGCGTAAGATATAATCATAATAAACGCGCTTCCGGGCAGGCCCATTCTCGCCTTATTTACCCACGAAAACCTGACAGGCGGAGATAGGCCGTAAGTATTAGAAAAAATTAGAAAAAATAAACGTTTTCTCACCGGTCATAGCGTGAAATTTCATGACACAAAAGGTTTTTGATCTTTTATTTTCCTGCTTTAATTAGCCTCGAGTTCTACGGTACCTCGGCAAAACTGCTGAGGTCACCGTCAGATTCAAAAGAAGCTCCGGGGCACATATATTAAGCGACCAACCACAATAGTGCTATCGACACGCGAAAGAAAAAGTTGTAGATAGATCCGCCTTATAAAAGCAGCGACAAGCTCTCAACGCAGCTAGAGATGAGGGTGGCGCAGTGGCTACGGCGCTGGACTACTGTTTCCAAGGACGCGGGATCGAATCCCGGCCTCGGCGGCCGCTTTTCGATGGAGGCGAAAAGCAAGGCGCCCGTGTGCTGTGCGATGTCAGTGCACGTTAAAGAACCCCAAGTGGCCGAAATTTCTGGAGTCCTCCACTACGGCGTCTCGCATAGCCTGAGTCGCTCTAGGACGTCAAACCCTCCAACCAAACCAAACCAAAGCAGCTAAAGATGCCTCCTTGTCAGTCTAGCTCTTCATAATCCATTATAGCTGCGTTTAAAAGAAGAAGTTACCAAATGTACCGCAACCTTCGCAGAGTTTGGAAGATATACACTGTTCCATTTCTCTGGTAGTTCACTATCCAAGTGGGCCAGACATACATAGATTCGAAAATGGTGACGAAATGAAAGTTCCGAGCACAATTTCAGCAATAGGAGGTGCGCAGTCGTTGAAAGCACCCATGTCTTAAACACAGCCCATGTAGTAACACGGCGGTCAATATGAGATGCAATACACAGTGTGTAGCAGCAGCCTATATGAACCTTACGGTTTCATGAGGGCCCAGCCGAGCTGAAAATATTACGCATTTAGCTGTCTACTGAGGGTGTGTATAGTTCCCCAATCTGTACCCGCGACTGTGCTCAAATGCATCCCGACGCATCCTGTTGCAAAGAAAGCGAAGACTCCGGCAGCCTCCCCTGGATCGTTGTAGATCATGCTAACTACGACTGTATACAGAAGAAGAAAAAATGTTGCCCAACATTTACCAGAAAATCTACATCCTGACGTAGTTTGCCCCTGCAGCCTCCAACGCAGCTCGTTTCGCGCCGGCCGCGCTTCAGATCATTCGAACGTGACAGGAACTCTCTTGTCCCCCTCTCCCATCTATCCCACAGGTTCTACAAGAGTTCCACAACACGGCTTAGAAGCAAGCCCCATTGGGCTGTACGCGTCTAGTAGTAGCTGTGCGCAAACTTAAGAAAAAATTAAATCCAAGAACCGACTTTAAACCAAACCTGAATTCGTCTTTTTGCTTTGCGCTCAGCTGTATATAGTGAGCTTGGCGATTCATATTCGTGAGGAGAAGGTTTTGCGAAGCCTATATTCATAACCAATTAATACTTTTATATCACGCTACAAAATCAAGAAATGACTCACAGGAGATCTTTACGTTTGAATATGGCAGTAACGGAAAGGCTATTCAGTCATAGCAGTGGGCTACTAGTTTAAGCATTCGCTCCATATTACGCGGAAGGTGGGGGACTTTGACCTCCAACGCCGTCGGGCAATAACCTCTCGTTCCTTGATGATTCCATTTCTCAAGTGCAAGTGCTCGGCATCAAACGGGGTGAAGTCGTTGAAAAGTAGGTCTTGGACCCCAACTCTTCCGCAGAAAACACATTAAGCACTACGCTGATTTGGAAGGCTGCCCTCGATCACGCCATTAACACCAAACCATCGTCATCATCTCAGAATCATTGCACCGCGACCATATAGCTCGGTGTCCAAAAGAACAGGGCCATATAGCGCATAAAAACTACACCCTAAACATTACTGAGTTTCAGCATCTGTCTTGTACCGAGGAACAATATACTTTAACAACCCAAAACCAGCCGATCAGCGATTGGAACTATAGTGCGGATACACGCCACTTTGTTCATAGTCAGCTTAATTGGATTAATCGGCTAAGTTATTTGCTCTAAAGAAAAATTAAAAACCACGGTGGCGCTGTGCATGCATTTCCCTAGCTGGCAAGTCGAATACTTCACGGCAGAGTGAGAAGTCAACGGTTACACGTACTTTCGCCAGATGATTTAGAGCTTCCAGGCAAGGCTGCGAAATTGCCAAGTACAAAACCTCAAGCGCTCCCCGGAACACCGATAGAGACAGGATTCACGTCCCTATTAGAGTTCTCAACCCCAGCAATCATGCTAGGCCACCGCTAACACCAGCATGGTATCTAGTCATCATAACCCAGTTACTTTCCCCGTGGGGGCAGCGGCCTGCCCTCTTCTAGGCTATGCGATCGTCGATCTGTAGATGAAAGCGCATTCCATGCACAGGAGCTACATCAACAGCTGGTTCCTTCGCGTAGGCAAAGCTCCTTGCTGTGAAATTAAAATGATGATCCACACGAACATGACAGCGGCGGGTTATGCAAGAACACGCAGTTAGGACGGCAGACCGCCGCTTGAGCAAACTGTGATCATTCTCCTCCTGGGAGGCTGCCCTGTCCGGCTCGGATGCATGCAACCAATAAACTGCTGGTCAAGCGAACGTGCAGGACCGTGTCGGCCATCGGGATCCTGGACTGAAGGCTACACCCATCACGGACGGTTATAAGCTAAGTGTTTTTACCACCAACCCGACGACACATAACTTGCTGAATTTCGATCACTCTTTTTCCTCATTCTTTTTGCCCCAACGACTGCAGGAAGGAAGGGAAGGAATGGGGAGTTTATCTTGACGATGGTTACGGCAACCTGTACACAAACGACCCGAATGAACAAGGCATAATGTGAAAAGCGGATGAGTAATGTAGCAGTAGGAGAGTATGCATCCCTTACACCGCGGACTGTCAGACAAAAAAAAAAAAAAAAATACGAATTTGGAGCTGTATGAAGTGTCCCCGCTCTCTGTTGACTTTATACGTCTGCAAATAGGAGGTCTATTATTTATTATTTCAAGCAGAGAACTAAGACACTAAAAGCATTTGTCTAAACAAGATTCACAGCACAGGCAGAGTTACAACCGGTTCAATCCTTTCTGGTAATGAACATGTGAGCCACAAGTCTTGTAGGCCCGCATTGACACATCGTGGATACAAACAAGCCAGACAAGCAGTACGGCAGCGACGTACTCGTTAGCACCGTAATTTTTATAGCGAAAGCAACACTAGGCTAGTCAGCGTCGCTAGTCGCTACTGCGCATGCACCGTAACCATGGCAACTAGGCGCTCCGCGCCACAGAAGGAGACGTAGAAGAAGAAGCCAGTCAAACTGAGCAAGAAGATTCGGAAGACGCCAAGAAGAAGAAGCAGGTCAAATGAATCAAGAAGATTACAATACCTCGTAGGATGTTATTAAAATGCAATCGTTGTTCTCTGAGAAGATAATACGATTCGGAAGACGCCAAGAAGAGGAAGAAGATGGGAAGAAAGAAAAGAGAGAAGCCAGTAAAATGGAACAAGATTCGGAAGATGCCAAGAAGACGCGCCGATTTGCCGATCGCACCATACGGTTTGCATTCAGTGCATCCGTTTGGTAGCTTTCGCTACGCATATGCAGGGTTGCAGGGTTAACCGAGTTGAGCCGCCATTAATTTAGCACGTGTTCTGTTATTCAACCTCGCGTACTCGCGTCGAGTGAAAGAACCTGCTGCACAAAGGGGAACAGACGATATTTCGACCGGAGCTCCAACTCCCTCGCAATTTCAGCGATCGTCATTTTTGAAAACTAATGACGGAACGAACACGTTTTGTCAATGTTGCTGACAATCAAAGATTGTCTGGGACTGAGCTCATGAGCTAGTACAAGAGTTCTGCGTGCTGTCTTACTGTCCCAAGTCTGCAGATGAGAGCAAACAGTTCCGCACTCGAGAAGCAAGAACACAGATGAGGCCGTAGTAAAACCAGGCAGTAGTTTGCGAAATGCGGAACTGACAACAAGGCA
Organism: Amblyomma maculatum; assembly: GCF_055883805.1. Lineage (NCBI taxonomy): Eukaryota > Metazoa > Arthropoda > Arachnida > Ixodida > Ixodidae > Amblyomma > Amblyomma maculatum. Next base: position 53,697,649 of record NC_139347.1, on the reverse strand, counting down.
CAGTACCTGACTGCCGAAAAGGAGCTTTGGTGCAGTGTTTCAAAACGTTCACAATGCCGAAGATCGTGAACGCTTTGGGCAGATGATTATCCATGATTTGCGTCTGTCTTTATATCCAGTACAGTCCGATGGTCACCCATTTAGAAAGAATTGCGCGCAAGAAATACAAATGGTTGAGTATACTAAATGGAAGCAACCCTTTCGACATGCATGTCCCGCACAGGTTTTACCGGAGAGATGTCTAGCGTCCCGTTGACTGCAGCTAGTAGCACTCTCTTCAAAGTGCGGCTGGAAATGTTTGGGACAAGAGCCATTAATTGTGGAAGGCCAAACGCGGTTGGAAAACATGACATCGAGACAGCGGAGGGAGCAGAAAAACAGTAGCGAACAGAAAGATTCGTTGTCCTCGACGTTATAAAACCCCACGGTGACTGCAACAACATGAACGGGCACTGGGCCTTGAGCAAGCTCAAAAGCATGCGACGTTAGAAATCAAATTACGTATACCCACGCATTCTGAATTGTCACAGCCACGGTACATGTTCTTCAGGCAAAACATGCGTTCAACAGACATCACAACACCATAAGTTTCACCACAGCAACGGAAGCGGAATTATACGAAAAACCATCTCCCAGTTCCAGCGACTTGCACGGAATGCGGAATGACAAGTGAGAATAGTGTCGTCGTGATTGACACATAATGTGGTGCGGCCTTCTCCCTAGCGGAAGCTAAATCTAATGACAGGTGCTGCGGGATGGAAGCAACGACGCTGTTCTCCGAAACTTACGGAACCGATTTCAGCGCGCCATCACCGCGGTCTCAGAGGGACGAGAGCAGCCAGTGTGTCGCGCTAGCTTCCTCCGTATCTGCCATCTCGACCTCTGTCCACCAGATGGGAAGAATGCGAGGCTGAAGGATCAATACTGCGGCAAGCATCGATCAGGAAGCTTCGGACAACTATTTCGTCAAGGTAACTGCTCGTGTAATCAATATGCGAACTTTCCGAGTCAGTCGCTTCGCTGGGTCCGTTCCACAGTGACTTTTGAACGTGCTCCCCGAGGGAGATCGCGATGGAAAACTACCCGGAACAGCTACCGCAAGAAGGGAGCCACTCTGGCGACCACCTGTTGCACAGGGGCCAATATCGCGCAAAGTGCACATCACGGACACGTTAATGCAAGGCGGTAGTTGTCAGCTGTGGCAACGAATGCCAGACAACTGTCCCCGAAGCTGCTATCGGAGGCAGCAATGCGGTCGCGCTGTGGAAGCCGCGTCGCGCGGATCTGGAAAAGAAGCGCCGACGGAGAGAGCAACAGGTCGGTGCACAAAAGAGTTGCGGCGGAGCGGTGGCCGTGCAGCGGTCGTCGTCGGACATCGCACGGGCACGGCACGCGTACTCCGGCCCAGCGGCATGCAGGGCGTTCGTGCTTGCGGCAACCGCCGCTAAAACTCGAAACAGGGACAAGGAGAGAAGAAGAACGTACGGGGCTTCGGCGCGGCAGAACGGGTCGTCCGGGAGCAGCAGCAAACAGCGGGCAAGCGAGCCGAGAGGCGGGACCAGCAGTCGTCGATCGGCGGCGTCGGAGCGGCGGCTGGAATCAACAGGTTGCCGGGGTCGGGGCGGTCATCCGCGGCGGCCCCGCGACGGCGCGGATGTCCCGGCGACGACTACGAAGCGCGGCAGTCGCACCATGGCCGCTGGCGTCGTCGGAGCTGCTCCTCCGCTGCGGGCCGCCAGAGCCAGCGGTTCGAAACGCGAGAGCGCCTTTTTGTTTTTCACGCCAGCGGCGGCAACAGGCTGCTTCAGAGGACGACGACGGGGCCGCTGGCAGCAGCATCGGCAGCATGGCGCCGCTGGTGGCCGGCACGGGACACAGATGGCGCCACTATACTGAGACCAGTGGGGTGCCTCTGGACCAGCGGTCGCTGTTTCGACTTCGACCACTCGTTTTTCTCCCGCCACCCACACAATTTGCGTTCCCTCTATGCGCGCCTTCTGGCGTGGGGTGCACGAAGTGTAGGCTCGGCCCCCTCCCAGCAGGTCGCGCTGGCCTGGCACACAGCGAGAACATTGCGGGGCAGCATGCCCGGTGGGTCGTGCCGCGCTCAATAAGCGCTGCCATTTAAATCCTAGATCAGACAGTTGGACGATTGTCTGCGGCAACTGCACTAATACAGAGCCGATCTGGGAGTGATGTACTGATCTGCTGGGCAGCTTAGCAGAACTGTGCAGTACTAAACGAATCAGTGTCTTCTACAGCGAAATCTGCTGTTGAAACCCTTCCTGCGTGGACGATAGACATCTGGTGGCGTGACGAGCAAAGAGTAATCACGTGTTACCACGTGCCCAGCGTCGGACCAGCGCCTTCTCCTTTGGTCAGACACGCGACCTACGCTCGGTCCGATTGTTCAGGTAGATCAGGTTTCAGACTGAAGTCTTGTACATTGCTGTAGGCCTTATATAAGCAAAAAGAAAAAAATTTGCCGACGATTACGGTACTTCCTGAAGCGAAATTTGAGCGGAGCTCATCAGCTGTTTCACATTTTCGACAGACTGAGGTCAAGATTTCGAGCAAGGCATGCATGAAGAATTACAGGAAATGTTTTTATTTTTCACGCATATTTTTTCAAGAAACACTCCACAAACAGCTCTTGACTGTCATTAAGGAAGCTTTGTGGTCGGAAAAATGAAGAGAGCAATTAAGTTATTGGTAAGTTGCAGGAGGCAGCGCGTGGGCCCATAGGAACGTTGGGCTGCGAAGAGATAGCAGCGACTGTTAAATGTCGCTGAGCCGATAGCGAGCCAAGACAACGTGACTCTGCGTTTCGGCTGGGGATGCACTCACCGTGATCTGCTGATACCGAGCCGGAGCTTCGGCAACCGGAGATAGATTGATTTATAGGAAGGGAAGGGCTACGGAGTTATTTCGATCACCTGGGGATCGGCAAGCGGAGAACATCGGCAACCGGAGAACACCGTCGCTGTCACGCAGAAAGAAGGGGGGGGGGGAGCGCGTGCTGGCCCGGTTGCGGAGCTGGTTACGAGGGACAACGCCGACGACGACGCGAAACGCAGGAACGGGCGCCAAAGAGCTGTGCTGTCTTGTTTCTCAGCGATCACAGTAAAATAAAGGCCAGTAGCTTCTTTTCCTCCTGTACCATTCTAAATGTAATCAATCTATATTAAACAATTTTGTTACTCACTTGCTCACAATGCTCCAAAAAAATATAGATACGTATATATTTTGCTTTTCTCCAGTGTCATTCTAAATTTATAGTTTTGGCTTCGTTTACAGGATTTAACGTCAGAAAGCGACTCAGGCTATAAGAAATGCAGAGTAAGAGACGTTGGCTTTAGAGATGTCGACCAGTTGGGGTTATTCAAGTAACGTGCACTGACATTGCACAGCACAAGGGCGCCTTGATTTTCGCCTCCATCGGAAACCGGCCGCCGCGGCCGAGATTCGATCCCGCATCCTTCGTATACAGCAGTCGAGCGCCGTAACCACTGCACCACCACCGCGGTGTGGCTCTAATAGCTAACTTGTCACTCAGACAGATCATTCTGTGAAGATTTTTGTGCTTACTATACTGCAACAAAACAGGCTGCCACGCGAATCGTGCTTGTTTTCTGCAGAACAATGAGCGTCAAAATAGAACAATGCGAAAGGTAAAACGGCCATATCATGCCAGGACGAAACATTTCCAGAATGCGTTTTTTTCTCCACTCACTCAAACAGTGAAATCGCCCGCCTGCTTTGATTGATGAGTGTGCCAATAATGCTAACACTTTTGAGCATTCTCATGCCGACTTACATCTTGTAACCCTCTTCTGCCCGCAGTATTTGGAAATAAATAACATATAAGTAACCAGCTGCCTTCTATCTGGAAAATCCTAGGAGGCAAATAAACTGATTTGATTTGATATAAATAACCATCAAAGTACCAACTTCGATGTCCAGCATTTTGCCAGTTATGGAAGCATTGACCGTTGAAAACACTGCCGATAAACACTGCATACTTGGGCCGATAAAATCCTGCTGCCTGTAAGATGACTCGGGGCTCTGCAGTGTTAAAGAACAAAATGGGAAAGGTGGGTGACATCCATCGTTATCAGTTGCTGAATGTTGACCGCAATAAACCGGTACCGAATGTATGTATGTATGTATGTATGTATGTATGTATGTATGTATGTATGTATGTATGTATGTATGTATGTATGTATGTATGTATGTATGTATGTATGTATGTATGTATGTATGTATGTATGTATGTATGTATGTATGTATGTATGTATGTATGTATGTATGTATGTATGTATGTATGTATGTATGTATGTATGTATGTATGTATGTATGTATGTATGTATGTATGTATGTATGTATGTATGTATGTATGTATGTATGTATGTATGTATGGTTTGCGGGGTTTAACGTCCCAAAGCGACTCAGGCTATGAGAGACGCCGTAGTGGAGGACTCCGGAAATTTCGACCATCTGGGGTTCTTTAACGTGCACTGACATCGCACAGCACACGGACTCCGCTTCGTTTCGCCTCCATCGAAACGCAGCCGCCGAAGTCGGGATTCGATCCCGCTTCCTTGGGCACAGTAGTCGAGCGCCTTACGCTGCGCCACCCCGGCGGGGTGCATGTATGTATGTATGTATGTATGTATGTATGTATGTATGTATGTATGTATGTATGTATGTATGTATGTATGTATGTATGTATGTATGTATGTATGTATGTATGTATGTATGTATGTATGTATGTATGTATGTATGTATGTGTGCATGTATGTATGTATGTATGTATGTATGTATGTATGTATGTATGTATGTATGTATGTATGTATGTATGTATGTATGTATGTATGTATGTATGTATGTATGTATGTATGTATGTATGTATGTATGTATGTATGTATGTATGTATGTATGTTAGGAGCGTCCACTATAACGGAGTAGTGGCTCAGTGCGACTGCAAAAGTAATGCCATCCATCAGGGGTTCTTTAAACAATGCATTGCACAGCATAAGGCCTTGTGCTCTGCATTTCATCTCCATCAAAATGTTGCTGCTACGTTCAGGATTTCGCCCAGCGTTTTCGTGCTCAGCAATTGAACGACGCAAGCGACCACCGTGGAAGGTCTTCGACTGTATGTGTCACCAGCACCGAACGCTCCCTCGTAGAACTAAAGAAAAAAAGTGTGAAGCTACCGTACGCTGTCCAAATGAGTCCAAAAACTACTGCTGGTAGTCGTGAGTGTATGCCTATAGCAGACAATGGTACTGAAGTGAAACCTCAACACGACAGCTCCTGAAAAAATACCAACTATTGACCTGTTAAATAAATATGCGAAGTTCCGCATAAATGTCAGACTTCTAGACGCACCGATTGCAGTTCCTCCCAGCCCTATGGGAAGACAGAGAGACGGAGGTTGATTGATTGATTTACAGGAAGGGAAAAAAAACTCATGGCAGGCAACGAATTGGAGAGAGCGCCAAGTGATGCGACCAGAGGACTGCGGAGAAGTCGCAGATCCGGCGACAGAGGCTGGAACTACTTTGCGCCGGTAGGCCAACTTCATAGCAAAATATTTCGCGTGCCGTATACAACCTTCGTAGGACTATTCATTACCTACTTTCTCGAGTGTCACGGTAAGATTTTCATAGTGGTACCGTGCGCGAACTTATGCCAACGCTCCCAAGTTTAAATATTTGCCATTTACAGCGGAATATACAATACTCAAAATAGCTACTTCGATGCCTTCGAATAATTAATAGACGCCTGCTTTACCGACAACGGAGGCAATGGTTTTCTTTTGTTCGCCGCGAAGTCAAGCAAGGAAAATTTGGCGCATATATTTTGGCGCGCTAGTCGTCGCGTACATTTTTTTGGAAATAGTTAAATATACTTTCAGGGATGCACCTAAACCACCTTTTGAAATTTTTTTTATTCTTTCACTTCATCGATTAATTACAATTTATTTACCTCGTCATCGCCTATCACACACCAATTAATCATCAATCGCTAGAAACTCAAATTACCATGATACGACTTTCGTACGCAGCAATAGATTATTCCCGACATGCGGTGCCGACCACCCCTTTTCGACAGAACGATCTGTAGACTTATGAACCATCGCGTAAAAGAACAGAAGGACCCTAGAACGTTTGTCTTGCATGTAACAGCCAATGTAATTAATGACATGAATTTTTCTCGGTGGTGAAGTATGAGAAACGTGCGGTGAGTTCTTGTGGAGCGGAGGTTGCTGTATAGTGCAGTTACATGTGCGCGCGCTGACGACCCGACTACATCCGGAGAACAGGCACATGCGCAGATCGGTCGGTAGGATTGGTCTATTTGTGCCGGCATGTCCTACTGTCTTTTTTGTTGTTGTTGTTTTGTTTTTTTTGTTTTTTTTTTTTGTACTGGCGGCAGCGTTGATGGGATTTATTTACTCGCGGACTTATCTGACGACCGATACAGGTATTCCGTTGAAAGCTAGGAAGGCGGGGCCTTTTTAGTCAAAATTTTATTTGATAATCTAACGCCCGGGCCAACGAATGCGTCGAATGAGGGGCTTCGGGCAGCACGCCCTTCGCGGCGTTTACTGATTTACGCTTTTGTTAGGGTAAATTACTGCTAATTGGTTTTCAAGGTTATCTCTTTGATGCTGATCTTTGCTGTTCAGATTTAACGTCATGTATTTTATGCGGCATAGTGAATGTGTATATTTCACCAAACGACTACTAAATACGCCTGCCCGGGAAGTTCTGGGGCACATAGTAAATAGAGTTATTTTACAAAAAAACCGACGGCATTTCTTCACGGAAAGGGAGAAGGAATTCCAGAACCCTTGGTATAAATTATTGTCACATGTATCCAGTTTGGAGGAGATGCTTTCTTCTGAACCCTCCTGAACTGACTGGGTTGCCAGGTGTTGGGTTTGTTAAGAATTTAAATTTTTTTCAGCGAATAAACATTTTGGATCAATGTGTGACTGGCTTGTTCCGCCAATGAATGTGGCCATCCTCTGTGGTTCAAAGGTTATCACGGCGTTTTCTAACGCCAGCTTTTCATATACCAGTAATTAGGCTGCACGTGATAGATCTCGAAGCTGTGCTTGTAGAAGAAATTTCTGTCATCATTGAAATTGGTTGTATTGATTTCCACGCTGTAAATGAGCCAGAAGGTGCCCATCGCGTGGTCATTTTTTTTTTTTGTTGTTGTTGTTTTCTTTAATGGCAGTTATGGAACTCCTCAATCATCACGGTAGCCAGGAGAGGTTTTTCGCGACGCCCATCCGCTGTTTCATGTCTAGCCTACATATGCAGCTGATGAACCTATTGAACCGATTGACAGGGGCTTCCTTTGTTAATTGTCAACTTTCACTGAGCGTTAATTCACTTTACCCAGTCAGCGAGCTTTTTATTCAGAGAATACTGAGCTTTCTTGGCTAAAACTGAATGTGAAAGCTCGATTCGGCTTATTTTTACTCTCCCTATGGTTTCAATTTAAACGTCCAGCCAGCTCAACCAGCTGATGAGCCCATAAATGTTTCGTAAAATTATTGCAACCCCATAAGGCTCCCCTTAGATGTCCGCTCCGCTCTACTCATCTTAGCATCTTCTTTGCGGAAAAGTACACGTGACCTCATTCCCCTATGCACTTTCCCCCTTCCGGATACCTTAACAAGACGGCAGGAGGTACCACTTAGAAGCATAAGGGCTGGTGCGGCCCTTACTCCGTCTGTCACGTGTCACCTCCATGGGCTCTCGAGAAGACATAGGACCCGCCAAATTTCTGAAATGTTCCCCACCGGCTGTAGAGGAGAATGTTCGCCACCATGCTATGGACTTGTGCGGATAATTTGTGACCCTGACGCCCTCTAATTCTGCGGGAAATGGGACTAACGGTGACAAAGGAAGACTAATTTCCCCAAGTTGCTATTTATTAGGGAACTGGCAGCAGTGGTGGCAGGGACAACAGACGTCTAAAATCATTCGCTGTATTTTTGCAGATACCGCCCCCAGACGTTGCTTTCAGGGAGCCGAGCTGACGGATCCGCGCTGGTTCTTGCCCACGTTTGCTTGCGCGAGCAAGAAATACGGCATCTAGTGCAAGGCAGATTTCATGGGACGTCAGCGGCCCAGTTACATATTCCTGGACCGTTGAAACCATGACTCATTGGCAGCAGTGTTGGCGTGGAAAACAGTCGTATAAAATTAATCGCTGTACTTTTCCAGGTTGATCATTTGAAGAACGCTATCTTCGCATTTCGTTTTCTTGAAGTCTGCTATACCAGACTGCTGCCCATCATTTTCGGACACTCACGACCGTTTTCTGTGACATGTAGTCTTTCTTTTATATTTCCATTACCTGTTTTTCTTCATCATTTTTATTTTCTTTCTGTTACTTTGATACTTCTTGTGCTAACAAGGGAAGTTGCAAAGATTTTTGAGGAGCTCAAACGTGAAGTGAAACAGGAATTCAAAGATTTGAAGGAAACCCTCGGTCGTGACCTAAGGAAGGAAATGAGAGAGTTTGAGAAGTCTAGCAGAAATGTCTAGCACACATTATTAATGATTACGAAGATATGAAGAAGTCGGTAAATCGGATGGATATGAGGAAAACAAAAACACTCCGAGAGACAGTGGTAGCTTTAGAAGAAGAGCGCGACCCTTTTGAGCAGCTGAGGGAACATGATAAAGGAATACTACAAACTGAGCAACACTCAAGATGCAACAATGTTGAAGTGAAAGAGCTGTCACTATCGGCAAATGAGAACGTTCTCGAGCTCACGAAGGAACTTGGAACTGCTATTGGCGAACCCCTTGAAAACATGGACATTGAGCCCTGTCACCATGTCCGCACGACCAACAATGAGAGTGCTGCCAACATGGCGCCATCCAGTTCGAACTGAGGGGACAAACGAGACTCATTTGTAGAGAAAGCCGGAAAGCAGAGGTTAAGGACTGTTGATGTGGAAATGGAAGTGAAAACTGCAGGACGGATCTTTGTAAATGAACATCTTTGCCTCTTTGCCCTTCAATGAAACTGTTGTTCACAGCGACCAAATCCATGGCGAATACATGGATAAGGATTGGAAAACTTTTTATTCGGAAGTTGTATGGTGCGCCCCTTATTCCTATTAACTATGTTGATGACTTAGGCAGAATTAGAACTTTCACAACATAGTTCTTCAGACGTCTGAAATAAAACCCGTGGTAAAAAAAGAAAACTCCGGCGTATCGTGTTTTCATCAAAACGTTCGTTCAGCTGTAAATAAAGAAGACGCACTGTCACTTTTGTTCCAGATGATTGAAGTATCGATCACAGTAATATTACTGACCGAAACTTGGTATCCCGCAGGGTCAAATGTGCTTAGTGTGCCCGGCTATTGCCACTTTTCGTGCAATCGAAAAAATAGCCTTTTAGTCAGAAATGATATCTTTGTCAAAACTTTGAATGATTTCTGTGTGATGAACTCTTGTTATAAGGCGCTAATGATGATCAATCGGAAAAGCATTTTTGTGGCGATTTACCGGCCGCCTTCTGGCGATTTTATTAAGTTACAATGCAAGAAACAGCTCGAGTTCTTAATTGAGTCGAATGGCTTCACATACGTTATAACTGAACCGACGCGCGTTACATACAAAAAGCAATTCTTTGCTCGATGTATTTATTACGAACATAATTACTGAGAAAATAACTGCTAAACACAGTATACACTGGTGTCAGCGACCATTTAGACATATTTGTGCTTGCCGATAAAACTAGCCAGATGTTAAGAAAAAACTCAAAAGAAGGTTATCTCTCCAACTTACCTTGCATGTTTCCGATCTGCCATTAGTGATGAAAACTGGAATATCGTTTACGAAGCAAATTACAGTTCTGCCTCATTTTATAATATTATGAAAGTGTTCAGATACATTTATCATGCACATTTCCTGCTTCGTCGTATAAAAAGACCACCCAGGATGCGGAAGCCTTGACTTACGTATGAACTATTAAGCATGATCAGATATTAGAATGCTTCATATGCCGAATTTGCAAGAACCAAAGATATCAAAGATTTTTCTGCTTTTAAGGCATATAGAAATAATATGAACTCAAAGTTAAGGGTAGCCAGAAATTCATACTTTCTCAATATTTTCTGGGACGAGCCACACTGTATATTTTTTCTGAGCATTTAACATGAAGCAAGCATGTATAGTACGTACAGTCGAAGGTATCTACAGCGATTGGTGTTATTGCGAGACTGAGATAAATTTTGCCGACCAAAGTTAAAATTCTTTATATTTTCCTAGTGCTATCGCTTCTTCAGTATTGTAATACTGTCTGGAGCACGACAGGTACGGCGGACTTGCAAAACTGCACTTACTTCAGAAAAAAGCTATCCTATATATTGCAAATGTGCCCTTCCGACATCCCACTGCCACTCTTTTCGCGAAATATAATATCCTCTCGGTGTTCTATATAACTATAAGTTATTACTTAGCTATATAAATAGTTTGTGAAAGAAAAAGGTAACTTTATAATTTCTTTAACTCAGCTGCAATAAAACATGCGACCTCCCACTTACGCGACACAAGGAAAAATGGCTTGTTCCTACATCTCGTACATCTTATAACAAAGTCATTAAGCTATACTCTGCCCACACTACTACATATAACAATTCATTAAAATTCGATCCAGCATATGAATCAAAACAGTCTGTTAGTTTCTTTTCTGCCTAGTGATGCTTTCATAAGTGTCTGTAGATCATTTCAAATATAGTACAATGATATATATATATATATATATATATATATATATATATATATATATATATATATATATATATATATATATATATATATATATATATATACCGGGTGTCCAAGCTAACTTTAGCCAAGGGTTAAAAAGTGGAACATTTCAGATAGGCACCACCTGCATTCAACTGCCAGCCATCTAGCGCACCACGGACATTTTTATTTTTCAGTTAACTAATTAGTAATTAAGATAATTTATCTAATTTATTAAGCATTGCCTTTAGACAATAAATGTGATTTGCAAAGTTGGAGAGCACTTTCTAAAATCCGCATTCCATTTATTTCCGACAAAGAAAACCTCACATGTATCGTGTTTCCAAGCTCTACAGAAAGCCCGTGAAATACAAAAAAAATATCACATGACTAACGCATTCGCGCGCCGCGATTCTAGGGCTCTCAATGGGAGTTTGAGTGAACGAAAGTAACTGCTTCCTTGGCTCGACAGCTCAGTCCCAGCGGTAGGCTGATTATGTTGGCAGTGGTTGCAGCCAGCGCGGTGAGCTCACTACGACTTGCAACGTCGCGTGCACCGATTGCCGTGCTCCCCGCAAAAAATCCGAACTTTTCGTATATAACCCAAAATCAATGAGGTGCAAGTGCGACATTAACTTCGAAATTAAAGTCGACGGCAAAACCGTACAAAAAGTCCAGCAAATCAGAATCCTCGAACTTTTCATTCAAGAGGATGGATATAACAACGGTCACGATAAAAAAAAAAAAAAAAAAAAAAAAAAAAAAAAAAAAAAAAAAAAAAAAAAAAAACTCACTACTACCTACGCGACGAAAATAACGGAGATATTTAAGAGGACTGCACTGAAAGGCAGAGGACTCAAATAGAGAAGCCTCCGGAGACTGATGCAGGTGTATATAATAAGCCGAATATGCTGTGTCACACCATTCCTCAACGTCAGCCTGATGTTGAGGAATGGTGTGACACAGGAGATGGGTACGAGGGGAGACGAGGAGATGGGTAGACCCAGTGCCCTCTCTACGCAACGCCTGATGTGCGCGTCTATCTTATCTTCAGGCGTTGCGTAGAGAGGGCACTGGGTCTACCCATCTCCTCGTCTACGGAACGCCCGATAGAAATGTGAGTGCATAATAGCTGGACGGAACTTGCTGAAGCGGTGGGAATCGCCCAACATGACAGATTAAGTAGGAAAAGCACGGGTCAAACCATCTTAGAATGGGTGGGTAGAAAAACAGATATGAGCACAGCCGACAAGGTTGCCCTACCGCCACAATGTCGCGAGAACTTCATTGTCCCTCCTCTCCCCCGCAACATGCACCCAGAATACTACAAAGAGAGAAGGAAAAAGAGAGCAGAAGCACTGGTTAAAAGAGCAAAAAAAAAAAAATCAGAATAAAAGAAGTCGCCTACGTAGATGCTGCAAGCGGTTGATCGGGGGCGGCAGTCGCCGCAGTAGTCGATGGTAGCGGCGCACCAGTCGTCTCCGCCCCCATCCGGAGCAGAAACATAGACATGGCTGAAGAGGTCGCAATAGCGCTTGCTTGCGTCGGAACGAAGGCTAGACTAATATTTAGCGACAGTAAAACTGCTATCTGAAATATCGGAAAAGGCAGTGTTTCGCAAGAAGCCGCCCGAGTTCTATCAGCTGCCACTATAATTGATCGCAAAATCACCCTAATTTGGGTCCCATGCACACACGTCCGCTCCCGGCAACGAGGCGGCCCATGATTTAACCCGATATCTCTACTTCCGGACAAACGCAGAGTCGCCCTTCTGCCAGGAGATGAACGAACGTTTGCAAACCTATAAAGAAATGAAAAATTATATATATAAAGCGGCCTAGCCTGGCTGCGAATATCCAAACAACCCTGTCTAGTTGTTTCACACCCAGATAGATGAGAGAAAAAATGATAAATGTAAAGCCTGCGAAGCGAAGGGGACACTCGACCATATACTTTGGGAATGCCCTGTCTCCGGGCGCTAGGGACAACATTAAAAGTAGAGAAGCCTGGGAGACACTGCTGCGAAGCGATGACCCTGGCGTCTGAGGCCGCGAATAACCAATGTATATTCGCCAGTCCTTAGTCGCGGAGGTTCCAGCCCCCGTTCCTGCGTACCAGGAGCGGGGAGCAGGGGGCCTCCTAAATCGGCGGAAAATAAAGTTTTAATCAATCGATCAATCTGCCTGAAGCAGACGAAGAAACCACTGCGGACATATCGACCTGCCGCGGCAATGCGGTTGTGGAGTCAAGGCCGCAGCTGATTTCATTCACTCAATGCCAGTTTGAGAGCAGCACAATTGTGGCGCACAAACGCGCCAGTCACGTGATATTTTTTTTTTATTTCGCGGGCTTTCTAAGAGCTTGGAAAAACGATACACGTGAGGCTTTCTTTATCGGAAATAAATGGAATGGGGGTTTTAGAAGGTGCTCTCCAACTTTGCAAATCCATTTACTGTCTGTACATGTTAGTATAACGCTTATATTATTGAGTAGATGGGTGAGCCAATGTTAGGCTTCAGGTGCCTTTTGAGTTCCATACCAGTCACTCAACGCAGCTCTGCCGCTTGTGTAACCTTTGTGTTGGTCGTGCAGCATGATTCCACAGTCATCTCCTCAGTCTCTTGTGACAGTCTTGGGCACAGCAGCACCTGGTCGTTTTGTTTCGCTATGCTTCCTTCTTCTAGGGGTGGGCACTGCGTAGTGCCACAAAATGTTCTTAACATCAACGTTTGCAACAGGTAGATTGTTTGCAGTGCAGTGGGTTTTACCACCTTTTTGCTTCTTGCCCAGCATGCCTCATTCATTAGAAAAAAAGATATCTTAATTACTAATTAGCTAATTAGAAAACAAAAAAATTCCCTCTGTTGCACCAAATGGCTGGTCGCAATATGTAAGTGGTTTCTGCGGCCTACCTCAAATCCTCAAATGTTGCATTTTTTAACCCTTGGTTAATGTTAGCTTGGACACTCTATATATATGCCATTGTTCGTTTGTCTTTTTTATGTTTTGTTCATTTGCAGAATTTTACATGGTGCGTAAAATGTCCTCACACCGCGCCTACTCTACGTACAAGGCATGAGTGTGATGTACTCTGGTCTGTATATGTATTTTCTAATTATGTCGCTTAGTTGTAAACATGATTATACCACATCTGTTGTATTGTCTACGTTGCTATCCGCAACAATGCACTGCAATTTTGTAAGGGGCAGGGACCCCTGTCAAGCTGTAGTTACAGCTTTTAGTCCCTGCTCCTCCCTTTCGAATGGAAAGGAAATAATGAATGAATGAATGAATGAATGAATGAATGAATGAATGAATGAATGAATGAATGAATGAATGAAGTCTCAAGCAATTTGTTTGGGAAAAGAATGAAGCTATGACGCAAGTCTTTCAGGAATTTCAAGCATGTCCTTCTGTGTATCATATGAAATACACGATTAAGCGCCGTGTCATCTCCTTAATTGTTTCTTTAGTTGTCTGCAGAAGAGGAAAATCACCTTGTATTTCTTATACCCAATTTTATTGATTTAAACTCATATCTACTGACTACCACGAATTTGGTCCGCACCACCTCTGGGGGCAATCTGACCCTTCAGGTTTTCGAGAAGAAAGGCAATTTGGGGACATATTCTCTGCATTTCATTTATTTTATTTTTAATAAGTGGCCTCTTCAGGCTTATATGTAGTGAGGTTTAAGCAAATATTGGTTGCCATCAATACTGGTTTTGAAAAGGAACATATTATAGAAAATAGTCTGCATATATGTATATGTCGTGTATGTCTGTGTCATTGAAGTGTATCCCATACCAAAGAACTCCGCGCTTATGATACACCAAAATTAGCGCGATAACTATTCAAAACAAAATGGCCAGCTAACTTCTGAAGTTGTTCTGATTTATCGACAGCATTTTTAGGTTGATGGCCTCACACCCCATACACAGATCTCAGGATTGGGTGAAAAAGCGTTCTTCAATTTTAATTAAAACAGGCATTCTTTGGTAGGAAGTCCGAAATTATATCTTCCTTCGTGGTCATGTATACCTAACGAGCCCTTGCGAGGAAGTTCACTGGCTAAGTAAAGGCCAAGATATCTATTCCCTGACGGGCAATAAATTGACTCTGAGGTGACATTTTCTTAGCAAAATGCATGTGAACACTTTCCTAGAGAATGATAATCATGCTCCAGTCAATACACCAGTCGGTTATTTTGTTTAGATAACTGAAGCATCACAGTCAGCATAATTAGTAACGATTCTACATGAAACACAATCATCGTTGCTTTGAGGAAAGTAATAAATGTGGTGAGAGGAAAAAATAAAATCGCTATTGTACAGAAACACAGGCTGTAATACTCTCGGTAGTGATCTAAAAAAAGTTAGGCCAAAATGATTCAAATTCTAATAGATTTTATTTGTTGCACATTGCGGACATTGCGCCTTGTATACGAGGACTCGATAGTGACTTCACGGATGCAGACGAAGCATTTAAAGTTTCTTTTTGTAGGCGAAGAAATTTTGGAACTTTCGTTAGTCTGCAAGAGAACGTTTCTTCACGAAACGCGCCGAAAAGCATTCACTGGTCCCAGCGCCACAGAAAACGTTGCATGTAAGTGATGCACTGTTGCTTCTATTTTTATTTATGACAAACAAGAAACAGCTTTTTGTCGATTCCTTACTCCTGAGTTAACGTTTGGCTCATGGATAATTTAATGTAGTTCAGATGGAGGAAGATGCGTTACCAAATATAGACTGGAGTGTTTCGAAAGTTCGCGCGCCTCGCCTTCTGCACAGCCTATTGGCCAACTCGCAATACATGCCCACATAGTAGCTATCAGGTTTCTGATTGTACGACTAGTTGTAGATGCATGGTGGCTGTCACAAGAACTTGCGCTGCGTTGCTGGTCCTTGGTTGGTCTGTGTTGGAGTGAAACGAGCCGCAGCGTTTTTGTAACGTGCCTCCAGACTACTGGTGAAGCGCGACAGCGCTGGCTGGTTGTGGGTTTGTTGGTGCAGTTCGGAACGACCGGTGTTACTGCTCGTCGCCGCCGGTGCCGCTAGTATCCATGTATGACGTCGCGTTAAAATTTGAAGTGAATATCATTTGGTGATCCGCAGGCAGTTGGAGAGGGTACACCTGAAGAAAGCAAAGAAAGAAAAGAAAGACTATGTGATAATCTCTAACAGGACCAAAATATTTGACACAATGAAACCGTCGTCACCGTCATCAGACATCGTACCCTGAGGCAATGATCGTCAAATGGTCTCTAGACAGCCGGTCTATAGTTCCGGTGCCGCCATGCGACCTGTGTCAGAATTCACAAATATTTTCTACTTTAAGTTTTCACAATGCCTTCAGCTGCCTATGGTTGCTTTTATATGCCGGCCATTCTGGTGCTTTGCCAGTCAACCAGTTATTTTTTCTGACCATTACGTGACCTGCCTGAGACAAAGACTGCGATTCAAGTTCGCTCATGGCGGCTAACACGAATCGCAACAAGTGAATCCACACAACGCATTACAGGCACTTTAAAGCATGACGTGCACTACCGCGTCACTCCAACTACAATTCTTTTCTGATCTTTAATCTGAGCGTGGGTTAAGTGCAGAACTGCGATTCAATTTCGCACATGGCGGCTAACACGGAACGTATTTAAACTGAGAAACTATTGTTTTTATGTTCGAAATATTTATGTTATGTCCCATTGAAAACTGAAAATTAGCACTAAAAACAAGTACAGCTGGAACATGGAAATGCATGACATGAAGGGTGTATGAATACAGAAATTCACGCCCAATGTTAATTAAGAAAATATTTGCTAAAGTATCACCTGCTCGCTTTTCTTTATAAGCAAATATTCACGCTGCTCTCTTTCTATGTGTATTCTTGCGGCAGCCGTGTCAGCACGGTTGGGTCACAAGCCCTCTCGGATGCTGCGCTAGCAGCAATATATTTTAAATAGTATTCAACAAAGAACGGTTTTCAATTGCATGAAATAAACTTCCAGCCCTGGACACTCGCCTATAGTTTCGCTTTCTATCTTGTAGTGCGCTATATACTCATAATAAAAGGCTCCACGTGCTCGAACATATCCAGGAATAAGAACTACCCAGCCTGATACAAGTTTGTGCCCCTTCGCTAGTAGCTGATCAGTTGAGATCTCTCTCTCTCTCTCTCTCACACACACACACACACACACACACACACACACACACACACACACACACACACACACACACACACACACACACACACACACACACACACACACACACACACACACACACACACACACACACACACACACACACACACACACACACACACACACACACACACACACACACACACACACACACACACACACACACACACACACACACACACACACACACACACACACACACACACACACACACACACACACACACACACACACACACACACACACACACACACACACACACACACACACACACACACACACACACACACACACACACACACACACACACACACACACACACACACACACACACACACACACACACACACACACACACACACACACACACACACACACACACACACACACACACACACACACACACACACACACACACACACACACACACACACACACACACACACACACACACACACACACACACACACACACACACACACACACACACACACACACACACACACACACACACACACACACACACACACACACACACACACACACACACACACACACACACACACACACACACACACACACACACACACACACACACACACACACACACACACACACACACACACACACACACACACACACACACACACACACACACACACACACACACACACACACACACACACACACACACACACACACACACACACACACACACACACACACACACACACACACACACACACACACACACACACACACACACACACACACACACACACACACACACACACACACACACACACACACACACACACACACACACACACACACACACACACACACACACACACACACACACACACACACACACACACACACACACACACACACACACACACACACACACACACACACACACACACACACACACACACACACACACACACACACACACACACACACACACACACACACACACACACACACACACACACACACACACACACACACACACACACACACACACACACACACACACACACACACACACACACACACACACACACACACACACACACACACACACACACACACACACACACACACACACACACACACCTGTAGCATCTTTTTACTAGACATTCCTCATTTTGCACCGTACTGTTACTGCAAAGTATTCGCAAGAACCGCGCTGCATATAAGTTATGTCTTACGCACTGGTGGTCATTGAACTGCACGGAAGAGTCTCTCGCCCGAATCCCGTTTTTGTTAAATTGTGAAAATGCTCTCATGAGGATAGCAGTGCAACCTACGGACGCCAGAGCTTTAAGTGCAATCGCTACTCACTACAGTCACGGAAAATATTTGTGTTCCCCGGGGAGCTGCCTACCTCCCCGGATAATTCCCCTATTGCGTCATAAATAGCTCACCGGCGCAACAGGACCCGGTGATATGGTTCCCAAAAAACTCGATCCTTGAAGCTGCTGTTGCTGGTGGTGGTGGTGGTGGTGGTGGTGGTGCTGCTGAAGCGCCTGTTGCTGCTGGTGGTGGTGCTGCTGTTGCTGTTGCTGTTGCTGCTGCTGCTGCTGCTGCAGTGTCGGTTGCTGTTGCTGGTCCTGAGAGTGGTGCATCTGGTTCCTCTGCGACCCAGTTCCCATGCAGTTTGCAGGAGCCGTTGCCAACAGGTAGGGCGCAGGCGTCAGTGCTCCTGCTGGACCGGCCATTGTGGACGTCGGCACAGACAGCGTGGTTGTCGGTAGGGATAGCGTGTATAATGGGGCATTGCCACTCTGCGTGCGAAAAAAAAAAAGAAGTAGAAGTCGGTTTGTGGCAGGGGATCCGATGTGAATACGCTTGCGTAACTTAGTCGCGAATTACGAAGCAAGTGAAACAACGAAGCTGCAAACACCATAAGGAAGACTGCCTTGTCCATGCGTTTTTTAGGTGCTAAAGCAATGCTATCGGCTGTGATGAACGCAGACTTTTTTTAGTGGAGGGCTCCATACGGGGCAGGTTCATATGCCATCTCTTGCCTTCTTCACTACTTTGCGCTTATTTTAGTGCTTCACTTATTACGTTACCTTAATTTACACCTAACAATGTCCCGAGTGTCCCACTACTGGGCCCCGTGCATTGATGGGGTCCCGGCAGTAAAAAAATTCACGGTCTAGTTCACCGTCTAGGGTATACAGTACGTGTGAAATACCTCACCGGAAACTAGCTTGGCGCATTATAAGGCGGTTCATAGATGATGGTCGCACTCTAAATCTCCCTCAAGGTGAAAAGCGTGCATACCCGACGGCTCGATCTACCTACCGTAGTGAAGATTCCGCTTCAAAACATTGACGGACATGCTAAAGGAAATAAATCAAACTCCGTACAACAGACATAGTCTTCAGCTGCTCTGGACTCTTCACGCCGCGAAAACGAAACTATCCGACGTCGCTCTCCTTGCCCATCCGCGTCCTGACGCACTGTCCCCCTCGGGGTGATCTGCGCATGCGTACTGACGCTCACGCGGTAGCGGTAAACGATAGCGGTAAGCGATAGCGCTAAACTAAAAGTCTGTAATGCCAGTAACGGCGGCCACATTTCAAGTATTACGAAATGCAAAAGGAGTCTATGTGCATTGTGCGAAATCATTGAATGTTACCGAATTCTTGCGGGTGGTCAAATAGATTGGGAATCCGCGGCGTTCCTTTGCGACGCAGAACGAACGAATGAGAAACGATGAAGAGAACGACATCGAACGCACAGTGCAAGACGCTGCCAGTTAAGTACCCAATATCCGAATGGGGTAGTAGGGAATCAAAGAACTAAAGAGCTTTGTTTTCGTTGCCGCTGAATCAAATCCCGTCCGGGGCTGAAGTTGTTTCTGTTGGATACTATTTGAATGTGAAGTTTCGAAATATTCTGATTAAGTCGGACTTCTTGTTGTCTCGTTCTCATGTCCGGCTTAAGGAAAGTTGCGGTTTCCGGACTAAGCTCACCGTAACATTCCTATAATGGGGAGCTTGCCGCCTGAAGTTGCAGCTGGATGGAGCAAAAATGCAGATTCTCACGTACTGAGACTATAGTATAACCCCAGGCACCAGAAACCGACCCGGAGTCTCAAAGCGGACTGTACGATAGTTGGGAAACTTCGTAATGATACAAGAACAAGTTAAATTATAATAGGGTCATGACTTCGTATCGGCACCCACAGAAACGGTTGTCAGGTTCAAATGGCAGAATAAAAAACTCTTGCCGTAAACTGGCAGGTGAATTACCTCTAGCTATATGATATTATAGTCTACACTCGAGGCGAAAGAGGTGAAATAAGTAGTCGATTTTTTGTAGCGATTCTGGACGCAGTGTACAACTTTTTCCGTATATCATGGTCGTTCGC
The DNA here is from genome assembly GCF_055883805.1 of Amblyomma maculatum. NCBI lineage: Eukaryota > Metazoa > Arthropoda > Arachnida > Ixodida > Ixodidae > Amblyomma > Amblyomma maculatum. The sequence goes on along the minus strand of NC_139347.1, from coordinate 53,677,260 downwards.
CGCTGCTTTCTACCTACCCCGATGTCACAAGCGTCAATGGCGAGAAGCAGAGGGGGAAAATGTATCGATAAAACCATTTTACAAGATGCGGCCTCAGGCGCGGCGATCCCCCTACATCTTGAGCGTGTTTACCGTCACTGTGGCCGCAAAGTTTGGGTTGATGAAGTGCACAAGCATCAGCTGCTCGGAGACCCTCCGCAGCTCCTCCTGCTGCCGGAGGATCTGCTGCTGCAGCGCCTGGTGCCTGCGTCTCAGGTAGTCCTGGAACTGGCTCTGCTGCTGCGGTTGCTGCTGGCAACTGGACGACTGCTGCTGCGACGGCAGAGGAGAGGGCTGTCCCTGCGGCTGCTGGTTGAGCATAGGCCTCGAACTGAGCTGTTGGTCGCTGGTCTCCAGGCAAGCAGACAGCCTCCCAGGTTGCAGCACCTGTCGCGGCCGCCGCGGACGTTCCTAAGGTGAGGCTGTACTCAGAGCACACCTGTGGAACAGCCGCACTATAAGGAGCTGCAGAAAGGTGGCCGCCATCGGTGGCTTCTGGAGCCTCACGTACTGTTCGCTCCGAATTTGGCCAGAAATGGAACTAAGAGAGAGGCGGAGTGCTATGCTGCCAGAGTTCTGTATTGCCAGTCATCTGTTTCCATTGCTGAGCTTTTACCAAGTAGCGTTACCTTTAGTCGCAGCGACAAAAGCGTCCTGACCACTTGCAGACCATGACAACAAGTGTCATTTTGTGTATCAATAGGAGCTCCATATATTCGTGTCGTTTGTCGCGACTACCACATCTGGTCATAACATCGCAAAATAAAACATCATATACCCGAAAACGAACAGCTCATAGGATGCGTCACTGGAGATCAGTAATGTACTGAATATACAAATGATGAGCGTACAATGTTTAATGATCGCCAGAGAGCGTGGGTCATCCTTAATTGTTTTGTTCCCGCAGGCAGATTTATTTCTAAACATAGCACGTGCACAGGTTATGGCTCGAGTTATCGAATAGATACGACCAGTATTTCAATGAATGCGGACAGCTGGACCAATAGGCCTTCCTTTCTTTTGATATTTAGCGCATGGTGCGAAACCTTATAGCCGTCGCTCCGTTGCTTCCAACTCCAACCTTAGTGAACAGCACCCCACTTCGAATTCATTTTTATGCCAGGTTGATGACATGTACCACGCCAGCACAGACAGTGACATGGCACACCTGCGCAAATCCATAGATTGCAAATATTTTGACAAGTGCAAAGCCTTCCGGCGCGTCTGTTCAGTATTCCTTACATCGTGGTTTATTCTCGTTATTACCAGCATTTGCGCCCACTGCGAAGACCTCTGGCAGTGACCTTTATCTAAACTTGACCTGGGACTGTTCGATCGAGCCTCCGTATCCTGGCAAGTCCCACAAACTCGATATTTATATCTGACCGCCTGTTTTCACTGCCCCACCTCTTCTCCTCCCGCTTACATCTTCCTTATGGAATTTGCCTTTGTGCAGAGTTTTTCGCACTGCATCTACTCCCGAGGTCAGTGTCTTATTCTTGATTTCAGCTGTCATATATATATCTGCCAGCTAACTCTCGACCATCAGTCCCCTGCGCATCTGAAGCAAGTGACCCAAATGATGTCCGTTCAGTCGTGCTCAAATTAGACGTTCCCGAATTGTTTCGGCGTTCATTGCCCATTGTACGCTCGCAGCGTAAGCGAGGTATAGTGGTGCCAGTGCGGCGGCGGTTCGCTCACTCGCCTGCACCGCAGCTGCTGCCGCACCGCTCTGAGCGGAGCCCATCGAGGAGGGGCCCGTGAAGGTGGCCGCGATGGGCTGCAGTGTGGTTAGCGTGATGAGGGGCGCGTGACACGTGGCGGTCGTCTGGAAAGGCCGCTGGTCCATCATCTCCTGTTGCAAGGATGAGGACGACGAGGTGGGCTCCGACGCGATCGGCACCAGGCGTCCCAGCGGCGGGGACTCGCGTGTTATGGTGCAAGCCTCAGTGAACGGAAGGGACAGCTGGTCTCCGCAGGTGCCGCCACTACCACCGCCACGGTCGTCTCGCAGCACGCCTGGAGCGGGGAGCAGGATGGAGAGATAATAACTGCACGGTGGAAGCAAGGCTGTAACGGTATAGGCGCGTTCGTTTGATGCTTGAAATAATTATACACACACGAAGAAGATGTGCGTGTACCCGGTACGCTGTCTTCGCGCTGTTCTTGCAGTCAGGCTATGCGCCCGAAGCCTGCCAAAGCCATAGCGACAGTATTGTCACTCGATTCTATCCTAACCCACGCTCAAACCGCATACAACAGAGGCTAGTAAACAGAAGGGAAAGGGGCAGGTGAAGCGCTGATTGTGTTTTTGTTTTGATTGAAGCCTTGTGTTCACTTATGCCCCAAGTACTCTCAACTGTGTGCACCATTGCCCTCAGACCACGTGGCGTGGCGTCCGCATTATGCGGCGCAAGTTCTGGCTGCCTGTTTTGTGCAGGTATACGAAAGATAAAAGGAGAACGCCTGGCTCTGTCTTTTATAAGTTTACATATTTTGGCGATTACATCGTTCTAGTTTATTGCTTAGCCTGGAGAGTGGCATGCTGCACTCTGCCTCATTCCAAGCTGCAACACTGCGCCACCTTTGCTACTCGTCAGATTGGCTCGTGCTATGCCCATAGCTATAAAAAGAAACTTGCGCGAAAGAGCGACAGAAACGATAGGCACTGATGATGACAGCTAACAGTACGGAGCGAACACCAACGTGACCGCATAAATGTTCAAGCGGGTGCTGTTTCTTAGCTTTGAGGCAAGCCATGACAACAAATCGGACGTAGACATATGCGCAGAAAAGGATAGTTGGTAATAATTGGGTGTACATGCCCTTTAAGAAAAAAAGAAAAAAAAAATGACTGTCATTTATTCAAAGACATCTCTGTACAGCACAAATGAAACAAAACGACAGAAAATATTTTTTATCGATTTGTTCTAAGTTGCTTTTGCTTACTATACTGTCCGTGAGTTTCTAATAGGTAGTTAGTACAAGTAACCGCGATGTTCACGATAAAATTCTTCATTTTGCAGGTCTTTCCGCGGCCTTTTCGTAACGCCTGTGGTATGGAGCTCAATTGTCGTTGGACTGGAATGATACAGCATTTCAAACTGCCGGGAATAATAGGCGATGCACACGCAGCTGCAACCTTACGAACGGTTTGCAACAAGTCATACCAAGAGAAGGTCATCACGTGTCCGCATTTTGTCCGTAATTTTAAGACACCGAGTAACCAATTTCACTCTTGTCAAAGCGCGCTGGTCTGGCACTCACCGGCGCATGTCGACTTCTCGGACAGGTTCGGGGACAGGCTGTCCCTGGAGCTGACGGAGGGCGCGGAGGAGACCCGCGAGCTCTGGTACGACATGCGGGTGGGCACCGAGGCCCGCGAGAACGCCGTCGGCGCTCCTCCGGAAGACGACGTCTTGCCGTGAGTCAGGTCTTCGTCGTAGCTGGAGGCAGTGGAAATTAGGCAGAGCGATGAATTGTCAAAGAAGTTCCGTGCACATCCAACTCCGTGCAACTGTACGCAATTTTTCAGAATTTAAATACTCTTAACAAAAGGTTGAAGAGGTAATGGATTAGGGCGTTTTAGCAGACTGGTCGATTCGGCAGCATCTCAAAGCTTGCAAACAAAGCAGGGCACACATAATGGAGAGCGCTGTCCAGCTACAGGAAGCGAGGTTCAACTCAGCCTGGTAGAATGCGCCGTGCGAATAGCTATAGAGAGCCACCGGAGACCTGGACTAAGGACACCTATTGCTGCGAAGACACCAGGCAATATTTCTTGAACAAATAATGTTTATTCTCCCTTTCTTCTTTTGCCGTGTGCACACCTTGTTTTGATCCGTAAGGCTTCACGACCCAGTAAAACGCATCAACAGCAAAATTACCATGTTTAAGAAACTGGCAGTACCATAGCCCAAAATAACAGCTTACAAGTGCGAGAAAAAATTACAGTAGTGATTATACTGTATGTAAATGTCAAGTAACAAACTATCTGAAGGAAGCCGTGAATTCATAGAAACACACACACACACACACACACACACACACACACACACACACACACACACACGCACACACACACACACACACACACACACACACACACACACACACACACACACACACACACACACACACACACACACACACACACACACACACACACACACACACACACACACACACGCACACACGCACACACACACTAAAGAGGCGGGATAAACTTTCAGGCTTTTTTTCTGGTACAATAAAGCTCTCCACAGATAAATTTTCTTTCTTGAGCAGGCCGCTCAAAGTTTTGTTCTGGGTGCCGTACTAGCAAGGATATGAGTCAGAGTCGCACGTGTTGTGTGGTACCTGCATGTCCTTTTTTGCCACATTATCGCTGGTGTCTTCCATGTGCCACAAACATCCTGGCACCTATCTTGATTCAACATGGCGGAAGAATGAGGACAGAAATAAAAACAGGAGAGCGGTATTGCTATATAATACACTACTAATTCGTTTCATGATTTTTTTTTTTTCATTCGCTATAATTTCCGCTTTGTTTATAAGGTTAGGTTCACTAGAGGATTTGGTGTCGCTAGACTGATTTATCATTCAACACTTTTTTCACTAACGTCTTCCAGCAGGACGGTTACGTATAGTTAAAAAAAAAAAAAACAAACGAAAAACATCCGCTGCGCTCTGCGATGACTTGGAGCACAAAAGTTCTTTATTCGCGATAGCTGTTGACTTTGCACGCTCCAATTGCATGGCACGCTCCCTTCTTGTCGTTACATTCACTTTTGCTCAACTGTAATTTGCATCGTCACAAGAGATGTATGTACCAACACTATAACCAGCAGTCTGTCCCATCGAGTCTAACATGTGGTCTTTCATACCTCATAACGGTGTGCGTGCAGACGACGAACTCCGGCTTGGAGCTCCATTGGTGGTAGGTGATGTAGTAGCGCGTCTGCAGCCAGATCCACTGCTGGCCTTTGGTCAGGAAGCGGTAGTGGCAGGAAGTGCCCTCGCCCGTCTGCATCACTGGCCGCCACGCGTCGCTGGCGTCACCACACGGCGCGTGATTCCACATGGCGAAGGCATGTCTCAGACACCACAGAAATGAGAGGCCATTCGCAAGTGGCATCCACGGTATTCTCTCTCTCATTCAACAACCATTGATCACTAAATAATACCACGAGACTTAGAAATTAGCAGCGAATATTGTAATGCAATTGACGTGCGCTTATATATTGTGTATCGAACTCATTAAAATAAAGCATATATTCAAGACCCTCGCAGAAATCCGTTTAAAGAGCACATAGAACGTTTACCATCGCCTGAAGCAGCCGGAAGGCAAGAAGAAATTATTTGCGACTGATCATGACCATTGTCTCATACTGCGCAAATTTTCGGCATTTAAAACCAGTTCAGTTCAGTCGTTCAGTCGTGTCCGACTCTTCGTGACCCTATGGACCATATCACGCCACGCTTTCCGGTCTCTTACTATCTTCCTAACATCACATAACTTCATCTGCAAGGCCTCGAGGATGCCATCTAACCATCGCGTTCTCTGCCTACCCCTTCTCCGGTGACCCTCAACCTTTCCCAACATCAAATCTTTCTCCAGCGACTCCTCTCCTCTCATCAGATGACCAAAGTAGCTGAGCTTTAACTTTAGAATTTGACCCTCCAATGAGCAGTCAGGGTCTATGGCCGACAATATCGACTGATTTGATCTTCTGGCAGTCCAAGGAACTCTCAAGAGTCTCCGCCAGCACCACAATTCAAACCTGTTTATTTGATAACCAAAGCCGATTTCCTTCAATAGGACACATTATATATCAATCAAAATAGAGTGTGAAAAGCATGAAAAGCAGCGCGCCAAGACCTCCGTTTACTTTCGCGGGGTTGAGAACTTATGAATTGTACAGACGACTCTCGGCTGAGCAGAAGCAACGTCGACGTCGGACGTGTCATTTTTATTTGTTCATTGTGTCATCACATTCGCCGATGTGTCTGTACTAGACCCCTTAAGATTGCATAAGCTGACAGATTAATCTAGATTTAGGCTCGATTTCTTGTTTAAGCGAAAGCTGAGAAAGCTGCTTCTGCGAAGCCAATCAGCTTCACTCATGACGCTTAACAAAACAGAAAGATAGGTCCAAGGGAAACTTATCCTGCCTTTATATAAACGTTCTGAATAATGCAACGCGGAAGCTTATTAGCGGTTGTTAAGCCCACAATTATTTTCCGGCAGATGCATTTAAGAATAGTAAGCCACGCAGCGCTTCGTTAGTGACGGAGAAACAAAGCGCAACACCGTACAGGCCTCCTGTCCCGCGGCAACTTTCTCCAGGTCCTCCACGTGGTAGTAGTCGTATCCTGATGTACCAAGGACCTCGAAGGGCAGGTACCCGATTATTGGAGGTGCTCTGCAAAGGAAAAGAGAACAGTGCTTCCACACCACTGCACGGCATAAAGGACAGTCTTTACCAAAATTGATACGGCCGAAGGGCTTTCCTCCCAGCTCCTCGCGCTTCTATAGAGTTCGAAACCTCGTAGTTGACGAATCTCGCCCTCACTCTTCTCTAGCTTACCTATTCCAGTATTGCTTCCAGAAGCACCATTACAGAACTTAGGAGAGAACCCCTTGGACCGTATATTTTTGACAAAGACTGTATGCATTAAATGTGGACGTCGCACGATAGCACTCAAAAGGAGCACAGTAGGAGTAAACTGAAGAACTAGTACTGATTCTCAAGTTGCTTCCATTTTTTCTCCGTTTACGCTATTTCCGTATGTGTGTTGTGCGCTTCCGTAAAGTCCGCGTGAAAAAAAAAATAAAAACAGTTAAATGTATTATCGAACTAAAGCTCGCACTGCCAATCACAAATATTGGACATCAAGTAAGTGCCTGCCATCCACAGTATTAAAGCGGGTGGTGCAACAGCACTTATTTCAACTGAAGCGGCAACATATCCGTGTACTGAGCATAGGATGAGCTCAGCGCGGTCTGGTAGCAAAGCGAAATTGAAGGAAGAGTTTTATTACGCGGACCAATTCCATTTCGCGGCCGACGGCACAAGTAGATGTGTTTCGCCGCCACTGTTTCGGTGTAACAGCCCTGCATGTACAAACTGTGGATGCTAGTCTATAGGCTACATTCTTTGTGAGTGCCCTATATACAGTGAGGAAATACAGTGTCTGTGCCGTACGCTGAAGCATCTAGATGGACGCCCATTGACTGAAATTAAGATTTTAGGTCCCTGGCCACGGCGATCGTCTGCGGTGAAGGCCTCCCAGGCACTGCTCCGCTTTATGAAAAGCACAGGCTTAATCGAAAGACTACGAGTTTGCTGTTATGTTAAGTTATATGACTGTGACGCGATGTGATATGGCTGTGATGTGACTGTACTAACTTCACCCATTCCTCTCTCACAACTTTTATACCCACTCACCCCCTTCCCCCAGTGCAGGGTAGTAAACCGATTGCTGTTACGGGTTAACCTCCCTGCCTTTCCTCCTCATCTTCCTCCTCCTCCTGACTCATTTTTCAACTTACTTCGCTCCATCTTTTAGGTCATTTCAAAGCATTGTATAGATTTGTGTCGAAGTGAACTATTAAAGCGGTGAACGTGACGTTTATTCTAGTGGATGCTCATCTTTCATTGGCCAGCGTAACCATGGCCCTTGCACACTCAGCCGTATACTGTACGTCGTTTGTTCACAATTCTGTGGAAAGCCGCCAAGATGTTGGGGGTGACAAAAATGCACTACTTGTATGAATCTACACAGATAAAATAAAAATTATAAGCGGCTAATTAGTATCCGGCGTAGAAAAGACACATTGATGTGATTAATGAACGAAGTAACAAACCTAAAACGCAAATGCGAAAAGATCATATTAGTGAAAAATAGTGGTTACTCATGCTGCGTGCCAGTTCGTGATGCACATGGTCAGACAACCAGCACACAATCTTGTCTCATTTTCTCTACCTCTTTTTTTTTCTTTCCATTCAATTGCTAGTTACTTGTTTCTAATTGCAGTTAGCTGAACAATTTTTTTGTGTGTTTTCCTTTTCCATGTTTTGGTCCTTGCTATGATACCGCTTCGTTCTTTTTTCCTGTTCTTTTTTTCTTTTTCTTTCGTTTCACTAGCTACGTATCGTTTCTGCTATCATTAACTGCTCCTCTTTCTGTTCATCCACTATTATTTCTTCCACATTTTTTCTAGAGATGACCAACGTGCACCTGCAGTCAGTCGATCTTGCCTGAACAGCAGCTGCTATTCACTGACGATGAAGTCAGTCTTGTGTTTCATTCCATGCTCTCGGTGAACACTCCTCATATAAAAGGCCATCCAGTTTGTCATTTGCTGCTATCAAGACTAGACAGATTTTCACTCTGTGCTGAACGAGTGTCCGGCAGTGCACGTACTGAATGGCAAAGTCATACTGCCCCCACAGCGGCTTTTATGACAGAGGGATAAAATGTTCTGCACAAGTTAGAGTAAGGTATTTCAGCTGTTTCCTCCGCTCTGAAGTATTGACAGATAAGTCATATGTCCTGAGGAGTGACATTCATTAAGGCTATAGAGCTCAGTCAACTTTCAAGCAGGAAAATAATAAAAACACTGTTTCTTTCCTTTTTTTTTTTTTTCGCAGAGTTCGACCAGTTGGACTAGAGCGATGGTAAAAGAAGAAGGATATGGTAAACAGGTCTGTTGATTTTTCTCACCTGTGGTCAAGGAAGAGAAACTTCCACTCCAGGCTGTGTCTTGAGCTGAATTCGTTCCTGGACCCATCGCAGAGGATGAGCTCCCGGAGCAGCTGCGGCGTCTGCAGCCGCACCATGGCCACAAGGCAAGGCGCGGCCAGCTCAGCCGAGCCCGTGTTGGGTGAGCACACGCTGCTGCAGCTGTTTGAGTCGTACTCCAGGCCGCTCATGGGAAGACCTGCCAGCGTGTGTTCACCACGTGCATAAGCCTCTCGCTGCTCTTGGTGATTGCGGTGGCTGAGAGCATTGCCGTTTACTATGGAATTGTACCTGCGTGTGTGGTATTTCACGGACCCCTGCATGCTTCCTGATGCTCACTTCGCTGAGCCGCTCTTCTTTGGGCAGATAAATATTATTGTACAACTCCATGTTTGAATTTGCAAATGTGACCTCACAAGAGTTTAGCGTACACTACAAGCGCGAATCGAGCTTGTTTTTGTGATTTCGTGAGACACTTCGCACGAGGTATTTCGCAAGCACTATTCTCATTGAATATACTCATTAAATCTATGGCACTATACATACCACATTTCAAGCATTATATTGCATGGAAGTGTTCTCGAAAACCAAGAGAAAGGAAAGAGAAGGGAAAGAGAAATCGCAGAATCTGAACAGATATGTAGTCTGGGAGAGGGCTGTGTCAGCATCGCCTCTGCCACCCTTACCCAAAAAGAGCTGAACTATTTGCGCATGAGCCATCGGCTGTACAGAATGTATATAACAGTGCATTCTTCCAAAAAAGAAAAAACTGTTGTAATTTCGGCGCCCGTCCTTCTCATGTCGTCCTTGTCCGCGTCTTTTTTACGCTACTTTTCCGAGAACTGTGTACCAACATGCCCAACTTGCCCCATTAACTAAGGCCATAGAGAACAGTGTCATTACGGCGATCGCCTTAAAATAAAAAGGTACCAATATAGTGAAGTTTTATTTCTAGTGTTGCCACATAAGTTTCCATGACGAACTAGAAGCCATAAAAGTGACAGGTGACTTAAATAGCAAGGTTTGAATGTGTTAGGTGACCCCGACTTCTTAGCCACTTTCGAACCATTTCAGGCGGGTATTGTTGTGCATTGAGTAGTGACACGTAATCGCCGCCGAGAAATTGCATTGTTATTTATTTATTTAGGGCGATTTTTTTTTTTTACAATGTCAAGTTTTGAATAGTAGACGATGTCAAACTGGACTATGGACACGGACACGTCAAGATTTTCGCTCAGATACTTCAAAATCACATTTCAGTTAAGGTGGGGGCAAGGTCAAATTTTGGGTAGCCCTGGAAATATTTGACTGCGCTATGTTAAAACACGCGAATGCATTGATCAATTTCGATAACACCATTTCTACATTTCGTAAGGCATGTTTCGCAGCCATGGGAACAGAATTCTTGTATTACCTCCTTATAACTATGTCGTTATCTCCATATCCCTTTCCACCACCATCTGAACACCAGCCCTATCACTTTATATTATATTCATAAAATGTAACATCTATAATTCACTCACACCCACAATCTGAGTGCACCTCTATAATCTCTTCTATCCTTTATTTCTCGGATTTGTTCTGCTTTTTAACGCATGAGGGCAAAGGCGCAACGCTAAAGTCGCTCACTGCGGCTGGCAATGTTTTGTCTTTATCTTTTTTTTTTTTTTTTGGGGGGGGGGAGAGGGGAAGGAAGAGGTTATGTTAACTCAAAAAAATATGACGAGCGAATAAAAAGTAACATGAACAGTAACAGGTTAAAAAGATTGCTTCATAGGTCCTCTGTGTGATAATCTCTTTACTTATTTCCAATTTAACGACAAAATAATGTATTCAGTGCTAGAATACCACCCACCGTCTCCAATGGCAGTGAGAAAAGTCCCTCTCAGGTTCACTGGCTCATATCTCACACTGGAATCCGACGAACCAAGGTTTCCCCTCTTCATGTAGAGATCGAGGTTCGCGTAGGCTTCTGGAAGGCAACCGATGATTAATAAGAACAGTGTGGCGTTTTCAAGTCCCTTAGTAAGTAACGCCTAAGTGTTTTGTTACTCCTCGCTGAAAGAAGGCACTGAAAAATTTTAAAATCTGTCAAACTTGGCAGTTTGAAAAAACAGGAACGCAGATTAAAGCATAAATATTTGCTTATTAGGCCGAGCACGAATCGATACCTCGCATTTGACATTATATATGCATAGAGTCAGAACCTTGACAAACACCCAGCGTTTTTTCGTGTCACTAAGTTTTGCGATGTTATTGGGATGAAATAGACATGGTGCGCAGAATTGACAATCCGCATTGTATTCTTCAGCCACTAAGGGAACAAAATTCTGCCTTTAAGAGAGTGATACGATAGCCTTGATGGCTCACGTCTGGAACCCTCATTGCATGTTCTCGTCCGCTTTCATGTAGTTTACTATCCGCTTATACAACACTTTCTTACATTTCGCCTCTGTTATCTCAAACGTGCATGGTTTATTAGTTCGCTAATTGGTTTACCGTCTTCGATATTTAAAATCGGTTGTCATTTATGCCCACACAGAACACGTTCTTCGTTTACACGGTGCCTCGTGAGCGCATGTACCTTGTGTGCCGTCCTGACGTATTATTCCTGCTCCTTGGGAAGATGCGGAGCTGAGCATTTCGCAGACGGCACCATGATCGCTTTCGTGCAGAATGTCCAGAATGAAGATGTTGTGCAGCTCATGCTGGAAAGAAAACAAGGCCGGGGACACAAGCTATACCGCTTTGTATAGATTTACATTGACAACTTTTCGCAGTCAGGTGTTTTCGGAAGTGGCAGTTATTAAACATAAAAATTCATTCTAAATGTTAAAGAAAAATACTTTTCGCGTTGTGTCCAGGTTATTACGAATGTTTTAACATGACAGTGCCACACCACCCTCTCATCGCAAAATAGTATAACCCACCAGTAAAGGGCCTGTCACACTAGCACGACACGACGCCGATTCAGTCTGCCAACACCGTGTCTTCGTGATGTCTGCGTCCAGGTCAGACTGCGCCGACAGAAACAGTCGGCCAACAGTCGGTGTTCGTGCCGCGTCGCTCGCAATACGGCTGTCGGCCGACGGTCCCCCAACTATGTCACACTAGCTAGACATGCGAAATTTCCCGCCAATTCGGCCCATCACTCGTTCTCACTCCCCTTAATTTGTCATTGTACTATTCCTCTCCTTAGTTCTTTATTATTATTCATTCTTTCATGCAAAATTCTCGTTACCTGGAGTTGCTCCTTTATTTTACTTTGTTTATTCTTTTTATTCTTATGTACCATAGGCAAGGGTGCTGTATTTGTAATTCTGTTTCATAAATTCACTCATGCCAAGACAAGCGCCTCGCCAGTCGTGATTATGGGCCGGACTGCATAACCCAGTTTTTCAAGGCACTGGTTCGAAAAGCAGTGTTTGAAAAATAAAAGCAGTCCGAGGCAAATAAAGTAGCAGTGGATACTTTTTTTTTTCTTTTTTTAATGCAGGAAGAAAAAATAGGCAATGTTGCCGATGTGCGGGTTCGAACCGATGATCTTCCATTTCATAGCCAACTGCGGTACCCATTACATCACGAAAGTTTTCTTCTGTTCCCTCTCAATAAACAGAACACCTTTATTTACATAAGGCTGCTACTCAGCCAAAGCCGAGAGCGCCAATTGCTTAGCGTGTTAACATCGCCTTGAAGAGACAGGAAAAGGAGTTTAATGGAAAAAAAAAAACAAGAACTATATGTAGGGGTCTGGTAACGAGGGAACTGAGAAAGTTAGACATGTTAGCAAGAGATGCGCGCAACAAAGAAGCCAAGGGAAAGATGGGTGAAAACTTTGGGCAAGGCTGCCGCCCATGGCACGTGCCAACATAAGCGGCACCCAAATAGTTTCTACTGCCGGACCTTGAAATTAACCACAGTGCGTCAGCGCCACTGCAGTTCCTCCCTCAGGCTGTCGCCTGAGCCAGGCGACTCGAGTACGCTCGCTGTCTACTCTGTTTTGTCCACAGATGGCGCCACACTGGTTTTGGGCCACGCACGCAATCTATCCACACGTCACGCCAGAGGGCATGCAGTGCGAGCACTAGCACTCAGTCTCGGAGCTCTGGACACTAACAATGCGCGTCGAGACATAAGAGGCCTGGCCACGTGACGTCTAAATTCATTTAAAAAAAAAACTGCTTACTTCGTCCGGGCAGAAGATGAGCGCCGTATTACATTCCATGAAGACGTGCTGTGCTGTCTCCCGAGGACCTGCGCTTTAAGACGTCAGGATATTGTTGGTTTCAGTTGACGTGTCTTTTTGCGGAATGAAAATCGTGAATGCAGTACGAGTGGTAGGAGTTCACCATTTACCCGTAGACTGTTCGGCTCGCTGAGAGTAAACGGCTGATATTCTGAGCCTTCCGTGCAGTGCAGTAGCAGGCAAAACGTTCGGCATATTTCACAGGCCTGACAGCGGGACAGCGTGGGTTCTTTTTGTTCTACAAGTTCTGCAGCATCGGCAGCTCTAGGCTCGCTCCAGGAAAATAATCGCTTCTTATTCATTTCTTCAGCACCACCGTCGTTAATTTTGCACTTTTCTGTGCACTTGGAAATGCAGAAAGGCAGCTCGCGTTGGCCACGGCTTTGACGCGCACCGGAGATCTATACTTGACTCGTCTCGACTGGAAAATGCTGCCGTTGACATCTCCCACGCATTCGGCGGCCCCGCGTATTTTGGCGGCTCGCGCTCACGTGTAGGTAGGAGATTATGGACTAATTATGTTATACTTTCTTATATACATTAGTGCTGAAAGGTATTCGCCGTGGACACGCATGGTGTGTAGAATCGGCCTCGCGTTTCTTGAATGTTTTTGTTCGGCAGCCGATATCGTGAAGTCCCGCCCACCGACAGTCGGCAGACTAGTTTTGTTGCCGTCCCCGTCCTCAAAACTTGTCTTATTAGGAAAACATCTGGTTTTCAGTCGTGTTGGTGTCGTTGTCGGCCTGGTGTGACAGCTTGGTCAGCCGCAGACACGATCTGCCGACGAGTTGGTCGACCATCGGTGCCGTCGTCGGGTTTGCGTCGGCGTCGTGTCATGCTAGTGTGAAAGACCCTTAAAGCTCACTTCTTTCAGTTTGTTTAAAACTCTCCATCTGCCCTCTCTGTGTGTGCTCTGTGGTGGTTGCGAACTGCTTCAATGAGCTTTGTCTAGATCTACATTGTTTTGTAGCCGCAGCACAAATAACGCAAATTCTGGTATGCCGCCTGCGAGTGTGCATGCTTAGAAGTTAAAGGTAACCTTTTTAAAGGTAAGCTATCGATAGGTGTGGGCTGTGCAGCGTTTTCTCTTTAAATATCGCCTGATATAGCGCGACATTTTATGACGTGATTTTTATGCGACGGATACCCGCGTTCCGTGTACGGACAATCGTAGCAATTTCATTACATTAGCAAACAACACTCCCTTCTAATTGCGGTACGTAGGGACACCCCACGCAGGTGAATCGATCGTTCAGAAGTGTCATGCATACCAACCCACCGGGTACACCATATACCTCAAGTCAGGCCGCATTTAACTGTTGGCAAGGGCTTTTGAACCTCTTCCCTCCCTCTTCGTGACGGCAGTGCGACTTTCGAAACATTGTAGGTCGCATCTCAAGCACTCATTCATGGCATTATGACCACTGTCATACGCACAAACACCACTGCACCGAGCAGAATTTCTGATGTATGGTTAAGAACTCGTGCATAACGGACCACTTACAGGGAGGTAGCCGAGTAGAGACGCCACGCTCTCCGAAGTGTACAGGATTTGACCGTTGAGAGAGAGGACGAGCAGGAATCCCTCAAGCGACTGAAACGGCATTTCGAAACATAGTCATACACATGTCCAAGTGGAATAATTTACGCGCTAAATCAGAACACGCTTTGTAGCGCCTTCTAGCTACTCCCGCTGAGAGAGCGCTACTTTTCTGGTGACAACGCATTGTGATTAATGGCATGGACTGCGCACCTTCTTTAAAGCGAAAAACCAGTGTTTAGTGCTGACCAGTTGAATACAGCGCATGAGACAGAGGGGAATAAAGGCATCTGCAGGGAATGAGTAGCGAGGCGTGTAGCCAAGTTCTTACTTCGAGCATCAGGTGAGTGAACTCTTCGTTTGACAGGAACGAGGGCTTCCAGTTTTCTTGACCTTCTTGCTCCTGACTTTGGAAGGACACATCTGCATCGTTGCATTTAAATATAGTTTAAATCATTTCGGAGCTGCTCAGAGTATTCCAGCTTTGCTTCCCGACGTTCACAAAACATCTGGTGTAACTGGATTCTGTACTTGGAAGGTTTAGCTGCAGGTATACAACCGTATGAAAAGGCGAACATAGTAAGGGATGGTCGGAATCTATCCATATTGCAAATCTGGGCAAGATTATTTGTTTAGCTGCAGGTATACAACCGTATGAAAAGGCGAACATAGTAAGGGATGGTCGGAATCTATCCATATTGCAAATCTGGGCAAGATTATTTATTTTTACCGTTAGGGCTAGAGTACATTGCAGAGGGTAAAGATAATTTACAACAATAAAAAGAACACAAAGCATAATCTATGCAATAGAAAACAATAGAGTTAAAATTATTATTCTTAACAATTTTCTTAGAAAATAAAAGAGTTGATGAGCAATAAGTTTAAGTGTTGTACCAAGAAAAAACGTAATATAGATCAGTTAATGAGAAGAAATACAGTACTGCGGTAATTAGCATTGTAAGGGCCTTTCTTTAAACTGAATGGGGTTATTTATGCTAGTTAATGACATCAGTAAAATGTGTAATTCTTTACGGGTTCTTGAATTTAATTGATTGTGCACGTAACACTGTATTCTTTCTGTTGGTGATTACGCGATGAGAAATGTAGGGTGATGGTTGAATTCATCGAGAGCGAAGCTCATTATTATGGCAGAAAATCTTATGGAACTGAGACAGAGTATGATTTCGGTGGACATGGGGTTTAACGACTTCAATTGGGTGATTCCAGCTGAACGACACCAGTTAGACAAAATAAAACGAGCTGCACATTTAGCACAGATTCCAACATGTGTACCATTGTGACGTGTTCAGAATCCCGTAAATATTAAACTTAAATCAGCTTTTAATGCAACGAAAATGTACGGAAACAACCAAGCACGACAAATTGCGTCTCATTTGCGATTACTTAACTAAACCTCAACGAACTTGCTTTTGACTACATTATATGCCGCACGCTAAATAAACACGTTGGCACAAGGTACGAGCATGTCTATGCATTGACAGTTCTCGTCCCCGTCCCACCGGTAGGAAGCCGAGCGTTTGATGCCTCCTTCAAGAACGTGCTCTTTGGCCGGCTTGTTTTGCTTAGCAGACATTGTGCAGCTAATTTATTCTTACATAACAACGGTTAACAATCAGGACATTAGTTTTTATTGTTTCACGAAGCTAAATTAGCAGTGACTGCAAGCTACGAAAGTCATGTTTGCAGAACGCGATTTTCTGAATTACAACTTCGAATAAGGCGATTTGATGCAATTAGTAAGTTTAGAAATGCCTACCATTGTGTGCCCTCAGGAAGGCGATGGTCGATCGGAGCACCGTAGACTTGTCCATCTTCCTAGAGCTCGTGGAAACCATGGAGCAGAGTTCGTTGATGAGCATGTTGAACTGGTCTCGCCTTTTCTTCTCGCTGAGGTTCCGCGACTTCCTATGCACGCGCAGACGGACGCCACCAGGAAACACTCTGTACTTCTGTCCTTTAAAGCCTTCCAAACGCATGCACGAGATGACATGATTCTCAGCTACAAAATTAAGCATTCAATTGATTTTGTGAACACACAGCTTCAGCAGAAAAATATTAACACGAGTGACTGGTCACTGGTGAGAAATATACTCCACTCGCTGCGGTGTGATTAACGATAGCGATAAAACGAGAATGACATGCCTTCCCTGATACTTGGATTCGCCGAAAGTTCGGCAGAAAGTCAGCATGCACTTGCAGATGATTGGACATTTTTATTGATTTTTTCTGCCCAGTTTATTGTCCGAAATTTGTGCGAATCTTTTCCCGCTGCAGCTGTACGTACTTATGATCAAGATCATGCACATACGCTTCTCAAACTCAGTGGCACAAACTACAGCCTTCATCGACTGTGCGTTTGCTCTGAGCTAAGTGTTTTCGTGTACATTGAGTGGCGAGTTCTGCATGATTCGCTTATTGGGTGTTGCGCTGCTACCAGCTAAGTATGTCCCCGTTTCGTTGACGACTAACTGGCGCTGTTATCTTCAACGTCATCCGCACAGCCAATTCCACTGCTGGAAGAGAGCCTTATTTCTTCGTAGTACGTAATGAAAGTTATCTCAAGCCGACTGCGTCGATTTAGACTGCTTGTCCCTTCACAACCCCTCCGTCCCTCCTGCGCTGTAGCTTGAAGAGTATGTACAGGGTCGCTCACTTCTAACTACAACACGGTCACTGCTTTAAAATGTGTCATTGCGTTCGACCCGGTCATGCAATAAACCTATATGTCAGGCCATGTGAAGCAATACCTCCGGGTCCATCTGTGCTTGCATCGCTTTGCATGGATATGCGCCTGCGTTGGAAGCAATGCTTCTTTGAATGTAGTAACCGTGTTATAGCTAGAAGTGGATGACCCTGTACATTTGATCGCGATTGATTGATTGATTGATTGATTGACTGATTGACTGATTGACTGATTGATTGATTGATTGATTGATTGATTGATTGATTGATTGATTGATTGATTGATTGATTGATTGATTGATTGCATACTCACCGTTTTGTCTCGTCTTTCTCGTCCAGGTCGCTCTCATCCGCAGCGCTGGATCACGCAGTCGAATGTGGGGCACCCATAATTATCTTTGACATTTATACATAACGCGCTTCACGAGTCAAATATGCGGACATTCACGAGTAAGAATTCTTCTCTTAGATATATATGATGTCAGAGATCGAGAGGCTATACTTTTGCCGAAGGCACTACGGGCGCCTTGCACGCAGGTACAATTGGTCAACAGAAATGGGATGTTATAAAGCCTCACTTCACTGTTAGTGCCCTGTCGTCCAGGCACTCTGGTACAACTAAACTTTTGGGTAATAAATTTGTGTTATGTCATGAACATATAATTCCCGTTTCTTTCTGCATCTACACATCGAGCAGCGGGCTTTTATTTATTTATTTTTTCAATTCGCGAATCGCACGAGGTAACTGGTTGGTGAAACCCTAATGTATTTTGTGCCTGCAAGATTCTCTAATTATTTCCGAAAAAAAAAAAAACGATGGAGCTGGAAATTCAGCTTGATAATGCGGTCAGGCCACGTGTCACGCTTTCGCGATGATATATAAAGTTATATCTGCTGTAGCACTGATTTTGCTTCAATGTACTGACTGCCATTTGCTACGCCATTTTTCTTGTAAACCAGGATACCCAAACCTCGCTGGCTACTGCATGAGAAAAGAGTAGAATTTCGAAGTTGTAGTCCACACACGCATCATTTCTACCATATCACTATACCATCAGCGCCAACCCACAACCGCTATCATCATCATCATCATCATCATCATCATCATCATCATCATCATCATCATCATCATCATCATCATCATCATCATCATTATTATCATCATCCGCGCTACGACCACTGCAGGACAAAGCGCCATTCTCTGTACAACTAGGCAGCGCACCATTTATGAGAAAAGCGCCATTCCCCTGAACTCCAATTAATCATGTCCTGTGCAAAAACGATTGTACAAGAATTTTCCCCTGATCTCAACCCCTGGCTTTGTCCTGCTTCCTAGCGGCCACGTTCGTCACAGCCCGCGTTATACTAATATACTAACAGACCTTTGGTTATCTGATCTACGCGTTGAATGTTCCGCTGAAGCCTGTTTTTTTTTTTTTTTTTTAATTTTTATTAAGGCTTTAGTTACGCTATTCTCCTTTTCTTGGCGTCGCTTTTGATTTAATAGGTTACTGCACTGTCATCAGTTCATTTAAAGTATTTCCTTTAGCCCTAAAGGACGTTTTACTGGGTAAATAGAGCCGTCGTACAGTTTTGATGGCATATCGGTAAGATGATGTTCAAACCATCAAGTTCACAACAAACGAACTTTAATCCATTAATAATAATGGATTAAAGTTCGTTTGTTGTGAACTTGATGGTAACTTCCTTAATATAACCCGAAATCGGCTTTACTCCTCGTCCCAGATAAAAGCAGTCTCATGCAAGTTCATTTGCATCCGACTGCTTATCGCAAACTGTTGTTTCTAGCCCAGACTGTTGGACATGACTTCAGTTTCCACCATAAAAATTTGGATGGGAGGGGGCGCTTAAGTTCTGCCTTGTAGGGTATAGGGCGACAACGTTAAAGCATTCGTCCACGCCTCTTCTTGCGCACCTTAACGCACGCACACTTCCCCTCACCAACGTGCACTTTGCTACTCGCCTAATGACTAATCACCCTTTAATTATTGTCTTAATTATGTGACGCATACTCATTAGCGTATAAGCTGCCACATTATCTGAAAGACCGCACGATATAGATACAAATTCCCACGAACGTGCATGTCGGGCGCAATGATAGCGTGCAATGATAGCTTCCATGTACTAACGGCGTTTAAGTCCTGTTGCTACCTTGGCATAACGATTTATTTGGTTTTAATCTCTTTTCGATTCCGGCACTACACCTGTGACGTCAAACATTTCGACCAATCCGGGTTTTCTCTACAGGCCGCCGGCGCCGCTATAGGTCCTCTCCGTTTCGTGGGAGGTTATTACTTCTTATTAGCCAGAGCTGCAGAGTGTACCTGTAAATGGCTACTACTTGAGATAAATTTGCAGTGTCAAGGAAAGACTGAAATAGAGAACACGGAGACTTGAATGCACCCTGATCCACTTACTTGTGCTTCAAGTAAGCAATTAGGCGCTAGCGTAGCAATCACGCACTTTCTAAAACTTGTCATCTCATTAATAACAATACCATGAGCAGCATTCAACGAAAAGGATCGAGCATGTCTGTTAGAGAGCAGTGTTGTGCCAACTGGAAATCAATCCAGCGTCTTGTTCCTGCCGCTAATAATGAGGTACCAGCCTAGGGTTTTACCGCGGCTTGCTGATTGGTTCGAATTAATTTTATAGTGAGATTTCGCTTGCTGAAGTCAACCCCACAGCAGTGGCAGCTTACGCGCAGTTTTTGTGATAGAGGGACTCCTACACGTCATGTCGTCCGAAATAATTTCGTTACACAAACGTGAAAAGAGTCGAGGTTACTGCAAAGAGAATACTTATATGCAATATAGCCCATTATGCATACATGTCGCCCCCCAGTAAGTAAAGTTACTCTTACGTGCGCTGACACAACGCAGTGGGCAATAGAGGTTTGTTAATTAACGCAAGAATAACCTATATATAGACCTTCGCATCGAGCGAGAGAGTTGTGGAAATTCCTCCTACCTGGACTTTCGAAAACCGGTTCCGCTGCAACTTCTACTGCGCTAGCGTGAGGTTGACACGACATTCTAGTGAACAATACAGCAGCGCCCATGAAGTCATCATTGCAAATGTCTATAGATATCAGCTGTACATTTTAATGTGTTAATATTAGTACTGCCTACATAAGCAGTCCAAAATTACGCAGCAATATTTATCCTTTCTTTATTACTCATCTGATGTCACTATTCAAGCTCTAAGAATTAAGTCTGCAGTATTGGCTCTAGCACAGCTGCCCTATCACGGTGCTGATGCCTGTATTACTCATCACTTCATTGTGCACCTTGCCTTGCGCCACCTTCGAGGTTTCTCACTGCAGCAGTCACTCGCTTCGAACTTTCCGCACATGTGCCGGAAATATTACTTTTTCCCATTCTTTCTTTTCACGCCCCTCCGTGGTGGCTTAGTGGTTACGGGATTCGACTACTGAACCCAAGGACGCAGGATAAAATTCTGGCCATGGCGGTTGCTCTTTGGCGGATGCGAAAAGTAAGGTGCCTGTGTACTGTGCGATGCCTGTGCACGTTGAAGAAGACCAGCTAGGTGGTCTAAATTTGCGGAGTCCTGCACCACGGCGTCGCTCATAGCTTACGTGAAAACTTGTAAACCAACTAAACCATATTTCTTTTCACGTGGCAGAGAGAGAGACTGTAGCATATAGTCTGCTTACTCTGCTCATCGTTCGCTGAAAATGTAGGTAACTTTGTACGCATCTAAAACACATATGGCATTGCTTGCTACTTCTACGCGAAGTTTTTGCAGCTCATTCGGTTTAAAAGAAACTGCCGCTACCGTAAGACAAATTGAGGAAAACGGCAAATGCGCACCTGATTTCGTATTAAAAACGTGACGTAACCGTTCTTCTTGCAGTGTTCTCGGTGACGTCATACCATTTCGCTTCCCATTCAGCATTCATCTGCTAGTCAAGTTGAGGGCTAGTTTGTGATAGAGATTTGAACCTATGACAAATACAGGTGTCCCCTGGGAAGTGAGATACTGTGCCTTCACGTTCTAAGAACCTTTAAAAACACACACATATATATATATATATATATATACATATATATATATATATATATATATATATATATATATATATATATATATATATATATATATATATATATATATATATATATATATATATATATATATATATATATATATATATATATATATATATATATATATGGATAGATAGATATTTAAGTATTCGCGGAAAACGACAGAAGGTGCTGTGCTAAAGGCGTAGAGACAGAGCAGAGGTTAAGCGTATGGTATTCAGCGAAGCGCAGCATCATCGCCCCTGGTGGCCATATGGCTGGCTCTGAGTCGAGGCACGGTTTCTCCTCGTTCTTATACCCATCGATTGAGGTCACGGCTGTTCACATCGCCCGATGGCGCGACGTGACGTCACCCACGTGATTAATCGCATGCTCCACCCCCTTCCACTCTCTCCTCAGCTCCAAGTTTGAAAAGTCAAAGGTTACACAAAGGTCAATTGTTATGACCTTGTGGTGCGACACCAAGGTGGTCCACAAGGTTGCACTTCAAGCGGTCGGATGTTTTGAGGAAAGGAAGGCACAGTACATTTATAGTTTAGTGTACCAGAATACTCTAATTCGCTATAGTGTATAGCCCCAATTTGCTCTGTGACTCCTTGAAGATCTATGGCTAATCCACGCTGACATTTTGTGCTGGTTTATAGGAAAGGAAATGCACAGTGTGTCACATTTTTCTGTGGACACCTCAACCGCATAGAACAGTCTGTTCTTCTGTTCCTTGGAGTTCAAATGAAAGTCAAATTGAAGCCCATGACTGGGTCTGTCTATGCTTGGCAGAGCTTTCGTTTCAAAATATAAAATTACACTCGGAATGAAAGGGCGGTGTTTAAACGCTTCGCTACAATTAAATTGTTGCTGTTGATGTTGCGACTGCAGGAAGAAGGAAAGGAAAATGAACGGGCCTGCTAGCCTGAGGGTCCCGCAATTGCTCGTTTCTTATGTATAAGTTATTTATTATTAATTTATACCTCCAAGAAGGGCCTTTATGAAAATGAAATGAAATAAAAACAGGTGACCTTCGGAGTGTGAAGCTTCGGGGTCATAAAGCACAAAAATTAAAAAGAAAATCCCAATGACTGCCTCATTTTTGGTGGACACCCCAACCGCGCTGCGTGAGGCGAGACTAGTAATGCCATCAAGAGTAATACCCGGCGTCACTGGAGGCTTCTAGACTCAGTGTCAAAGTAAAAAACTCAACGCCATCACCGATTAAGAAAATTGATGGCTACTGAACATTTAGTCTGAACTAAATCAAAACGAAACTTAATTTAATCTCAGTTTCTCAGTGCAATCGGTCACAGAATTGGAGTAGCAATGCTAACGAATATTACTCCGCGTCAAACGCACGGAACAATTGTCACTTTTTTACCCGAATTTTTTGGGTTTCCTGCCTTTCGTATACGCCTCACCTGAATAGACAACTCATTTATTCTTATTTAACTACATTTTTTTCTTTCCTTTGATACTAATTTTCATGCCTTGTTTTTAGTTTCGCACTGGCGAAAATATAATTGCTAGGACCTTATTCTGTTTTCTTGCTTCCCTTTTCAAACTCTACAGGAAAAAAAGGAATCAAGGGAGCGAATAAAGTTACCCTCTACCTTTATTTTTCAGCGCAAATTTCTGAACCATTCGTAAATAAGAGGTGCCCACGTGAAATCACCCACGTGCATCAGACATAAGCTATCCGCCTTACAAAAGACAAACAGAGCGCGTGTAGCAGTGCTAGACAAGCTGTCGAACAGGAGGGAGCAGCTCTCTCATTTTTTCTTTTCCTACTTGTCCAACAGTTAAGAAGCCTGGAATTATTATGGGCCTCCAGAAGTACTGCTGCACCACAAGCCGCTCGAAGCCCGCGCAGTCGAAACTGCTTTAGCATAATAGCGTTACTTTTATTTTTATTTTTTGCTGGTCCTTGCAATGCACTTTAGGGAAACGAAGCCATTTAAGTGGCCTCTTGCTGTTTCTTATCATTCTCGCACCATGGCAGGAGACGGAGTGACTCACAGCGTGGGTAGAAGGCGCTGCAAAAGTCGACATAACTTTCGCAAACCTAATTTGTGATCTATATGCTTAGCATTTCAGCAGTCTCTTGAAGCGTGATCGGAATACATAGAGTCAACCATACATATGATTGTCTCTTTTCTTTTAGCACTTCGTTGAAAGCAATAATATTCAGTTGCTTAAATTTGTCAGCGCAACTATTTGAGTTACAACCTACCGTAAAGGTGAGGACAAAAATTACAGGGCATGCTTCTGTCGTTCGAAATTTTTTTATGCGTTCCGCGGTGAAGACAGGATGTATACTTGGGTTCATACGGCGAGCGAGCCAGCGGTACGTGCAAAGTTATGTATAAAGTTGTTCCTAATATTATATAGGTAACGCGTGACAACCCCCCCCCCCCCCCCCCCCCCCAATTTTTTTTTCTAAACTCTGAGGTGGACTTCATATTATTATGGTCCGGATTGCACGCAAAACACACTGAGCCTCTTTGATGTTGATAAGCTTCGCAGCCAGTACAGCAATATTGTGCATATGCTGACACAGATATCTAACATTGCAACAATTACACCATATGCGGAAAAGTCTGCTTCGCCCCCTTTTGGATGACCTAGGGAAAGGAACAGGTTTAAAACACGACTTGTAATGAAGCTGTAGCATGAAATTTTTGTTATATACCGCTGCTTTTGTGAAAGCATTCGGCTTTCGCGCCAAGCATGAGTGCCAGGGAACAAGATTAATCGGCTGCCATACGCCAAGAAAAAAAAAAATGAAAAAGAAAAACCTGTCCTTGCCTCATCTGCCTAGACATCATGCAGTGCCACAGCAAGCAATTCTGCCTGAAGCTCGAGTGGCATGTGTTTATTTTTTGCATATAAAGCGCACCAGTCCGCGTGTAGGATTCGATTTGGAAAATGCTCGATGTGACCTTGAGAAGTTGTTTGTAGGCAATTTTGTGAAGCTTCATTACAGATTACAGAACCCTTAAAGATACGCGCAGAAAATATATTGCACTCATAATAGCAATTGCTTATTCTGCAAGGAAAAAAAAATTGTATTTTCTTGTGGAAACCGGCACTTTCTGAGAAATCGGGTTCCACATAACACTCCTTCACTCGCGAAGGATCAGTTATAAGCAGAGTTTGCGTCCGTTCTCCTGACCATACAGGTTCGCAAAATTTGCCTGGACTGTGATCTTTAAGCAGAATCAATTGTCTCAGCTCTGAGCGCGAGATGTTTCGATACATGGCCAACGGGGTTGTGTTTATGCGGTTACCGTACGCACGAACGTTCGTGTTACTGAGAGCTCGGAGTCCGGAACGGAATTCAAAATGGTTGCAGTTGTTCAAACGTGACCTATTACGACGCGCTTCTTCACCTACATTGTAGCTTTTAGGTAAAATACGAATCAGTAAGCAAACATTTGACAGTAGATCTTGAGTCTGCGTCATCATATCATTTTCTGTCTGTGTGAGTCGCGCATGAAGCATTACCTCACGCACTGTCTTTCTGCGCTGGTCTTGTGTGCCATACGTTGTGCCCAAGTAAGATTACACTAGCGGGGATATAACTATATATGCCACGTGTTTACCTTTACAGACATTACCTTATATTTCTATATGAGATACGATACGATTTGCGTTGATAGATTCAACTCTCAACACGAGCATATCGTAGTCACAATTAGTGAACGAGTCTGCGGCTCCTACGGTAAAGCACATGCACGAGCACACTCACTCGTTTCTACGGTGCGCCGAAGACGAGAGCGCCAGCTGGGACTGCTGCTGCTGCTGCGGCCCTGGTTCCGGGGTCCTCTTCATAACGTCCGTCGATCGTCGAAGCCAGAGTCGACGTCGGCGGCGGCGGCGTCCGCAGAGAATAGACGCCTCTCGCGATATCGGCGCAGCAGTTGGACTTACGTAAGTCTCGTTCCGAGAACACTTATGAAACCAGCTCCTGACAGCGGCAGCATTCTCACCAAAAATAAACCCGCCCTCTTTTTTTTTTTTTTTCGATTTCTGGCCTCCATCCACGCTCATGGGCCTCCAATCTGGGGCCAACTTGCTTCTTTGGCGCCAAGCTAGTTGTATCACCTGTTGAGTGAGCCCGCCTGTTGCTGGGGGGTCGGCCGCGCAAGTCTTACAGCATAGAATTCGCGCCCGGTAACATAGCAACGGGAGTGCTCTCTTAACGAGATTCGACTGAGGGTCAAGGGTACAAAGCAAACAAAAAGTGTTTATTACCAGTGACTATATCAATACGAATTTTCGCGGACTGTTTCTTTCGTCAGTCTAATTTGTTTTGGCGGTCATGTAACTCCATCCTCGCGCCGTTCAGCAGTCAACTGCAAGAGTCGCACGAGAGTTCGATGTGCACACTTTTCTTGACTAAACTGCTGCAGGGTGTTTTATTGCATGCAAAACGTATCTCTTCGTCTCGAGTTGTGTTATTTACAGTACAGATCGGCGCACTGACTTCAGAGCACTGAGAGCGCGAAGAAATACATTCTCTTCGTTTACGAATGTTCCAGGAATAGACAAAATAATCTATCATGCATGGCAGCTTCCAGAATGAACCTTGGTTTATAGTTCTCGTGTGTCAAGAAGTTATACTAGTGCTGGAGGTAGCACAAGTGTCGCAACCGCCTGAGCGCGCGAATCTATCATTCTAGACAAGTGTGTGGATTGCTGTACATATATCGCCGAGTATACTTAACAAAAATTGCATTTTCTTCGTGTTAGATTCCACCTACATCTGCTTGAATGGCAGAGGTAGCAATGGGGGCCATGCTTCTGTGATTGAAGTTTTCACTTCTTCAGAGAGCGAGAAAGTGCAAAAAGAAAAGGATGAAGAAAGTAAAGACATTGCCGAAAGCTACAGCGAAAACAGGAGTGTTGTGTTTTCTGTACATGTATTTATCTACGTGTATTGATCATCGTCTAATTTTACTCCAGTGTCAACTATATAGCCTGACAGTCCTTGCTCTTGATTATTGTTACTTTTCTTCGACCGTTTCTCTTTAGCCAGTTCTTGAAAACCGTCGGGTTTTCAAGACAAAGCGCTATTTTCTCAGAGTTCAGCTCGTTCAGAGCAAGTGCACTTCTTTTGGTTGACGCGACAGTTTTTGCCTGCAGCCACGCAATGCGCAGTTAACCAGCGTTCATGCATATATGCACCGTGTTCATCGCCGTTCTCTGTTCACCTGGAGGCTGACAGGCTAATAAAATGACCGCGAAATTGCATTGTGGTTCAAACTGGATGAGTAATTTTTTGGCGTTCAAGCCTTCGTGGTGGCCTCTAATTAGTCTCACATTCCGCATTAATCTCCCATTCGCGGTTCCGTCATTGAAGGTCATGAAAGCCAAATCATAAAAATAGAAGGAAGGTAGTGTCAGGCGTCTTAGCAGTGTCAATAATGAGTAGCACAGTATTTCTGAAGGCTGACACATTGCCCGAAACGAAAAAGCAAGTACTTATAACCTGGTCGATATTGTAACTGGTGATGAGTAGGCGCGCGCCATGACCGTCAGCCTCATCGTGTTAAGGCCTAGTCTTGCACAGAACGAAGATAGCTACTATGATTCAAATGCTTCTAGATTACAAACATGAAGTGTATTTTGAAGCGTTTTGAAGGTTTATCCGTGTACTCTGAAGCTATCAAAACGTCCGAAATTATCGATTTTATGAGTTAAATAGAATATATATATATATATATATATATATATATATATATATATATATATATATATATATATATATATATATATATATATATATATATATATATGTGTGTGTGTGTGTGTGTGTGTGTGTGTGTGTGTGTGTGTGTGTGTGTGCGTGCGTGCGTGCGTGCGTGCGTGCGTGTGTGTGTGTGTGTGTGTGTGTGTGTGTGTGTGTGTGTGTGTGTGTGTGTGTGTGTGTGTGTGTGTGTGTGTGTGTGTGTGTGTGTGTGTGTGTGTGTGTGTGTGTGTGTGTGTGTGTGTGTGTGTGTGTGTGTGTGTGTGTGTGTGTGTGTGTGTGTGTGTGTGTGTGTGTGTGTGTGTGTGTGTGTGTGTGTGTGTGTGTGTGTGTGCGCGTGTGTGTTGGACTGTTCCTGCGTGTTTGATGCATGCTTACGAGCGTTTTTAAAATGTATGAAATTCCTTTCGAGTTTTTTTTTTTTTTTTTTTTTTGCAGTGAATGTGAAGCATGCTCTCAACTCACTCTTTATTTTTTTTTTTATTTATTTATTTTTTAGAACCGCTGGAGGTGAGAGAAGCAGAGCGACTTTGACCGCGCGCAGGTTCAAATACAGATAACGAGCTAATTTACCCTGACCCAAACCTCATGCCGTGGCTGCTGTGCCTGCGACTCCCTTGTCTAATATAATGCGCACGTTTTCTATTTCAGGTCCTGAAGAGCATTTACTGAACAAGGTGGTGGTGACTGGGACAATGCCTTTAATAATGAGTACCGTCCCAAGCTCCAGTGCTTCGTACACAGCCCAGCGAAACAGGAGAGCTCAATTTGAGACGCCCAGCAGCTGAAGCTTCGTCACCTTTCATTCACCCAAAGGAAAAGGGCGCAATAAAGAACAGATAGAACATTCATTGCTACGAAGCGAAAGCCAAATGCACGAGAAGCAATGACTGCCGCTTTCGATGATTAGTAATTTAACACTTGGGGTGTGGGCAGCCGCATTAGAACTGTGGTCTCTTCGTAAAAAAAGGAAAGTGGTTGAATTCGAGGAAAA
This sequence comes from Amblyomma maculatum, assembly GCF_055883805.1. NCBI lineage: Eukaryota > Metazoa > Arthropoda > Arachnida > Ixodida > Ixodidae > Amblyomma > Amblyomma maculatum. The sequence continues at coordinate 53,649,159 of NC_139347.1, read as the reverse complement.
GAAAGAATAGGTTTTCACTAAACGCTTCCGTCGTGAAATTAGATGCACGTTCACCCGATGCTGGCGTCAGCCAAGGAGAAAATTGTTGCCTTTGTCCGGAGCGCCAGCAATAACTTTGAAGGTTGCTGCCAACGACTGTATTTATCTTCCAATTCCGTTCGCCAACGCTATTCTGCAGAGTGTTATAGTTTGCAACCATTTACGAAGTTAACATCATGATCGCTTACTAAAGCTGACAAACTTATAAAGTACCAATAGGCATCATGAGTCGCGGGTTATTGTAGCAAAATGACTTTAAGGAGTGTCCGCAGTTGTCGCTCAGAATGGTAAGTTACCGAAAGCTTTGCCTCCTTTGTACATGGAGAGATTGGAGTCTATACGTACTTGGTCTGATATATGGTTACTCTCAGATCACAAGCAGGTAGCGCCAATATAAAAGGGATCAAAGCATGCTTATTCAATCAACTGCCTATTACTTCAAAACTATGAGCGACGAACATTTTTTTTTTTTTTTTATCTACGTCGTTTCCTCTAGGTGCATGCCTCAGTTCTCTTTGACTCCTTCTACCACTGAAAAAAAAAAAAAAATTATTATAGAAAAGCTCACTGGTTGTCCTCTGTAGTCAGAAGTCAGCCAGTGCGGCTGCCGTCTATCACCGGGGGCCGGAGAGCAAAAGGAATAGCAATTTAGGTTAGGGTAGTGATAATGACAACGTCTACGAATATCAGGTATTGGCAGATAAAAACCCCTTAGAAAAACTGATCGACACGGCTCGTGCGCCGAAAGTATACGATCGCTTGTCCTGCTTATCTTTAATCAGGCTAAGGATTATCTCTTGTAATGAAGGTCGATGGTGCAAGTGTGCCAGAATGATCCGAAAGAACTGGCGCTCTTGTGTGGCAGTAAGAATTCCTACGCAAGTTAGTACATTTAGCATGGGATCGACAAGCAATACATGGCCCATACCACGTGAACCCCGCAAGTAACCGCATCCCTTCAGGACACACTGCGCATGATGTGAAGACTGCCGTGGCAGACTAGACGACCTATAGATGACGCAATTTGGAAAGTGCCGGATGCCTCCGTGTTGCCTCGGTCTTCGCTCTATCGTCCCAGCGAACCATCTAAGTGACGTTGCGGATCCCAGCAGCTGGTATGAGAAAGCTTTGAAGCAACGATATATGAGGTGCGACTCAGAGAGAGGCCCCGAAACGCTCTTTCCCGCCCCTTTTTTTTTTGTTTTTTTTTTTTTTGTTCTATCTCTGTCTTTCCTATTACCTTGCTTATTTGTGCAGACAATTTATGAAGTAAGCTTGACCCTGCGTCCATCGACGTATTACGGATACTCATCTCTATTCGAGATGGTTGGCATGCCGCTGCAATATTTGAGCTTGGCTGAAGGACGCGCGGATCGACCCGTGTGGTACCGAGGCTGGGAGGAGCTGTTCCTCTTCGACAGAAGTAAAAGTACAATAGAGTAAAACGTGATGCAGTAAAAATATATGGGATTGGTGTCGTGGCATTTACTGTCATATAATCATCGTAACCGTATAGCTAGACTAAGACAGCAACGATAAACACGACTCACGCTGTCCAAGAGGCTCCTGTTGAAATAAAGGCTAAAATGCCGATTCGCCGCAATTTCCGCTGGGAGATAAAATACCTGCTCCTGACCGACCACAGCTTATTGCTGTGTGGATTAAACTGTAGTAACATCGTCAATATATCAAGAGTAAAGCTGCGGCAGGTAACGTACTGTTGAGCGAACAAAGTAAAGTCAAAGTAAAGAAATGACTTTGACGTACTCAGTGTCTGTTACAATTCCGTCGGCTTTTCCTGCCAAAGTTACTGCCTTGAGTGGACCCCGTGTATGTTTCAAAGCTTCTTTTCTACTTTGACTTGGTCCGTGTATGGTGCACTGTTTGTTCAACTGTGCCTAATCAGACTAACTTTTGTCACATCCTCTATTGCATAACGTTCTGTTGTCGGGATTTTATCTTGAAAATATAAAAATGGTGACAACATCCGCCTTAAGAAAATGACGCGATAGCGCTAACTGGTTCCTTGAGCATCCTCAGTTCCTCTTTGCGCATCACTTCGCGAACACGACAACTGTTTTTTTTTTTTTTTACATATTTTATATAGTAGAATACACACAAGATCCCTATAACCAAGCCGAACAAACTTCTTTTTCGCAAAGCTTGTCTACGTCCTGCAGGTTCTGAATTGCGCGAGAAAGAAGCTGCAGGTAATACACAGAATATTCGCAACTTTCATTGCGAATTTGCATATAGTCATGTCGCGACCTTATAATCAAAAATTTTTTCCGATGCTCTACTCAATTTCAATTCTGTGTGATGTTTCTCTCGACCAATCCACATTTTCTCGACACAAAGCTGACAGATTGTGCGCTGGGTTGTCAGATTGAATCTCCCGCTGCTTTTTTCAGTTAAAATATGTGCCTTGTGCGTCGTCTACGCGTCTACTTATTACGGCGTGGTCGAAAAGTTTTAGATAGCAACACTTGGTTGTTATGGTATTCGTTCGGCACCAATTCATTCTCTTAAGGCTTCCACTTTTCCATTGTGGTCTTTTATTCTTTCGTTGAACGCTTGAGTTCTTTGTTTGTTTCTTCTTTAATGCGTTTTTGAATTCATCTTCATTATCGTGTGGCAATGAAGCTCTGTAATGATCGTGAATAAAAAAGTCTTTGATCATTGCACTTCCGGTTACGAGATATATTGTCCATCGCTGTTACTACTACAGTTTGATATTCATAGATATGTCATTCTGCGAATAAAAGGCTCACGACAAAATCCGCACACATTTCCCCTTCTGATAGTAAACCAATTCGGACCGACATTAAGGTTCCAACGAACAGTGAAACCCGGAGAACTATTTCTCTGAACATCCTGACACGATTTCATTAAAATTTTTCTCGGGTAACAACCGCAGAGTTTCTCAATATGATAGACTTGTATGTACATCGCGCAGACTTGAACGACCTGCCGCCTCCTCTTTTGATGCGTGCAAGAGCTCGCAGAAAAAAAAGTGTTTGTTTACTACTGACAATTAGCAGCAAACGCTGTCTATGCTGGATAAAGGTGAAGCTAGCGTGGGATGTTACTGCAGAACTTTGCATTCTGATGAATTTTGGCGACACGTGACGATGATATTTGGTGCACAGTTCCGCGCGGCTAGCTAATATGATCAACTTTTTCAATGATACATAACGAAAGCAATTTCGTTTCCGCCGCTTTTTAACTAGCAAATACACTTCCTGTTCAGTTCTGGAGGAATACCACTGGTCGAAGCAAACGTTATATACCGATTGCTTTTATTTTTTTAGAAGGTCCGAAATTTCAAGGCGTAGTTAAATCGCTTTCGACTTATTTCAGCCCTGAGGCTATATGGGAGTCTACGACGGACACCAGGAAAGCGGCAAATGGCTTTAATTAGTTCGATAATTAAATAACTACTTTGTTTACCTTTTCTATTTTTATTTTAGGGGGTATGCATATATTATTTGCAGAATTAAAGCTCCTCCTCCAAATAGTATAATGAGAAAATAAAAAAAATGTAACGCGCTTTCCATGGCTCACAACTGACGCCCTTATAGACTGCTTCACACAGCAACACAGAGCGTGTGACTTAGATCGCTCCACGCAGAGATGTCGTCACACTGCTGGCATCACATGAAAACCAGATGGGCGCACGGCGGTTCGTTTGGCAATTTTGCTTTGGCCGCGGCATCGCTGATAGCCACCGCGTCGCTGGCCAATGCACGCAATTATTGCGCTTGCAGTCCGGCCTAAGAGCGCTCACTGGTCGAGCAATCTACGCCGCACGCGCTGCTGGCGCTGTGTTACATTGTGAAGCCGCCTATCATGGCTGACATCTGCGAGCCTTGCAACACGTGCTACATTTGTTTTAAATGAAATTATCATTATTATTGGCTATACTATTTGTAGGACCATCTCCGACTCTGCAAATACACTCCCCCTAAAATCGAACATATAAGGGATAATTAACGTATTTAGTTATTCAGAGAAGTAATTGAAGCATTCTCCCTTTTACCTGGTGTCCGCCGTACCCTCAATGCAGCCCCAGAGCTAAACTTAATCTAAAGTCAATTACATTTTCCCCCGTAATTTTGGACATTCTGAAAAAAGAAATTAGAAGGGTTCAACGCTACTAAACCAAATTTGGAGCGAAAGCATTAGCTGCGGGTGGCCGAGCGTTCTTCTTCCCCTCCTCCTCCTCCTCCTCCTCCTCCTCCTCCTCCTTCTTCTTCTTCTTCTTCTTCTTCTTCTTCTTCTTCTTCTTCTCGTAGCTACGCCTCTTCACGACGTAGCTTCAAGACCCGAGGTCTTGAAAACTTACCGCAGTGTAACAAAAAAGGACGTACAGTAGAGAGTTATTCAAGATCCGTTAAAACTTTGGCTTGGTGCCAACCAGTTTTCCGCGCCTGAAAACATCTGTAATTCGCTGCATCACTAACCTCGTTTCCCAATCCCATTCCTTCTCAGCATGCGACCAAGGAAACACGCTGGCCACCGTCCTGGGGAGCGTGACAACCGTGCGCGAAAATATCCCCAAATTCCTCGCATTACTCGTATGTGGTGCAAGTGCGAACTAATGCGATTACAGCAGCATTACGCTATAGCGAACTTAACGAAAAAGAAACAGCTGGCAGTAAACTGAAGAACCAGAAGGGTAGAAATAGAAAGAAAATATGAAACAAGCAATAGAAACATCCAGTCGGATAGGTTCCCGAACTGTAAGTAAGGAGGTACTAATCGCGTACTCACGGTCGTGGAGCGCCCTCGAATTGATTCTCAGATAAAACACGGGGACAGACATGGCACGAGTGCGCATCAGCATCGCGTGCGCCCACGCTTACCGCAATTACTCCAAGCCCAAACTTCCTTCAGAGCTGGACCGAAAGCCTCATCGCAAAGAGAAGAGAGACGCAGTCCGCCATGCGGCCTTCCTTCTGCCCAAGTATCCACACGCAGGAATTAGAAGCCGGGCGATGAACGCTAATCCGACTTCGGTACTTGCACAGCAGTCGCGGTGTAAGCTGCTTGCGGCCGGGGCGGGCGTTGCTTCAAGTCCGCGCTGCATCGAGTTAGCTTTCTTTTTTTGGAGGGTGGGTACTTAGTTTTCCTGCTTTCTTCGTTTATTTTTACAGTTTTCTTTGCACAATAAGTGCTGTCCTGTGTCTGGTGTGCAGGGTCGCCTTCACCAATGAAAAGGGACCCATTGAGGTAAACATAGGTATTTTCTCAAGAACAAGGCGGCTGCCACAGTGAATCAGCAATTAAATCATGGCCACCTCCATTCGTAGTATTTATAAGCATTCTCGCCCACGTCTGTCCTGAATGTTACAAGGGCACTTTGTGTGGTAAAATATTTCGAAAAAGATTGTTTTGTCCTTAATCAAGCTTGCAAGTTTAATTATCCTTTGTTTACACGCTGTTCTGTTCAACGAAAGCTATATAGTTGGTATTGTCGCAAAGAAACAACAAATGGGAATTCACAATATCGCCGTTGTATTATGTTTGTTTCGCTTGTTCACTCTGGGTTTTAGCTGCACGCCCAACTGAGGCCATCCCGCACCAATATTACGTTTGCCTTCACCTTCTTCCTGATTAAGGGTGGCTTCTGGCGCCGAAGAAGGGACGTTTTAAACGGATATATGGGGAAGGGGAGGGGTGTAAGGACAGGAGAACGGATCGCAGTACGGCCTTCGGCAACGGTAGTGCGGTACGTCTTGATCTTGCCTGTATTTTGCGCGTCGTCACTTTTTTAAGCTCGAAACAGTATAAACGTCGTTCTCTTTGATAAACTCGAAGGAGATATCATGTACAATTAAATGAGAGGTGTGGCTGTAAATTACTCGACGGCTTGATCAACCTGTTGTTGGCAGGCAAGTAGCTCTATATAGTCGGATACAACTGAAGTAACCGCGCCGCTCACAATTTCTCCGCGCTAGAAAGTAGTCCGCTGGTAATGCTCTTCTGGTTACCTAAATGAAAAGCTAACTACCAGACAAATTATAAGCTCAAGAATGCCACTGTTTCTGGCTTGTTTGGCATAGTCAGATACACAACAAAAAAAAAAAAACGTGTACTGCTTGCTAGTAATACGCACGCTGAAAACCATTCCCCATAGTTATCAACTCCTGTTTCTTTCTTTTTTTTTTTTTAAGTTGCATTCTACCATGGTATTTGGTATTTTCAGCAAAAACAAATGACACAACCCGCTTAATAAAGTGGACGGTCGCGGAGGATGCGCGGATGGTTTTTCCGTCCTCGGCGAGCCGTGCCCGAGGATGATGTCTCAAGTATTGGTAGAACTTAAGTACAAAACCCGTTGAAAAGGCTTAAATTTAAGATTTCGCTTTTACTTCAGTTGCCCAGATATGAACGTAGCTTCATTTATTTCCTATTTAGTTGGGATGTTGTTGTTGTTGCGGCTGTAGGGAGAAGGAAAAGAAAATGCACGGGCTTGCTACTAGCTCTGTAGCTGAGCCACCTCCGGTGCCTCGTTGCGGACAGAAGAGAGAAAGCAGAGAAGAAAGAAAGGGAAGAGGGAGAGAAAGACGCGCGCCGCAGCAGACGTCGTCCACCACCCAAGCGGTGGCGGGTGCAATGACGGCCTACAACAGATAAAGATATGATGGCCGGCTAGCCCCGCCGCAAGCGACGTTGACCTACCGTCCCTGCAGCCCCGTAGGGTCAGGAACAGCCACTCTTCACCCCCCTTTAGTTGGGATGCCTCCATCCATCCATCCATCCATCCATCCATCCATCCATCCGTGAAAGTCAATTAGACAAAACCATGATGGGTGAATTTTGATTACGTTAAGGGAATCACTAAGGAAAATTGCTCAGGTCCGCTCTCTTTTGTGCAATGATTACTTCCGTATACGGTGTTTAATACTGAATATTGTTGGGATCGCACAATGCAATGCGAGACCAAAATGGGCCAGCAACTATGTAACGATTTGATATTGTATGTCGCAGTGCCACGGAAAAAGCATATTTAAGCTGCGCAAAAAGAAAAAAAAAAGAAAGAAAAGCGCAGCGAAAACGAAATCTTTACTTGCTTGAGAAAGGAGCGACCTGTCCTGTCCTGGCGTATACAGGAAGACGAATGTTATTAAACGCGGACCTTTTGATATCTCGTCAAAAACAGTGCAATCAGATTGCTGGTAATACGAGGAAGGAAATACATCTGCGGTGGTGCAATATTCGCGACGACCAGAAGCGTTTAGGAGACTTTTATAGGAATGAAAAAACTTCGCTCAGCTAAGCGCCGACACACAAGAAAGCGTAGCATTCGATATCTGAGGCGAAAGAAACGGTACAGCAGGTCACTGAACTTTAGAACTAATGACGAGGTTCGTCGACTTTTTTAGGGCTTCAAAGGGATTTATGGGCGCATTAAATGTCATAGTTTGTCTGCCAAATACAGCTTTGACATATCCGGTCCACCAAATTCTGTTATTCTGACGCAAAGTGACGCGGATAAAGAACTTGATATGCGGTTTACACGCATGAGCGTAAACTAAATGTCGCAGTGAAGCAACAGCAATACCTGTCTTGTTTCGATGTTTTGGATTACGATATTTTCTCTTGCTAAGTTAAAGGTCAAAGTTTGTTTATGCCATTTTAGTAAATCTTCGGTGGGTTTTTTGGTTCGGCAAAGGGCAATGGAGAGGTCTGTCAGTAAAGTGTTTTGTTTTCAGTGCTGTCATTTATGTCATTGCCGACGAGCGGTGCACTATAAGGATGTTAAGTGTTAACTGCCGAGCTGTTTTCGCACTCAGCTCCCCTTTTCTCCCCAGCACGCAACGCACGTCACCTTCAGAATGGACAACACAAGCAGAACCGCAGCAGTACAACTACCATGTGCCACATGCCCCGTGGTCAAAGTATATGAAGACAAACTCTCGCCGACTCTCGCCAGATTCGTGCACTGTTCTGTAAGTTAAAGACCAGGGTATTGTAAGCTAATCAACGAGGAAAAAACAATCCCCGATTGGCTTCTCACCCATGCGCAAGCCAATCGAAGTGACGGCAATCGTAAACGTTCCTGTTCAATCATACACTGTTATTTAACTCCAACAATATTTGGAATTTCAACCCGGATTAACCAGCTCCTGCCGTAGCTTCAGCTGCGCTGCACAGTTTCCGTAAATGCGCCGAGAAGCAAAGAACAGCAAAACAACAACATGTCCGCTGCTTGGCAAAGCGCTTCCGCCGCAAGCGTGGCGGAAAGCTTTTCATTACGACCACGCAGGCGCGAGCGCTGCGGCGAAAGGCAAAAGGCCGACGACGTCGCGGAGCTGTGTGCGCGTGCGCGCGCGAGTACCGCTGCCGGCAACGCGGGGAGGCAAGGACGCGCGTCGTACGCTTCGAGCAGCCAAAAGACTCTAATGGGCCCGCCGCGCGCCGCATGCACGTCAAACCTGCGTCAAGCGAAAGCAGCATTACGACGAAGTTAGGGTTAATCCTTTTGACCGGCTTTCATTAAAGCATCCGTTCCGGCAAATGCGCCTAGACTGAGGGGAACCTGCAAACAGCTAGGACACTGCACCGTCGACCGCGACCAAGCAAGGCTTGTCCGACCCTTCGCTATCCCTAGGCTGCTGATTATTTTATCTTTCCCGGACGATGCAGAACAGACACTGCGCTAACACAGCACGAGTCTGAGCTGCGAACGTAATAGCGTATGAGTAAGCGATGTTGCAATGCAAGATTTCATCGAGATGCAGGCCCTAAGCACAGCCTTGTCTTTGAGGATTAATATGAACTTTGAATCACCTGGTCGCCCGTTTTCGATCAGATTCCTAACGAACTACTTATGGTCTAGTTGCTTTAGATAGCACTGAGCGTGTGGTGTTCGTGTGGTGTTTTGGATTATGAAAAAGGGAATTTATTTTAGGGCCGCTGAGCACAGCAGGACTTTCGCGATTTGCATGTTTAGGCAACGTACATTCGCCGAGTTCTCCTCCTGTGCGGTGTCGTTGCTTTGGGAAGACTGAAAACAACACTGTCACATGTGCATTGACATTGGAAGAAGAGATTTAAAAGAAGTGCCCACTCGAGATGGAGCTTCATTCGGTTAATACAGCAGGAAGCTGCCGTGGAGATCTGCGTTTGATGTCAGCTTTGTTCTTCGAGAAGCGTTTGCATTAGACGAGAGATATGTGTACCGATAGTAAATCAGGGTGGCTTCTGGCCTTCTTCTCCTCCTTCTTGGACCGGGGACTGCTTGCACTAAATATTATTGAAGATGACGTGCATTCAACAGCTGCTTACTGTAAAAATGGAAATCAAGGAGTCCAACTAAAAAGGGAAGAGTAATGGCTGCCTGCCTGCACTCGAAGAGGGGAACGAAGTATAATGTGGTAATTGGTGTTTAGCATCAGTAAGCTGAACTTGGAATGCGAGAGACGCTATAGTAGACGGCTGAGAATTGATTCAGCTATCCGGAGGTTCTTTGACGAGCAACGACATCGCACAGGCCACCATTGTTTTCCTCCTCGCCTCCACTGATAGGCGGAAACATCGGCCAGTGTTCGATTCTGCAAGCTCGCTCATGCTCAGAAGCGGAGTGTCTTAGCCCAAGAATGCGCGGACCGGGGACCGCATGCGCGCCGCGGTTCTGTGTGATGCGGCCCGCGAGCTCCAAAAAATTTGTCTCTGTTCCGAAAGCACGTGTCAGCTTCACGAGTCTGATTTACCAACATACTTTTTTCCAAATAAAATCAACTAAAAGACCTCATCTGGTACACGTGTGTGTGTGTGTGTGTGTGTGTGTGTGTGTGTGTGTGTGTGTGTGTGTGTGTGTGTGTGTGTGTGTGTGTGTGTGTGTGTGTGTGTGTGTGTGTGTGTGTGTGTGTGTGTGTGTGTGTGTGTGTGTGTGTGTGTGTGTGTGTGTGCGTGTGCGTGCGTGTGTGCGTGTGTGTGTGCGTGTGTGTGTGCGTGTGTGTGTGTGTGTGCGTGTGCGTGTGTGCGTGTGTGCGTGTGTGTGTGTGCGTGTGTGTGTGTGTGTGTGTGCGTGTGCGTGTGCGTGTGTGTGTGTGTGTGTGTGTGTGTGTGTGTGTGTGTGTGTGTGTGTGCGTGTGTGTGTGTGTGTGTGTGTGTGTGTGTGTGTGTGTGTGTGTGTGTGTGTGTGTGTGTGTGTGTGTGTGTGTGTGTGTGTGTGTGTGTGTGTGTGTGTGTGTGTGTGTGTGTGTGTGTGTGTGCGCGCGCGTGTGCGCGCGTGTTCGTGTGTGCTTTTTTTGTAGAAATGAAAAGAGGTATTGGCCATTTATTGGCGTGAACTTCGGGTGGACGTCAGCTACCTTCAAGAGCAAGATAGCGTGCAAGCCCTATCTTTCCTCTCTAAGTATGCATTTTTTTTTTCTTTAAGGATAAGTGACCACCCTGAACCTCCGCCCATCCGGCATCTAGGAAGAATCGATCAATCACCAATCACCGCATTTATTTTCCACGAAGCATAGAGTTCGTAATCTGGGAACGAGACGTTTTGGCAGATTTCTATTTCGTCTTACTTATTTTTATTTATTGCCGATTTATTTTTATTCATATTTTTTGCTACTATAGGTAGTGGGTTTACGAGCAAAGAAATCTTCCGAATGTGGCGCGCATAGAAATACAAGTTTGAGACGCGTGCAGCCCTTGACTGAATAACCGCGTTTGTTCGGGAGTTGGGGATCCTGCCATTGTCCCAGAACCCAAGTTCAATCGGAGCAGTGCCAGCTAGGTGAACAACCGTGGACAACACTAGTCGGAAAAGAATAAACAGCAGCGGAGACAACTGCAGAGAAAACTCTCAGTAGTTCTACTTCGTCAGATGTTCCAATTTAAAAAAATAAAAAAATTACCGACGATTACGTTACTTCCTAATGCGAAATTTGAGCGCAGCAAATAAGCTGTTTCACCTTTTCGATAGATTAAGGCAAAGAAATCGAGCAACACACGTATGCGCTATCACAGAATTTTTTTTTATTTTTCACACGTATTCCTTTAACAAAGACTCCACTAACCGTTCTTGACAGTCATGAAGGAAGCTTTGGGGTCGGAGAAATAGACTGATATATGTTCGACTTGGTACACCAATGCTTGATTCTCAAAGACGAGATCTATATAAGTGCCTCGCGAGGTTGTCACAGCCGTGGGACGTGTTACGAGCGAGAGCAACGGGATACAGAGGCGTCCGTGTGCTGTGCGATGTCAGCGCACGTTAAAGATCCCCAGGTGGTCGAAATTACTCCGTAGCCCTCCACTACGACTCCTCTTTCTCTCTTTCCACTTTAACTCTCGCCTTCCTCCCTTCCCTCACGGCTTGGTTGCGGTGTTCACAGAAAACAAGTGAGACAGTTACCGCGCCTTTCCCTTCCTATAAAAGAATAAATCAGTTTTTCTACGCGGTCATGCCCCGCCGGGGTGGTACAGTGGTAAGACGCCCGACTACTGTCCGCAATACCCGGGTTCGAACCCGACCTCGGCGGCTGCGTTTCGATGGAGGCGAAACGAAGAGGCGTCCGTGTGCTGTGCGATGTCAGCGCACGTTAAAGATCCCCAAGTGGTCGAAATTACTCCGTAGCCCTCCACTACGGCTCCTCTTTCTCTCTTTACACTTTAACTCCCACCTTCCTCCCTTCCCTTACGGCGTGGTTCAGGTGTCCACAAACTCGTGTGACAGATACTGCGCCTTTCCCTTCCTGTGAACCAATTATTATTATTATCTACGCGGTCACGTTGTCTTGACTCGCTAGCGGCGGCAGCGGCATCAGACGCTGCCAGCGCTTCCTCCGGCGACTCCTCCCCCCCCCCCCCCACCCACCCCAAACCCCGTTCCTTTCCTTGTGTTCTCCGGCTGCTCCGCGCTTCCTGCGAGGCTTCGGTTGCCAAGCGCCGGCTCGAACTGGGGGGATGAAAGTGGGGAGGCGCTGGTTACGAGGCCGACGCCGACGCGAAACCCAGGAACGAGCGCCAGAGAGCTGCGCTCTAAAAAAAAAATAAATGAGCGCCGTTAAAGGCAGCTCGCCCCCATATTTGTGGCATAACAATGTCGCAGCCGTCGGATAAGGACGGATGGTAGATGCAGATGAAGGGCCGATGTAAACCACGAGAGCACCAGGAATTGCCCTTAACATTTAGGAACACATGAAGCGACTTTAGAAGTCTTGTGCACATGAACATGCAGTTTACGTATTGCTGCGAAGATGACGAAACGGGCAGTGGCGCGGGGCGGAGCGCTCGCGCCAGGCCCGCTGGCCATTAAAGCATATTTCATCGTCATGTTATCGCGTCGTTCTGTTTCTGTTGTGTCGCCATGTTCCATCACTTCTCATGCCACCCCGTAACAATATGATGAATAGCAAGTTCGCTACTAGTAGCGGGAAAATGAAAGCCATGTAAAGCTCACGATTGTTAAAATTGATGAATGCTTACTGACTTTATGTGCAGTTATCAGTATTTCAGTCAAGGAGTGCATAACCGAATAGATGGGGTTTATCGACATCTACTTTGAGTCAAAGTGGCGACTACAGCCGCTTAGGTTATGAAATTTAAGCTTTTTAATAAACGCATATATTCCCGAGGTACAGGAAGCGGAAAGAGAAATATTTATCTAAGCTTTGCCAAGTGCCGTTCACACAACGATAATATGAACTTGCCCGCCTTTTCGCTCACGCCCAACGTTATCGTACACTTCGTGAATTTTCACTAAGCTCTTAAAGCTAAAGAAGAAATCCGCGTTCATGAGTACGGTGTCACTTTCTGCAATTAAAGGAGCGAAAAGTATTGGGTCGCATCCACGATATCTAGTTTAGTGATGTGAAAAATCATTACCATTTGTGCATAGAATCAAGCTGTTGGCTACTGTGGCTAAATGTTCGTACATTGTTTACAAGACGTACAAATAAGTAAAAAGCAGCTGCGAGAGCCTGCGACAACAGTATCGAGGCTAATTTCTGCTAAGAGTGTCGTTTAAACATATCCCCACCATCTGGCAGTTGCCGCTGAAGTTCTTGCTGGGCACTATTGCTGCGGATACTTCATATATGCGAAGTTTGCCCTTAGCAAGGTATACATGAACAGAACGCTCTTTCTATACATTTCTCTTTACGGCCGTGTTCTTGTTTTTTTCTCCTGGCCTCACGACAAAATGTCGTTTTCTCGTAGGACCTTACCAATTTTGTCATATGTACCCATCGTTAATGGAACTTTGAAGTCCTTGTTAGCTTCTCCTTGCTGAAAATAAACAACGAAAACACCATCAGGGTTCTCTGGAGAACAAGATGAGGGCGAAATTTCTAAGCTTGATGCTACCTTAACGAAGTTTCTTGATTAGCGAGCCAGGTGTGTGTGCTCGCTGCAAGCGTGCCCTCCAGTGTCTTGCAACAAACAAGAAAGTATCCGGTTTCACCGAAGGCAATTCGGCGTCCTGCAATGAAATCGACTGGCTGTGTCCCAACACTGCCGGGAAAAGCACAGCTTCCCCAGCACTCCCGGGGCCGCCGCGGGAGACTCTAAATAGGAGGCCGCATGCTGATCTGTGCACCGTGGGCGTCAGCGCAGCACTGTCCAAGCACTCAAAGGAGCGAGAAGATTCGAAACGAACCCATGTCGCTGATTGAAGACGTGTCGCCTCCGAAGGGTCCTCATCATCTTGTCCCGTAACCGGAGACACATCGAGGGGGAGCGAGCGCCCACGGGAACAGCCCGCCTTACGCGCTAGCTCCCGATAACGCGCCAGACGGACGGGCGGGGGAGAAACAAAAGATTCTGCCTGCTGGGAGAAACTCTGATCGTGTGGAGAGACGGTATGCCTGTTTGCACTTTAAGCTCATGAAAGCTCTTTGATTCGAATCCATGGCAGGAAGCGGAAGGTGTATTGGCAACTTCGAATAAAAATGAAAGTTGGAAGTTTAAATTTCTTTCTTGAAACGCTGTGATTTCCTTCTTAGTATTACAGGCAAGTTTGAAGTGACACTACTCGCTCGGTGTACTTTCTTTTATGCTTTGTGACTCCATGGTGGCACGCAACGAAACGTTAGTGACAAATTTATATGGAGGAGCGTAGTGGGGGCTTCCCTATTTCCCTTATTTCCCCCTCCTCCCCCCACATTACCCACGCGCAAAAATTTACTTTGGGAAACCACGAACAACCGTGTTCTACCAGCGCAGAGAGGCCCAAGAACGCACTGAGCAAATAGGACTGCAACACCACGGCCGCTCGATGGCAACACCTTCCTATCAGACCATCTATCTACCTCTCTCGCAACCGTAAAAACCAAGACATGCCCCTAAACCTGTCCTTGCATAAATCGAAGCGCACTTAACGATGTCCAGTGCCGCTGTCAGTCAAGAAAATAAGCTTGAGATGTGTGCTTGAGGTTCAGGCGCATAGCGAAAACGACGTTAGGTCACTACTGCAGGAGCGCTTCATATCATATTCGCTGCAGCTGCACAACTCGTTGAAACACGACAGAGAACGATAGACGGCATTCAAGAAGTGTTAAATAATGATAAGCATTATTCTCATTTCGACCATTAAAGATTACACAGTCTCATTGGTACGCTAGGACCGCGAGAGATCAGAACATGTTGGCTCGTATGTGATTGATTGATTGATTGATTGATTGATTATTTATTTATTTATTTATTTATTTATTTATTTATTTATTTATTTATTTATTTATTTATTTATTTATTGATTGATTGATTGATTGATTGATTGATTGATTGATTGATTGATTGATTGATTGATTGATTGATTGATTGATTGATTGATTGATTGATATATAGAAAGGGAAAGGCGAGGTAACTGTCTCACTTCTTTTCCGTGGACACCCCAACCGCGCCGTAAGGGAAGGGAGGAAGGTGGGAGTGAAAGTGGAAAGAGAGAAAGAGGAGCCATAGTGGAGGGCTAAGCAGTTATTTCGACCACCTGGGGATCTTTAACGTGCGCTGACATTGCACAGCACACGGACGCCTCTTCGTTTCTCTTCCATCTAATGTGCCAAAACGCGCAGGCTCTGAGGGGCGCCGCGGTGGAGGGCTCGAGATTCGTATAGATCAGTCAAAAGTCCTTTACTATGCGCTGACATGTCACAACACACTGTTTTTATTTTTTATTCCGCCTACGAAGACCCCTGCAGCCAGGATTTGACCTGCGACCTCGGGCTTACGGTCGAAGGCCAACAGCTCTGAGCTCAGCCACCATGGAGGGTGAGACACAAAGGTGATGCTCATAGTCTTGCTTTTGGAGAACTCACTGATCTAGTGCTGTTGAAGCTTTTACTGCAACACCACCTGGGAGGAATGGGAGACCCTGCTACGCTCTAAGGACCCGGTCCGGCAAAAGACCGCCACAGACCGAGCTGCCGACGTCATGAACCGTAGGAACATGAACGTTTGAGAGTAGTGGGGCCGTGCGGGGGCCCAGGGGCCTGCGCACCCCGAACTCCTCTGTTAAAATAAATGCTTTTTACTACTACTTACTGCAACACCGGACCATAATGCAAACGCGAAAACACACCATGTAAGCCAGCAGTTCTAAGAAATATTAGGGATTGCCACACTCACCCAACAGCACTTCGATCTGAGGCTACCCTCGTCTGAACCATTACAAGATGATACTAACCAAGATGTAAGTTTATAACTGCAGTACGATCAAGTTTAACTTAAGGTTTATAAACCAACACGGCGGTTATTTTTAGTTCTATTTTCTTTAGCGAACATGATTCGAAACCAGACCTGCTTAAAGCTTCCACACCAGGCAAGCTCCACGTTTGTATTCATTTGCTGCCGCCTAGTCTTTTTCATCTTTTAAGTCAAGGCATCGTTTGAATTTTCTTTTTTTACCGTACGTTACATCATTTACTCGTCCGACAAGGTAAACTGCACTTGTTAAATAATACCTGACCTTAAACGGATTGCAAGATCCATTATGTAACGAAACGTACGGCAGTACTCGCTGTAGTGGAGATTTTTATGGCGAGTCGTTGTTGCCCCGAAGAATGCACAATTTCAAAGCGAGTGTGTGTAATTTGAAAGCTGTTTGCGTTCTGGCGATTCATGTCTAACGAACGTGAAGCTGCGTGCAGCCCTAAACTCAACATTACGCCAGATATTTCCACAACGACATGCCACACAACCCCATTGTGTGCTGAAGAGAAGCAATAACGTCGTTTCTTTCTTTTCTTTTTTATTTCTGTTTCTTTTCTATTTTCAAAACAGGATAATGTCATTTGTCGGTTACGTGAAGAAATTGATCCAAACCACATAATTTTTCACCAGTCACTGCCGTCTTGGTCGCATCCTTTAAATAATTTACCTTTTGTTCCCAACAAGACGTATGTTGAGGAACTCTTACTTTAGTTGGAAATTTCTTGGGCCGTAACAGCCGCTGCATTTCAGAAATTGTAATCGAAGCATCACTTTAATAACTGGGTTCAACTCCGAGTATACAGTTGGCTATATCTACATACCCGCTAATAGAGCCTCTTATTTCGTTCTTAAATGCCACACAATACTGTGCTCTAAAATAGCGATGCTCTGTTATTCACCTTTCATCCGCAGTCTATATTGGTGAACAGACTTTATATTAGTGAACAAAAAGATTTTGTTTTCCTTTTGTGCTGATGCAGCTAGTTCTCCCTCCGGATGCGAACGAACATTAAAGGCGGCGAATGGGGTCACGAGATCGATGTACGCACGCAAAGAATTCCGCCTACAATAAATGAACGCATGCTCTATGATAGAATAGCTTTGCAGTCACGGCCCACTGTCTAGCCAGAAAGCTTAATCGAGCCGACAGAAGGTACGTGTGGCTGACTATAGCGCCACAAGGAGTTACGTTACGAGAGTCATACTCCTCCCTTGCTGGAAACAAGGCAGACGATTGAACCGTTCCACGATCTTGCTTTTAACATAGATATCTATTCTGCGTGTCATTTCATCTTATAGAACCGTTTATTGATCTACTAATTTATTCAAATCGAAAAGCAAGATTGTTGAGCTGTGGTACTGTTAGCTGTGCCACTCTTGACATCTGTTCTTCCTTGAAAAATGTCTCACTATCGCTCGCAGAGATTTCTGTGAAGCAAAACGAATCGGCTGCTCTACGCAGCCGCTATGTTTGAGGAGTGAGACGTCCGCTGAGTGCATCGGATCTCTTGATACTTGTTCGCCTAATCGCGCAAGCATTGCATGCCACTGGGTATTCAGATTAAATCATGTCATACACGAAAGCCACGACATAGGTCACATTACCAGTGCAGCATAATAACGCAGAGCTTGCTGGGTAATTAAAACAATCGCGTCACATGTGGGAAGTGCTGAATTAGATCTCCAGCGCGGCCAGGGATACGCCGCTATTCCATTAGCTTCAGATTTGACCTTGCCCTGATCTTGCCCTGGTTTTAACGCGACAGCGGTCAAGGCCTTGCTCCCCAGAACACATCCGACGGCCGCGTTGGCCTCGTGAGAGAAAAATGGCGATCATGGCGCTGGCAGGTGGTACCTGCGGTTGGCATGGTTGGGCACCGATTAGGGTTGTGTAACGTCAACTCCCTTCTCCGCTCGGGCTCCTCAAATCAGGTGGGAGCCTGATGGGACCGAACCATTCAGAACCAGCAAACAAGCCAGCATTACGCAATGAAAATAAAGTCCTCATGCTAGTGTGCACAATACCTTAATCAGGTCAGCGATGCTGTAATGGCGGCTAGTTGGTTTTCCATCATCACGTAGGCGCGCTGAACTTTAACTCAAGACGATTCACTAACACAAGACAAACTCGCGCACGTACCAGTCTTGCCTTGTGTTAGTGAATCGTCTTGAGTTAAAGTTCAGCGCGCGTACGTGATGGCAGGTCAGGGATGGGGACCAACCTTCCACTGATGCCGAGTCTGCAACGCTATACCCCTAGGCCGCCACGCAGGGACGTTCATACGGCGTAGTTAAAGCGCAGCTTTCTATTTCGGTTGACATACGCTATCGCGCTATACCATTAAAGGTGGAGCTTAAGTGTCCCCCAAAGTCTTATTTTTTTCTTTTTGACTAATTTCTTGCCTCGAATGGTCGGTGATCTTCGCACCGTCGGGCTACTCATGTCCGTCTTTGGCTCCAAATCCCAGTTTTAGTGTTGCTTTTCGTGAACGGCGCGAAAACGGAAAGGGTAGCAGCTAAAACATGGAGACCATTGGAAGCGTAGACGCGAGTATCGTGCATTCTGCTTCAACACACTCTGCCTCAGCGCACAGCTAAACGAGCCTTAGCGGCGCAAGAGATCCTTTTCACAGAGGCTTCACTGCTGACTTCGAATTAAGTTTCATCCTCCTCACCGCTTGCACAAGGTCCTGGGGGCAGCCACTTGTGCGCTACACTCTCGCCATTGGCTGCCCTAGTTTTACGTGATAGCGTATAAAGGGCTAGTTCTGGCTAAAACCTGGCGTCGCCGCCGTCCGGCCGCGCTAGGAAAAAGCCGCAGGGCTTTCAAATAAAGCTGAGGAATTGAAAGACGGTCTAAATGAGGCCAAAATTGGCTTACAGTCTTCTCTAATAGGGGTACCTCAGAAATTAAAAGTAATTTACTAAAATAAAATTGCCATCAAGGTTCGAAGTCTTGCCCTCACAATGCCAGGGGCACGCAACGTATAGGCCACGAAGAGTGTTTTTCGTCAACATGGTGTTTATTACATTGAAAATGTGCTATATCTACACGAACTATTTGCAGCAGCTTTATGAAACTCCACGAATGACATCTCAAAAATACAAAGAAACAGAGCACTAGATAGAAGGTGAGGAAGAGAAGAGAACTTCACCAAGAGAGAGAGAGACACTGCGGTTCAAAGTCAGTCTGTCCATGCATTTCTTGCTCAGCTGAACGATCATTTGGCAGAAACAAGATTTTGTCGAAACAGCTGATTCACAGTAACGATCCAGCATTTCTGTTTCGACTGCATGTGGAGTTCAATGTCTTGTTTTAATTCCCGGAAGGCCCCAGTTGTATTTACGGTGCCAGGAAATAAGCCATATCCGTCGTCGCTGCCACTCCGCGCTATGATGACTGCAAGAGTTTTGGCTACTTTGCCGAAGAGTGCATCATTTCCTATGCAGACCAATTTCGGGGCAGCCCCTAAGGATGAAGCCCTATAGGCGCATTTGGTGTATGCTACTGAAGTATTGTATGCGACTGGTGGACTATCACAAGAAGCGCCTATCGGAGCTGTTAATGATACCTCATCGAAAGAGGCACTGTGTCATGTGCCGCGCAGATTACGAAAGCACTTGTTGAATTTCAGCCTTCTCCAGAAGGGGCAGTTGCTTCCTTTCGCCGAGTTGTCCGCGGATTCTAATTCAGCGGAAACGCCTGTCACGTGCATCAGTGTTGAGAAGGCTGATCATTTCTCGAGCACTGCAGTGAAGTTGGACCTGCTGTAACATCGCCTGGTTCGTGTTCTAGAGCGGAATGCTGTGAAACTGTGCTTCCGAAGCGGTGCGCATTCATCGTCAGCATTTTAAAAATCTGAGGAGTTTTCCTATCAGATAAGCCTCGCCTCTCAAAGCGCAACAAGCCATCACGTGCTTCAAGAGAGGTCTCGCCCTCTCTTGAGGCAGACCTCGAGGGACGTGTAATTTCACTGCCAGTGGTTTATCATAGTGACCGCCCGGCAAGTGAACTTCGCAACTCAGAATTTCTGCGGACTCCAACTCGACAGAAGCAGGTACAACTGTGTCGCCTTTTCTCGGGCAGTCGGCTCGACTTTGTCGCTATGCACGAGACCAGGATAGAGAGTGATGACGCGACAGAAAGAGGGATGCGGCTTTTTCAAGCAGTTTATAACTTTTGCGTGTTACCCACTTTGTGGGTCTTTCGGCGGGCTGTCTCCTGCTTTTCAAAAAGAGCGCACCTATTCTGACCTTGTTACCGAGCAGACATGGAGGGACGATTCGTATACTGCGACTCCTGGATGTATGATGCGTTATGGCGGTTGATGAATGTTTACGCTTTCTGTAATCAGGCGAAGATAGTAGTAGTTGTAGTTGTTGCTGTTGTTGTTGTTTAGTTTTTTCTCTTCATGAATGGGTGACTCTAACTGCATATGTACCATGTAGGCCTAATGATAGCTTTAGATTGAACCGAGACATTGACATAAGTTTTGCAATGCTCTCTAGCAACCCTGAAAACACGGGCTTACTAGGCACTGGGCTATCTTGGCTGTAGCCCTGCTCCTATACCCTTCTTCAAGGGAATTCGCATACCCATCTGGATCGGATCTACGCACCTGCAGCTCTCTTTCCTCTGAGCATCGCATGTTGCGTCTTCCTCTTATCACTACATGGATATTATGCTTATTGGTGAATGCAACTGTCATAAATTCCAACTTCGTTGGGCTCTTAGGAATCTCTATGCTACGCTGATGGGCGATGAGATTTTCAGAGGTGTGAATTTAACTTTTCAATTACTTTACATCCAGATTGAGAGATACTTAAGCAGGAAGTGCGAAGCTTAGGAATTGGTATTGGTTAGGACACAAAGGTTCGTTGGTACCAAACGTATTAAACAGGAACCTAGCTAATCCAATCGTTATGGTGTATATGACCCACTAACGTCTGCATTGGATGTGTACTAACGCAGATAAGTTATACATTTGTTAAAAGTCGATCGCGGGATGAAAAGGCGCTGAAAAGGGAAACCCTCCCATGCAGGCACAGTGGCCGCGGTTGCACCCACCCCTGTCAATAGAGAGATTTAGCTTACCGTGATCCGCGATCCGCTACCGTGATCCGCCACCGCGCGTTCCACTGCGCATTCCCCTTGACGCCAATAGATGGCGCCACATACTGGATCTCGGCACATAGACCTGCCGCATCGGGACCAATCAGCTTGTGCGCCTCGCCCACGAGTGGTAGAGAGTCACGGTGGCGGATCGCGGATCACGGTATGCTAAATCTCTCCAATGCGTGTGCGTAGCAGGAGTCCGGAAAGCTCCTATACGTCTACACCAGTATGTCTCCGGCAAACTACATTTCTTTATTGTCTCTATTGTCTCGAACATAAAAACAAACAAACAGGGCCAGCAGGTATCGTTAAAACACTTATGCTCATAATTTCACAAGACGTCTGATAACGCATCAGCTCTCCACTTTATTTTCCCTAAAGACCGCTTTTGTAGCTGTTACATAAGCACGATTCCCAAATCTTCACTTCAGGAGATTTCCCTAAGACTGGTTTAGTCTTCAGTTTAAAAATTTGTCGCTCATGCGTCAGGTAAAAAAAAAAAAAAAAATCCAACTCTGTGCTGAACGACGCACTCAATCTATATCCAGAACCGGCCAGTGGTATTTACTTCGTTAAAACGTCAAGTTGGGCTAGTTGGTAATTTCTTGTTGGAATCATTTTGTAACTGTAAAAACACGGACACAAAGAACACGAAACACAAGGAACACCTTGTGTTTCGCTTGTGTTTCGCTTGTGTTTCGCTTGTGTGTCCCTTGTGTCCCTTGTGCTTCGTGTTCTTTGTGTCTGTGTTAATTTACCGCTACAAAATGATTCCAAACAGGTATTTACTTTTTCCGGCGTTACAATTTCTCCGCAACAAAGAGGAATGTGGAGCGCAATGCATCTCAAAAGACGCCCATGTGCAACAAAGTTGGCAGAAAAGGCCACGTTTGGGCCTGTTTTCTAGGTAGGAGGGGAAGAAGGTGTTTTTTGAGGAGGAGATTGAGGGGGGAGACATTTTTTTTTTTCGTTATTACCTAATTTGAACCCAGCCCTGTTCATTTTTCTTTCCTATAGAATTCTTTTTCTGTGATACTAAAGACAAGAGGGCGGGACGTAGACTGCTAAATGTGCCTCAGATTCGTTTCGATCGTTTTAAAGACTGCATCCCAATTCAGCTAGGTAGTTCGGCAGTTCCTCCACGTCGCAATCGCGCTACCGCCGCTCCTCAAAAGGCAGCAGCTCGCAGCACTCCCTTAGTCGGGTTGAGCCCGGAGAAGGGTGCGGGGGCGCAAATTGAAATTCCGCCAAGCAACAGGACACCGGCGTCCGGCCTGTCTCCAAGGCAGCGGGCACCACATGTCGGTCGCGGGGAGGAGGTGAGACTTGGAGTACGCGTCCCGCATCGTTCCGCTCTCGAGCGACAGACGTACACCTAGCCCCCGCTCTTATCCTCCCCTGCAATCCTGATTTTCTGTGCTTGGACAACGCTTAGAGCAGGGCGCCTCCTCTATAGGGACGGCTTCGCAAGCAACCTCTCTTTAATCTAATAAATGCTTTTCACCTCCATCATCGGGAATTTCTCGATTTACTGAATGAGAGAAAGTGAACAGCGTTGATTTGCACCAAGTGCTGCGCTCTTTCCTGATAGCACAGTCTTACAGTGACGACGCTTTACGCTATGTACACAACTGTGACTGTAAACTGGAACTATGGCGTTCTTTTTTTTTTTTTTTTTTTTTTTAGTGAGTGAGTGGAGCAGCGTGTCGAAATTCAAAACTTCAGCCTACTCCGACTGGCCAACAAGATCTCTCGAGCTGCAGCTCCCCGACGAAGATCATATCAATAAGGCCGTCCACCATCACCTTGCGCGTCAGAAGTCTTGATGTCGCGCGCAGTATGTGCTGCCTCCCAAACATTTAACTGACGTGCGTGACGGCCGCATTGTTTGTGCTCCTGCGCCTTAGGACAGATAAAACTTGCCGGAAGCTCAAGATTAAGCAAGGGCTTGGTGAGTCTTTGATTACACTTGGACTTCTTGCAGGTCAGAATCACAGAATAACGCTCAGAATCACAAGAAATGCGCCGTCACGCCCACAAGTTAAATATTTGGGCGCCTGCACGTCATGCAAAAAGACAGCGTTGACAAATTCACGTATTACCCGCTGTTGAAGGCCACACAGGACTGTCAGTGTTTTTACAAGCTGTTTAATGGTCCCCTGCCCTACCATTGTTGTGCTATGGCTTCTCTACCGCAGTTGTTCTGAGCTCCCCGCCAGCGTGGACACGTCTAGTAGTGTTGTACGCCCATGACGAGAGAGAGAGAGAGAGAGAGAGAGAGAGAGAGAGAGAGAGAGAGAGAGAGAGAGAGAGAGAGAGAGAGAGAGAGAGAGAGAGAGAGAGAGAGAGAGAGAGAGAGAGCGTGAAAGAATCAGTAGGAAGAGGGAAATAAAAAGTGCTGCCGATTTGGCTAAGCTGCCCAGATGCGAATATTTGCACCATGCAGCTCGTCGCGTTTCACTTCGCCCTCAGTTCAAAGCTAGAATTTCAAGGTCAAGCTTCAGGCAAAGGTCTATGAAATCGATTATTGTGGACCTTAGTGACAACGCACTATAAATATTTTGGGACAGCTTGGTCACCATAAGCTGACAATGCGACAGCGGTGTGTTCTGAATCCGTTCCGGAGGAATGGAAGTTGACGAAGATGACGAAACAGCGCAAGAGATTTTGGTTTTTCATATTTACATTTCCTTCTCTATTCCCTAGCATTTATTTCTATTTACTTTTGCGATGTAGTTATACATCTCAAAATCTAATATCTCTGCACCCCAATTCTTGGCCGATCCCCCTGTGTGGGTATGTGCCATAAAATTAGAGGAGAACAACAACAACAACGACAGTTGACACCGAATTTACTCAAATTTCTAATCTCAGTTCTACAGAAAGGACTCTCCGAATCTGTAATCACCGCCTGGTCGTGGCCAATCTTCCTTGTGATTATGCGCGATTTTTATGAGGAAAACAATAATAGCACCCACTGTGATCGGCTGCGGCAATCAGAACAATACTCTCGTGCAGTGGCGGCGAAGCGGATCTGTTCGCGCCGCCGAGGGATCTAAACCTACAGCGCAGTAAGGGGCCATGCTTATCTCATTCAAGAGCCCTTTCCCTCCACTCCGGCTGCCCTTCTCTCTGCGAGCGGCGCAGCTAGCAGCCCAAGCCCAGCTGCCCACGCACAGCTGCTCGGCTCAGGGACTAATGATAGCACATTTAGCCCCGCCTTCGAGGGTATGACCAGCTAACGTTAACGGCTCCCGTCTGTAACTCCCCTTACGGATCTCTGTTCAACTCCAGGCATTTGTTACTCGCCTAATCACCATTCCCTTAATTTGTCAGTCTGTTAACTCACACATATGCATTAATATACACCCCTGTCACGGCGGATCAGTGGCTCTGGGGCGCTCAACTGTTGAGCGTGTACGCGGACTCAATCCTGGCCGCGGCAGCCGCTTTCCAATGAAGGCGAAACTCAAGGAGGGTGTGTACTGTGCGATGTCAGTACATGCCAAAGAACCTCATGTGGTCGAAATTTCCCTACCACTCCACTACCGCGTCCCTTATAGCCTGAGTCGTTCTGGCATGATATACCTTATAAACAAAACCAAACCATCATTACCATGCCGTCGTAAGTTACCCCGTTATGTCAAAAACCAGCGCGTGCAGATATAAAGTCCCATTCCAAGCCGCAAGTACGTGCGTGGCCTAAGTCTAAAGTGTGTGACTCGTGATCCAAGGCTCCCAGAGGTTTCGAGTTCAACCTCACCCTCAACCACGCCTTGATGGCCCAGTAATAGTGCCCGACTACAGTGCCGATTTACCCGAGTTCGAACCCAACCGCGGCGGCTGCGTTTCGATGGAGGCGAAACACAAGGGTCCGAGTGTTTTGCGATGTCAGAGCACGTGAACGAACCCCAGGTGGTCGAGGTCTCCATAATCCTCTCCACTACGGCGTCTTTCATAGCCTGAGTAGTTCCTGTTGCATCCCAAAGGACCTGCTCGAGTTTGCAGCTCCCGCCAAGTTGATCACGTCATAAGGCGTCGTGACGTCAGTACAACCCTGTGAGTAATAAGTGCATGACCCTGTCACTCCGCCAACTCCATGTTCAAGGGGTATACCAGTCAATTTTCCCTCACAACACCGGCATCAGGAAGACGTCGAATTTTCAGGAGAACAGGGCCAATAACACTTTGCCGTTAAAAATAAAAGTGTTGAGGTATACATCCGAAGCCCGTTGACTCGGACCCTGATTTTGATGCTCAAAACAAACATGTCAGTGATGTTGTGGCATCACGCACAAAAGAAACATGCCAGTGGCAGGACGTGCGAGACCTGCAGTCGGGTCGGTCATTGCGACCCACGTACACTCCGCTGGCGTCACGCTCGCCAGCGTCAACAAGAGAGGGCCTTTGTGACTGGAAATGACGACAGTAATTGGGCCCTCGCTGTCTCCTCCACGGGTGTGATTCGGCGCTGAACCAACGGGCACATATATTACGCTGCCGGGAGAAAGGGCGTGGGTAAATAGGCTTCGCGGTGGCGACGGCGACGGGGCGCCGTGCGATAGCGGCGGCCGAGAGGCTCATAAACGACGCGACGCCTCCCAAGTGGCAGCGGCGACGACGACTCCGATCGGAATCTGGTTTGGACGGGGAGCCGCTCGGTACAATGGCCCGGGATTCAGCCGAGAGGAAATTGATCAACAGGTGCTGGCGACGACCAACATTGTGTCCCCCACGCGCGACAAGCAGAGGGATATTGAAAGATGTCCTCCCTTCTGCTTCCTTTCTCTCACTCCCACCATTTTATATCTTATTTGCCCGGCATGCAGAGGCAAGCGACGGCGTTCGCTTATTGCTAGCCAGCCCGCCGGCCGGCGCCAGGCGTGCTACGCGTTAGCCATCGCTCGCGGGATCGCTACAAAGAATTTAACCCGCGAATCCGATCAAGAAGAAGGAATGGCAGGGGGAGGGGGGGGGGGGGGGGGGTTCTAGATCGCTCTGAAAGTGAGGAGGGAGCCGGCCTTTCGTTTCTACCACGCAAAATCGCTAGAAAAATGGAGAAATGTACGTGTCACTGCCAGCTCTGTCGTTTCGTTCTCCTACAGTCCCGCCTCCCCTTCCCCCTGCTCTGCTCTGCCAGCACACAGTAAGCAACCTAAAGCGACTTTACAGCAACCCACCTCACCGCATCGGCAGGCGACCCTGGGGACGACCATGAATGTTTCATGAGTGCGCTGCCCCTCACACCTTTTGCCCCCTTCTCTTCAATGCATCTCCGTGTCGATCGCACAGAAAGTCGAACCCCGCGATGTATAAGCGCTGACCGCTTCGCCCGGTTTGAATTCTTGAACTTATACGCTACAACCCAAATATTCCCCTCCCGCCCATTCCTCGTCTTTTATTCTCCTTCTAAAAAGGCCCATTTATGCCGCTTCGAAAACGTCGAACGAGACGTAGACAGGCGTACGTGATATGCGAGTGGTGCAAGATCTCTTGCAGTATTATTTAGGTTTACCACGTCGGTTCTTTGTTTTTTTTTTTTTTTTGTCATTTAAAATTTCTAATACAATCACTGAAACGAGAAACAAAGTTCGAGCAGCTAAAACAATGTGCATTAAACAAAACGCAAGCAATGAGGCGTATATAAACGTTACCTGTACACGAGGGACCAGCGACAACGGTGACGTCTGTGGAGCCATCTATGATTCAAGAGGATTACGATCCCCCGCTTCCTCATTTCCCAGAGCAAAAGTGAGCGCATCAGTATCTGCCTGCGCTGTTAAGTCTCAATTCTCCCCGGTAATTTTTTAACGCTTGCTAATGGCGCATACTCCATACGGCATGGAGCATTATCTTGTTTCGTCATATATTACACCATAACAAAATGTGCAGACCAAGTACAAACCAAGGCCGGCCTCAAAAACGTTGCCTCAGTAGCGGCAAATACATCCACCACTATTTTTTTTTTCATCTTGGAGCCTTTTTTTTTTTTTTTTTACTAAGTTGTAGACTCCCACGTGAAAGGGAAATTTTGTAGCAGAATTTTCGATATGTCTGCCTTTTAAATTTCTCGATTAGGAACGACGCTTTTAATTTCTTTGTAAAGTTATCTAGAAATGTTCGCCGGGCAAGAGCGCCCCGAATGATTTGTTCTCCTAGCGGTTGAGTAGTTCACTGATTCAGGGTCACCAAAGAGTCGCTGCTCACACTTCCGCTTCCCAGCTTCTATCATTCATCCTTTTCTCCTTCATATACTAAAAAAAAAAAAATGTCTTGTTGAGTATCTAGAAGTAGGTGTGGTAGCCGTTACAATGACTCGCTAAAATACAGCGAAAAATCTTCATTTGGTGGCATTTGCATAGCAAGCAATAATGGGGCTCATATAGTTTCCTACTTTTTTCTAAGCTTCACTTATATGCCGGCCGCGATTAAATACGAGAAAAAAAAAAATGAGCTCGCGTCAAAGCCATTTCAACGTGCACCAGCAATGATCGGCGAAGCTAACGAAAAACGTTGCCCGTTGAGAACGAGTAGAAACGCGTGTTGGAGGATGAGCACTCTCTATATACCAGCTTTTTCTTGTTTTGCAAACCGCTTATGACGTATACAGCACAGGACGGCTGCAGGGTCGCCAAGCAGCCTCTTTGATACCAGCCGCCGGGGATAAAGCACATGTTACCTCTCTTATGTGTGCGAACCCATGCTTCACAGGAGGAACGTGGGTGCAAATAAAGAAAGGCAAAGGCAAATAAGAGAGTGGTACTTATTTCGTGCTTGCCCAGTGATTAGTTTTTTTTTTTTCGAAGGCTTTTCTTGCTTGATCCATCATGTGACCAAAAAGCGTGACCAGAATATGTGATCCAAACACATTCTTTGCACCTGTCAATCGTTCAGATATCAATAATAACGAAATTGATCACTGATAATAAATCATGATAATTAAGATTTGATTAGTCATGGTAGTGATTAGTCATGGTCACAATCATGATTATTCATACTTAGTCATAGTCATATACATGATTTGACATAGTATCTGACGTTATAACAACTTAATGCAGATGGTGCCACTTCACGCGAAGAAATGTGTGAACACGCCAGGCGTTTTCGGAACTCCATGTACAACACAAAGCATTAGAATTGTGTGGGCACCGGCGCATAACGTTCCAAGCCAGCAACAGGAGAGAAATGCTTTCGCATTGCCCCATATAAGGAGGCTTAAATGGCCACAATTTTTTTTTATTGTTTTGTGTCACATGTGTTATGAACACGTGGCCGAGTTTTTTTTTTTTTTTTTATATATAGCCTAGCTGATTTGCAAAATAATAAAGGTCGAACAGGTAGTCAGCACCCGCTGTGTCTTGTGTATGATCTTCTCTAATTTCGCTATTTTTAGTCTGTCAGCTTCCACTGTAAACCAACTGGACTGGACCGAAATTTCGTTGTTCCGCTGTTAATTTTGCTGGTGCAAATAAACTTACAAAACACGTTTTTTTTCTCTCTCTTTCGATTTGTCTCAGCACCGCGATGCAGGGAAATAACTCGTGGTACATATAACGCCAGTCCGTATGAGATGTGTGTTGAAATTAGCAGGAAATTACTTCAGGAAACAAATTCTGCTGAGTCTACCATGCTACACCTGAAAGCTAAACAGTTTCTGTGCTGCATTACCCTTTGACACGCTGTGCACATGACTGCGTACACACACACACACACACACACACACACACACACACACACACACACACACACACACACACACACACACACACACACACACACACACACACACACACACACACACACACACACACACACACACACACACACACACACACACACACACACACACACACACACACACACACACACACACACACACACACACACACACACACACACACACACACACACACACACACACACACACACACACACACACACACACACACACACACAAAAAAAAAAGAAGCTCGCAGCTTTTTTTGGATGTGCTGAACGCAGCAATAATTATTTTGTTTCAGTGAATTTCGCGTGCTTCATGTCGCAAATAATGGTCTTTTTTATGGTATATAGCGAGAGCAGAAAAAAAACATTTCGCTTGACAGTGTGCTAGGTAGTTTGCGTCTGCCATTGTTTTTTTTTTCTTTTTTTCTTTTTTGCAGGCAGATTGTACCGTCAGTAGTAGCATATTTTCGCAATTTCAAGCGTAATGTGCACCTGCGGTAGATATACTGTTAGGCGACTTAAAATAACAGAGATACGTAAATTTACACGTCCAGATTTAAAATCGATCGAACATAAAAGTACAGTGAAGAAAAATAGCGAATTAAAATATATTACCATTAGTCTGACAGCCTGCTTAAAGAAATATGGAGATAAAATACCAAGTGTGTGTGTGGGGGGGGGGTGCATCTGCTGCCCCCCCCCCCCTTCCCCGTTACAAAGGGGGCTCTCCAATCATCCAGCCAGTCGCCAAAGCCCACGCGGGCTGAAAGGAGGAAAGCAGGACTTTGATGAGGCACGGAATGCCGCAAGTGGACAGCGAGCTGGATGTTCCATTCGCTTTGTTCCGAGCGCCACCTGAAATAAAGAAGAGAACAGCGTCACTTACCTCCCGATCCCCCTGTACACCCCCGGCAACCCTGGTCGATTCTTCGTCCTGCGGATTCCATATGACACAAAATTCACTTCCGTTCCCCATGTGGGAGACTTTTTTCGTGTGTGTGCGTGTGTATAGTGCACACGAGAAATGACCTTAGTGTCACGAACCAGCCGACTTCATAAATGCATACCACGGTCTTTTCAGTACTATCATCACTCCTGGTCGCTTATTATGTACTCTCGATCAACGTACGAGGAATCCGACGTATATAACCGCGATACAGCGAACGTCGCCAACAAAATGTTCGAGTACAAGTGAACAGGCCGGTGTTTACCAGCAGCTCTGGATATATATGTGCTTAATCCGAACGAATTCGCTATCCTGACACACGCACAATTTGAGATATCGCGGAATTCAAGGGGTCACTGTAACAATAAAAATCGCAGCACGTGTGCTCATCTCTATCAATGAACGTTCAGTCAGCTCATACTTTACCTGCTTGCATAATGAAAAAAAATATATATATCAAACGAAAACTGTGGAGAAATGGCTTCCTCTATAGAAAAATGGGCATCTTTTCTGGCACTAGACACATGCTGACAATGCAGTTGTGCGCATCCTATCTAGAACGCCTCCACTAAGAAAGCTTGATCGCTTATCAGAGCTTTTTGCGTCACCATTTAACGCCAGGTCGTTGTGCTGCTTTACGCGGTAAAGCTTCCCATACATATTATGAATGATTTGTACAATGTGTGCTCCCTAAGAGTTTCCTCAATTTTCAAAAATAATTTAGCAGACAACTTTTTCGGTATAGCATTGCCAGCGTTATAGTGTTATAGCTAGCGGGCTGGCTAAGTAATACTGAATAGTTAATTTTTCAACTATTACCATTAGGTTCATTAGTTTTGATAGGCTTGCAACGCACCATAAGTAATATCCGCATCAGTTTTTGGAATTTCGCAAACGCCATTCTCGTCAACACTGCATCGAGGCAATTTTTGAGGCCTCATGCGGCCGAAAGCGCAACTCAGCGGCTGCAGACCTCAACGCTGAGTTCTCGCCACATCCTATTAAAGTTTCACTCACTCACTCACTCACTCACTCACTCACTCACTCACTCACTCACTCACTCACTCACTCACTCACTCACTCACTCACTCACTCACTCACTCACTCACTCACTCACTCACTCACTCAATCAATCAACCAATCAATCAATAGTTTAACTTGTGTTACTTTTATTAATGCCGCTATCATTTTCTTCACAAGCGTCACCCTAAATACAATAATATTAGAGGATTTGCAACTTAAATGCATGGGCTGGAAACAAGTCCAAGTTAACTAGTAGCTTCTAATCGCGCTAGAATAATGCGTGAAATCACTGAAAAATAAAAGTGAATCCATACAGGGTAGAATGAGAGAAAGAAGATGGATACACGATATGAAAGAGGCACTGAAAAACTGGTGGAGGGTGGGAGCCTCAGTTCACAAGTCGAGCCAGCGTTTCGACAAGTGGACTTTTCGTCTGGGCAGTGACAATTTATCCGCAGAATACGACATTAACCGAACAAAAAAAAATTAGATGCATATTCTAAACGAAATATTGCAAAAATGCACAGACACATCGTACAGAGTATAGTTCATATCAGTATGGTAGAAAAAATTACAGTATTGCACTCAGCTTCGCTTAAGGGCTTAATGGCGAAAGCCTTTCCTCCTTTCCTTCTTCCTCTATATTGCGTGTTTGTGTACTCGTTATAATTCATTACTTCTTTTCTTTGGCTTCGTCATCAGAACATATTGCGAAGCCTCGCTGACACATCTCGCGGAATCTCGCAGAATCTCGCTGAAAAATCTCACGAACACATCTCGCGGACACATCTCGCAGACATGAGATGTGCACTCAACATGAGTCTAGAAAGGCTTTCACCTTAAAAGTGCACTGTGTCATACGTTTTAGACGATAACGAAGTGCGCGCGTGGATGTTTAAATCCCAAAACATCAGTACTAAACCTACCGGTCCCTATAACCTTATGCTGTCAAACCTTTTCACGTTCTTTTTATCCTTCCGCTTATGTGATTGTGGACGCCACCAACGCACTGTACATTTTCAAACTCTTCATTCATTTTTCAGCGATCTAAACAGAAACGTCACCGTTGTTATTCTCGCCCCGCGAAACACGACACTAATTGGACTCTGTCTTTCCAAGGCATCTGCTGCTTGTAAGTACGACCGCAGAAAGCTGACGAGAAGGATCATAAAAAAAAAAAAAATGCGGCCTACATGCCCACTTAGATTAAACACGATGCACACAAGACGGCGCAGCAATGATAAGCTTAAAGTTAAAATGTGATACAACATGGAATTCAATTTGGTTTGGTTTGTGAGGTTTGACGTCCCAAATCGACTCAGGCTCTGAGAGACGTCGTAGTGGAGGACTCCGGAAATTTCGACCACCTGGGGTTCTTTAACATGCACTGAAATCGCACAGAACACGAGCGCCTTGCTTTTCGCCTCCATCGAAAAGCGACCGCCGAGGCCGGGATTCGATCCCGCGTCCTTGGGAACAGTACTCCCCGGCGGGGTGCGTGAAATTCGCCACGTTACCCTAGTCGACCTGCACATCCCAGACAACAAAAACCACCGGTCCAAAATTTGCACTGCATTGGCAATGTACTGACTATTGCCAGTAGAGTGCCAATAATGGGCCAACGATTTGTGCTGCCAGGGATCCCTCTCGCTGATCGTGATACATTTCTTTTTTCTCGTCTTCTTTTTTTTTTCTTTTTTTTTTTGCGGCAGTCAGAAATTCAAAGTCCCCTAGTCGAAGTTTCGCAACGAAAGGATGCGCACACCATTGTGTCTATCACCGCCTAGGCCAAACGGAGAAGGTTCATAACGAGAGAATTTTTTTCGAAGTTAGAGGGAGCTTTCAAAAATTCTCTGGGATTCATAGATGCAAGCCTGGTGGTCGGTAAGACAGACGTGTCATTGGTTGAGTGAGCTTAACAACAAAATCATGTAAAATAAGAAGCGTCTCCAGTCAGCTCAGTTGGCCGTTTGCCACTTCCTACCGCAGTATCCCGTCCTCCATCGGTGATGTCTTCCCTGTGCACTCCAACTTCTTCGGAAGCACTCCATCTATGGAGTGCTTCCGAAGAAGTTAAACACGTTGGAATCTCTTGCTGCCTAAATTTGTTCGGTGTGAGGTCGTGAAACCATAGTGCAATACACACCTCGACGGTCAGATATATCATTGTTGTCTTAGCGTTTCTGGCCACATTTATTTTTTGCCGCTGTCACAGGCAGGAGCCACTGAAAGGCAGAGTGGATCGAAGGGGCGAGGGGGTGCTGAGTTGGGGCTTTGTGTTGTGTAGCTCGGCATTATTTGTCACAACGACACCGCGCCACACGCCCCGCTGCAGATTAAGACGTCATGCCAACAGGCACTGGTCATTGTCAGCGGCGGCACTATTGTGGCCTGTTGTGGGCAATGCTCCAACCTTTCCGAATCAACGTGAGCAGTCATTAGCAGCATCAGGAAAACAGGTGACCTGGCAGACTCACGCTTTGTTTACCACTTCCTCGAACGCACATGTGTGCTCTTGCGTCAATCTGGAGAGATGTTTATTTAAATGACACCTTTGCGAGATCAGTTCAAGAATCTCGCGCATCGCGCTGTGATCATATACTGGGTTGGTTTGGATTATAGGGTTTAAGGTCCCGAAGCGACTCAGACTATAGGAGAAGCAGTAGTGGAGAGTTTCGAAAATTTTGACCCCCTGGGGTTATTTAACTTGCCCTGACATCGCACAGCACACGGGCGCCTAGCTTTTCGCCTCCATCGAAAAGCGGCCGCCGCGGCAGGGATTCGATCCCGCATCCTTGGGCACAGCAGTCCAGGTCATAATGCCTTCATGGAAAGATCAGAATGCCGGTGTGTCCTACCAGTTGCCCAGGCCACCTCGCATTTTCCCTCTATATGAGCAAACCCATGAAGAAAAAGGAAAGGCCTAGTTTATTTTATTACCAGCTCGCTGACTAGACCTCAATTTCCAGGAACACTCTTCGGATCAGAATACCAGGTTTACACCAGTCGTATATGGCTGCAACTGACGCAATACTTTATCTCTATTTTATTGCTCTGACGATGTGGATGTGAAAAGCTTTCAAATCTCGACGACCCATCTCACTTTTCCCCTACAGCACCTACAGCACCTAGACACGGCTTGTGCTGTCTAATGTCCACCAGCACTAGGCGTCAATGACGTTCGCAAAGCTTTCATCATTTTGCCGAAAGGACTGCCTTGTTCCACAGCGACCCCACAGAAGCACCACATAGCAGCTTCCTATATAGTTGTGAACGCGCGGGGGTGGGGTACACAAGTCATGCTCCCGTGGTTTCAGATCGAGTTGCCCCCATCGAGGGCAAGCGCTTGCAGCGTCAAGTTCAAGCAGTTGGGGATGACGCCAGCGGGTTCTGGAGAGCTTCCGAAGCCAAGTCTCCCTTGCCGCTCCCTCTTCCTTTCCGCCTGAATGGATCCAGCGACGACGCCGCCGCCTCCGAGCTCTTCGTGGGCCTCCGGATTCCCGTTTAAGGATCGTTTTGTGCTCCACGCGCTCTGAATAATTGGATGCCAGCGCAGCGCCCTGTCTAACGCGAGGGGAGGCAAATCCGAGACGACGAAATAGCAAATTTCATTACACTCCCTGGCCTACGCCTCGTGTTGTTCTTCTTTTCTTCGTGCATCTTCTATTCGCTCATTCTTGCTCCTGTTGACTTGCAGCGACCTTTTAGGCGTCTGAAAAGCTACCATTTATTTTTGGAGAGCGCCCGCTTTAACGTTCGACAAGAAAAACACGCTCGCGCCAACGTGTTCTTGATACGATCGACAAAAAAAAAAAAAAAAAAAAAACAGTGCACGAACGGGGTGCACGGTTTCAGCACAGAATAGAATTTGCAAATACATATTTCTGCGCGCTTTCTCTCTCTCTCCTTTTTTTTTTTTTCTTATTCAGAGCTCTCCTGATTCTACGACGCGCCTGGCACCTAGTCGTCGCCGCTTGGCGATGCCTAACGACTCCTGGCACACACATAGGCGCAGTAATGCGCTTATTGCAAAGCCTCGGCAAAGCCACTCGGGAGTCGGCGTTTCCACGACGACTGAGCTTGTCAGGGCGCCACCTACCTACGATGAATAAGTAATTATCGCCCAGCGACTCATTCCCCAGAAATGCTTCATAGAGGGCCTATATAAGATGACGACACTGTAATCGTTTCGACATTTTCGCGCATAGTCAAATCTGTTCCGAGAGTGAAACATTTTCGCGCATCGTTCCTCGCTACAAACTGCACGAGGGGCCCGTATATACTATGGTGAATGCGTCCTGTTCACTGATGCTAAAACCGGAACGAATTTTTTTATTGTGATAGCAATACTGCGCCAGGTTTCATGCTGTCGCGTGGTCCCGGCGGAGGAGAAGACTGGTAACTTACGCTCTCGCATCATACTCTTAAAGGATGAGTCAAAGTGTCTCCAATAATGTCGCACTTTACACTGATTGGGCGTGATAGGGGAATAATGTAGCAGGCAAAAGAAGCTTCCGCCGTTACTATCGCAATTCAACTAGGGTTAACCAGAGTTAAATCACAACTAACTTTTGAAAGAACTGAAGGCTGGGAAATAGTCTATTTGAATTCAGAAGAATTATTTAACGTTTCTTAAATGGATACCACTTTTTACGCACCATGATAATAATCGGAGGAAATGATGCAGAGAAGAAAAACATAAACTCACTATCACTTCTTTTTCACTGCAAATTTTCGCTCGAATGAGTTTTTTTTCTTCATGTACATTAAAATATCCGTGGCAGAAAGAAAAATCATAAAATATTCCAATTCTCAAGTGTACACTCAAAAATGGGCTAGCAGGCAATTTGCCTAAAGCGTAAAGTGATCTATTCAGTACAGGATAACATTTCAAGCCGGTCAGGGGCCTATAGCCGGGGGGGTTCGGTGTCAGAGCACCCCCCGAAGTTTCCTGACAGTTGCATCTTCCTATCTGAAACCCCTCTCTTGCTTGATCTATTGAATGTCCTTTATTGAATGGGAAGGCTTGTGGCCATGGATGGGGGTAAAGGGAGTATGGATTCCTTAGTGGCCCAATTAGAGGAATATGATTTGAGTGACAACCTAAACAATGAAGATTCTGTCTACTCTCTTGCTTAGTATATATTTTCTTTTACTACAGGCATATAAAACCCCCGGAAGAATATTTCTGGCTACGCCACTGAAGCCAACTATGCAAGTTGGGCTTAAGTTAGGGAAACACGCATACAGGTATCACCAGCTGCAGGTGATTGTTGTGCCTTAGCACAACGGCTCAAGGCTTTTACCTGGGTTGGGATATGAAGGCCGCTTGGGTGTTAGCAACTTCCCAAAAACTCACTCGCCGCATTAAGCTGCTTCTTTAGCAGGGTCGTCAAGAAAAGAACATGCTCCTAGTGGTTAGGAGCATTAGTAGTGGCGTTAGTATCTCTTAGCAGGACACCACGTTCTATGGAAAGCTATGTTGTTCGCAAAGTTCTAAATAGTACTTTCATGGCCTTCAAAGCTTACGAGGGCCTTCAGTGCTGCAAAATAAATAATGCCGCTAAGCACCCTATCAAATGCTACAGCCAGACACGAGGTGGCCCCCGTAACTTTGACGAATTCCGTGCTCTCACGCATCAAACAAAACCAAGTACACTTTGTACCGCCAGTGGAAGCTGACGGACGAAGATCAAAATGATAAAGTTCATAATTTGTTTTAATTGCCCTCGCATTTTCGTCTAAACCCCACATACTCACCGTCGAGGAAACCCGTGTGAGATTCCCATCCTTATGGCCGAGCCCATTCAGTATCCCGTACTACTTCAAAATTTAGCAGCTGCTCCACCTCCGTCGTTAAACGACGGTATGCGCGTTGCAAATAAAGGTTCTAAAAAAGTACACGAACGTGTAAGTGCGCTTCGTTTTTAAGCGCCTGGAATAATCCAAAGAGCCCATAACTGCGACAAAAATGAGCTGCTTAGGCGGCCGCACGAAGAAGACGGAGTTTCGCGGCATAAACATCTGGCCAACATTTTATTTTATTTTTTTCATCATCCTTTCATCATATGGTATTTCGTAACCACCGCATGTAGTAATTTAACTGAGTTGTCTCAGAGCCCAGTAAGTACAACCCGGCAGCTCAAGGGACGCGCAGCGAACACCAGAGTTATGTCAGCTCATGTAATTCCAAAGGGCAAAACAAAACAAAGCGGCAGTTTCAGTCACCTTAGCGTCTCTTATCCGTTTTTATTTCAACTCTTTCTGCACCACTTATTGCAGCTAAGCTATGATTTTTTTTGTTGTTGTTTCCACGACTTTCCTTTGCCCCAGATACTGAGCGGCCTTGCGGCCCATGTGTGGCCTACTGGGCCAGGGAATTCCATTTTATAAGGCCCGGCGTAACTCAGTCATTGCGCGTAACTCGCTGCTGCACAGGCCGTCACGCCCGCCGTGTCGATAATCGAGCAGTCTCGAAGGTCGCGCAGCGATTCCTTCCTTTTTCCCTTTTTTCACTCTCGTGCCTTCCCCAGAAGATGCTTAAACTCTCCTCCCCCCCTCCCCCCTTTCACTCGCTTTCGATTCTTTTGTATGCTGAGTAGCCCGCGTCCTTTAGGCCATGCGAGTGCCCCGAGGCTCAGACCCAGTGCCGAGAATCTCGCAGGAGCGGCGGGCGGAGTCGTGGCTCCACCTACGCACTTAACGGCCAAGACGTCACGAACACCGCGTGACCAGGGGCCGAAGGAGCCAATGCGAGCCGACAGCGATTGCGCCGTGGCGCCCGCCTCGAGACTCCGGTGCCTTCGTGCGGGCTCCCCTTCCCAACCCATTGCTTCACACGTTTCTTCCAACGCTTCCCTCTTCTGCGCTCCGTCCGCATCTATTAGACGCGATGAGCTTACAGCAGCCTCACGACTGGCTCAGAACAAAGGGGCGAAGCACATTGTCTGGCTGAAGGGGTGACTGTGCCCGTTCACGTGGATTGCCTGGGATGGCGTGAGCGTCGTCTGGACGAACATGTGTGCATGCCGGAGCATGCGTCGCGAAACGAACTCTTCGCGTATTCATTACCCCCACGCGAACTTGATCAACTGCGGTAATTATTTGGGTTAAATTGCCACCCACTTACCTCCATGAGGCAGCTGACGAGCCCAATTCATTCACAGGCATTCTTCATTATCTTACGCGGAAAAGTCTGATGTGAGGAGTTGACCTTGATGGCTGTTGCTACCGGCTGCAAGGGCAGAAGTCTTTCGTATTGCTACAAATCCAAGAAACAGCTACTAGCTAGTAGGTGTTATTGAAACAAAGCTGGGACCTGAATGAGAGCACTGACGTGCGCAAGTACGTTCATGTGCGTGTTCCGGCACAATTTCAATAACGTCACATCTAATATAGTCCAACCGCTTGCTCTGACCTAATAGTGACTGTCAATTAAACTGAAAGAATTTAAAAAAAAGGTGGGGCGGGGGGGGGGGGGGGGGTCTTTTTCTCTTTTCTTCTGTACAAAGGCTCAGTTACACAGGCGGCAAGTCTCGAACAAAATGAACATCCTACAGGTATGACGGCACTGTGAAAAAATAAAGAGCAAAATGAAGTGACACAAAAGTCTACTGCTACTTCTGCCATCAGACGACATTTTGTGTCTCCTCAAGGCTGATGTTACTATGGTGATGTTCTTAAATCCAAACTGCTGCTCTAAGGTAATTATATGAGTATCAAAAAATCTTTTTTCTATTCGTTTAAAAAAGAAAGAACAAATTTTGGCCGATAGCCTGTTAAATTATTTTTGTCACCAGATTTGTACATAATGCTAACTCTGGCACACTACATGCTTTCCGGGAAAGTAACAGCTTGCAAGCAAGCATAAAAGATGAAACAAAGATGGAACGCTAAAAGGTCAACGACATATTTTACAGGCCGAATCTCTAAGTAATCGATTTTCCTGGTATTAATATGTTTACCGACATTCAAATGGAATATATATCTTCACAAGTGAGTGGCTCAAAACAAATGCCGTTTTAGAATTTGGTGGGTCTAAAAATGTTTTCGCCTCACACCTGTCGACCGCGGACGAACATGAGGAAAGCGTTACAAAATGTTCATTAAACTTATATGCCAGTTATTTTTCCTCCAGTGGTTTGCCATTAACCGTTAAAGAAGTTCACCATTATGGCGAATGCCTGTGTCCAAGAGTGTGCTGAGTTCACGCTATTTCCTCCAATTTGTATTCTTGCGAAATTCCGTCCCAGACAACTATTCTCTCCCTCTTTCCTACCGCACGCGCAATTACAAATACAAGACAACGGCAACAAAACAATGAAAACAGAGCCATAGTCAAACGCTCGTCACTTTCATTGCGCCCAAGACCGAAACAAGCGGCGAGCCTAGCGTCTTGCTGGCCCGGAGTTGTCTCCACCGTTTGAAGCCCCCCGAAGAAGCTAGTTTATTTATTGCTTCCGTGCTCCCAGAAGCCCTTGCGCTCAGTAATACTCACTCCCCGGACCTTTCCGCTTATCTCCTCCCACCCCTTACTCGCCCCGTGGAGATGCGTGTAACCAGGCATCGCTGTGCATTAGCTAATGTAACCCAACTAGTTCTGACCTCCGACCGGTTTGTACCATCTGTTCCTTCGGCGACCCCTTGACGTCTTACAACTTGCAGCTTGAGGAATAGTTGCGACCACTTATAGGACAACCGCACTATGTGACCCAGCTACACAGGACACCGTAGGTCTCAGGCGCAGAGTTCTACTCAATTTTGTCTCGTTTTGAAAGTCCGTTAGGCCAGTCCAGGCTTGCCTTCTTTCGTGGTACTCTACTGAAATAGCAGCGGCACACTCAAGCGAGTGTAGTGTGTAAATTATTTACTTTTGCTGTGAAATTACGGCTGTGAAATATTTCATTCCGTTACTAAATTCTCAGGTCGGAAAAATAATTTCCTACATTAACATTGCCAAGAAATCAATTAAAATACAGTAATTTCGTTACATTAATTCGACTCCTGCTAAGTCTGCTTGGGTACGTATAGTTTACTAACGTGTGTTTGGGATGCGCACTTAGTTTACCGTAATAATAATCGTCAAATGCAACCGGGGAGCGATGTGGATGCGCCTAGGCTGTGACTGATGATTAATCTCTACGCGCTGAGGCCCAGCGTGAAATAAACACAGATGAATGAAACCTCCAATGCACTTCGACTAGGTCTGTCCACCAGGTCATGCGAACTCGGAAACTATATTCGCTTTGTAGCGACGAGGTTCGAATACCGCCGGTCTGATGTGCAACAAACACGCAAAGACATTATAAGAAAGAGCTTTAATGAATTTAGAAAGCTTTGCAGTGAAACTGCAGCCACAGAAAGACGATGCTATCGCATTCTCACATACAAGCAGTATTCAGTGTCTCTGCCGATTATTTCCTTCCAATGGAAAAGTGGCTTGGCTTAATTTCCAAATTGCTTACATTTGATGAGTCGTGACTGAATCTCAACCTTCAGTATAATAAGTAGACCTTAACCTTAAGTATAGTCTTTTTTTTTTTTTTTGTAACTCGTATAGTATTACAGGAATTTAAGCCAATATTTTATAGTGCTATATCACTCATATCATTGACCTTCCAGATAGAGCACTATTATTTAAGAGTAATTTGCATCTCTGGAACTGCATTAAAAGGAAACTGAAGATGTTTCAGGAGTCATCGCGCACAGACAGGTCGAATGTGCAGATAAAGCATGCAAAGTGTTTTGGAAAAGTATATAAAAAAGGGCGAATATCGCCGATTAAAACAGCGACTTTTTTCAGGCTTCTCCGCAGTGCACAGTGCCGGGCGGCCGCCGTGGTAACGTTTTTCTGCCGGTGCAGTTTCGACGTCGAAACGCTTGTTTTTAAAGAAAAAAAAAACAGAAAAAAACGAAGACAAAAACCGTGAAGCGCAGTTTGGCGGTGGCGTGTTGGCAAAGACAGCGGAAAGCTAAAATCTTGCCTTTCGTGATGTCAATGCTGACCTTCTTCACGCTCCTGATGCTTTGAGTAGAACCCAAAGTTGTAGTTTTTTATTTATTATTACGTTATCGTTTTAGATAATCAAAATTAAAGCATGACACGATTTGAATTCTTGAATATTAGCAGACTCGTCAAATCAATTGTGGCTACCTGAACCTGTTTTGGCCACAAATTAGGTTGTGAGAGCCTCACGTGCTTATAACTTCTGCAACTGTTCATAACATCAACGTCAAAAAACCGTTGCCACAACGCCAGATGAGTCGAAAAAGTATTGTCACGAAAAAGAACCCGGCGATCTCAAAGTTTCATAGGTTGGCTTTTCCATTCGATCAGTTAGCTTGCAGTGAAGACAACTTCAACGACGGATGATGGTGCTAGTGATGGTGGCCCATCCTTTGTAACGGATCGTCACCGGTTTAACTCCAAAAAGCTAAAGGCGTGGCCAAAAAGGTACTCAACGAAGAAAAGAAAAAAAGGGTCAGTGTTGCAGCCGAGTTACCCTGAAGTGCATATC
Organism: Amblyomma maculatum; assembly: GCF_055883805.1. Classification (NCBI taxonomy): domain Eukaryota; kingdom Metazoa; phylum Arthropoda; class Arachnida; order Ixodida; family Ixodidae; genus Amblyomma; species Amblyomma maculatum. Next base: position 53,608,133 of record NC_139347.1, on the reverse strand, counting down.
ACTGCCACTTGCAAGTACCAAAACTTGAACCGTTTCTTCGTAGCCTCGATCGCATCCACCGATGCTCTCTCTCTCTCCGCTGCTCGTCAGAGTAAGTTGTTGCCAGAAATTATTATTTTAAAACAAGTTCTAAACAAAAGAAATAAATAAATGCTTGAAGGTCACGCTCATTCTCATATTCCGCTTTTTGAATAGCATTCAATCAGATCGATGATGTATCAGCACGAGTTTAGTGTGGTCGTATTGCCAACAGCGCACGGGTGGTTGAAGCATTCGTGCATACCAGACTCAATAACCACTGCCAAGGCTCTCACGCGCGCGTGGAGCTGCGGGGACCTAATTGATAGCGATCTTTCTTCGTCGCTACGAACAGCAGTCCACCACTACCCTCCCAATCATCGCTTTCCTTTTTCATTTTTTTTTTCCTGGAGGGAAGCATCGACGGTCAACTGTTCATCATCGGCTAGCGACGCACTACAGTCCGAAGCATCGAGCTCGACCGCAATAAAATTGCTCGTTCCCCTATATCAGCGCATAACGAGAGGAACGCGGCCACTGTCTCCAACCGGCGTGCGCACGCGCCGCCGCCAGCGGGCGAGCCGCGTCATCTTCCCGTCTTTCCCGAGCGCTTTCGTCATTCCCGTTTCCTCTTTCCCTCTGTCCCGAAGCAGCGTTCCGAACGCGCGCGCAGAGCAAGCAAGCGAAGCAGGCATGCGCGGCCGGGGCCAGGGGCCGGGCTCGGGGCTGCCGGTACCGCCGTAGCGACCGCCCCCTCCGAGCACGTGCGCGTCCCGCTCCTTCCCACTTTCCCCTTTTCGCTTTCGCTCTCTCCCCTTTCGACCAGACTCCTCCAACTCCAAGCCGAGTACGAGTTATCCCGTCCACGATGCAACAGGTACGCGCCACCGCGGACGCCGGCTGATAGACACCGCCGACGCGTGAGCAACTGGAGAGACAAGTGCCACACCGGACAGCCGTTCATCGCCAGCTGTAAATATCTTCCCCACCAGCACGTCCCGTTGGCTCCTCGACCAGTTTTTGCTTGTGTCGGTTGCATGTCGCTGCCATGTTCTCGGGTTTTAACTGGTCATCCACTCACGCTGTCAAAACTCTTCTCAGAAGCGCGGTTGAACAATGTGCGACTTTCACGGCATTCGTGGTTATACAGAGCAGCGAATATCAGAAACGCGACAGAAACTAGTCGGAAACGAATTACCCCCTGCAAGCACCCCAAAACAAACTATGCAGCCCAAGTACTGTCGACTACAATGTATGGGCATGCCTGACGCCTATTTGTATATTCGTTCTTTTCTATCTCAATAAACGTTTTAAACAACAAGTCTACGAATACCCAACTTCTCGTTACGTAGGCAAAAGCTTGGTAATTGACTGATACAGCGCTTGGTGATCTTATATTTTCCCTCCATACCAAATAATTACGTCCAGATATTCTATTTAAACCTGGCACTGTCAATCGTTTAGGGCAATGTTATCTCACCTGCTACTCGGTAACAAATAAACCAAGCTCCGTTCTAAAAGAAACTTCACGCACAACTGAAGCAAAGATCACACAGGAAATGTGTTCCGTTCCGATTAACTCTATCGCAAATTAAAGCATTCCGAAAAGCAATATTTTTCGTTCGTTATGTTGCTTTGAGTCAGAGGATTCTCCAAGGGTTTGTCTAAACACGTGCGATCCCTATATATTGATGATTGACTCCGTTCGTGTGTAACTAGGCTTCAAATTATTGTAAAATATATGTAGATAGGCTTCAAATTATTCTTACAAACAGCACCATCGTCGGAGCCTAGATAAAAAAAATTATATCCCCGAATCTTGACCAAATGTTTGCAATATACCTTGACGTTATCTGCAATGTTTCTTCTCCCCTGTACTCCTTTCTGATTATCGTTACTACGCAGAAGCTGAACTCGACAGCGGCACCTACTCAGCACTCAGAAGCGGTCAGAGAAGCCTGGTTCATCCACCTTTTGGTCTCCTCTATCGTCGGACATACTGTGCAGGCGGCAAGGTGAGTAGGTGTTTCTGCATACTACCCCATCGATAACGGCACGTGTTGCGGTACATGGAATTCAACATCCCAAAGCGAGACATGGAGATGTGAAGGACGCTTTAGTGGAGGGCTTTGCAACAATGAGCACTTGTGGGCCTTTGGGGCATCGTACAGTACCCCGATGTCTCTCCGTTTCGCCTCTTTCGAAACGCTGCCACCACGGCGGGGTTGAACCCGGGGCCTCGGGCTCATTAAACGAACGCGCTAACCTCTGAGCGACCGCGGCGGGTGCCAGCCCGCCGTATAGGTTTAACATTAGTGCTTAAAACCTTTTTAGCAAGTCTAAGGCAGCATAAAAGTGTGTTCAAGATGATATGCCAAGTGGTCAAATCAGCGGGGCATATACTGAGCACGCAGACGAAGAAAGACAACAAAAAACCAGAAGCGGAAATGACGATAAAATTGTCCCTGTGAGTTTGTGATAAGCAAAGTTAGAATAAATAAAGAAATTAGGCAAGATAGAAAGTCAATGTGGAGTTACTTTACTTTGATGCGCTCTTTCGCTGTCTTTGCCCGGCAGCTTTGTTGATCGCCAAAAACATAATTTCTGCAAATCGCGATCCGGGAGGCAATCATACTTGCTAGCACAAATTCAGAACCGATTGAGAGGACTGGAGGCTGCTTACACCCGTTCTTAAAAGATTAGTGAAGAAGTTTGGTCAATACAGCGTAATCAGCAAAGATTCTCTCAGATGAGGCAACCATTAAGAAAAGCTTTTCATACCAACGAATGCGGCACAATGTGACGAAAGCTTCGTTATCTTGTTTCTCATCAGCAGAAATGTGACGCAAAACTGGTTTGGTTTGGTTTGTGGGGTTTAACGTCCCAAAGCGACTCAGACTATGAGAGACGCCGTGGTGGAGGACTCCGGAAATTTCGACCACCTGGGGTTCTTTAACGTGCACTGACATCGCACAGCACACGGGCGCCTTGCTTTTCGCCTCCATCGAAAAGTGGTCGCCGAGGCCGGGATTCGATCCCGAAGCCTTGGGAACAGTAGTCGAGCGCCGTAACCACTGCGCCACCCCGGCGGGTTGTGACGCAAAACTAGTCATATAGTTGCGAAATTATGCCTACAATTTTGTAATTTTTTTATTTGTGAGGTAAAGAATCGTTGCATATTATGGTTACCAAGCGATGTTTTTTTTTTTGTTTTTTTTTTTATCAAAACCGCGATCCAAAAATACCTTGTGCCGAGAGCGACATATGGCAAAACGCCTCAACCATCATTGTATGCAAATTATTTTTTTTTAAGGTACAGCGGGAAAGGAAAACAAGGTGCTTGAACCATCCTTCTGACACGAAGGGGCTTTTTCATTGGGAACTCCTGCACAAAGTCTAAAATTTAGGATCTAGTGGTATTTCTTCGGCACTTAATACGCTCCGGTTCTCCTAGGTCGGAACAAGAGTAAGCTTACTCAACATAGATTTACATGTTTGATTTGACTGCTGGCAATGAGTAAGGTCTTCTTAAAAACAGAAAAAAAAATTTAGAGTATTTACTCCCAGAAAGGATACGGGCTCAAATTTCAGAAACTATTCCTATTCTTTTAACAAATTTTGCCTTCAGCCATTTTTTTGTTTTTTACGCATTTTCAATCCCTGCACGTAAAACCACCTTCTTTCATTTAAACTCGTCGGTTTCAAAGCAAGCCGCTCACTATTTACTCTATTAAGATTGTCCTGGGCCTTTATTTAGACTCTTCAGAAATATTATTGAGGATAAATGCATTGCTAACCTTGGCTTGGATAGTCCCCCGAGATGGGTATATGCAACTTTTCATTTGAGGATTATAGCCAGCACTGAACCAGCAAATTATCTCACGTTGATCCGGTTGCAATGTTAACTACTCTGAAAGCATCAGTATGCGTTCTCCTTCCTCTCCTTCAGTATAGTAAGCTTGCCTCGCCGTGTCTTCTCCTTTTTAAAGACAGCTCTTAACTCCACTTGTTTCCTCTGCTTTTCATCTTCTTGTAACTTGCATGCTTTCCTCACATAACATAATTTTGAAGGTACCAGGTGAACCCAGCAACTTCTCTAGACTATGCCAGTGTCAGTTGCCACTGTACGAAAGTAAATTGTACCCCTTAAGAAATAAGGCCTGTAAGTTTAACACTGCTAATTCCGCGACGTGGAGAAGCACAGAGTTTGAACACCAATGGACGGCTTGGGCGCGTTTTCATCACATGACAGTCGTTAAAGATGCAACCACTGTTCTTAAACACTATAGGTACCACTGCGTGCAGAGGAATATAGGTCAATTTCCGAAGGTTCTGTTTTGCGAATCCGGAACCGTTAAATACCTTTTCGCGTCACCAAGCCACTTTACGTAACCGATCGCCACGCGCTCCTGAAAAACGCCCCGGTCTCATGAGCTCATTGCAGAACTGCATTCGCAGTTACGAAATCCCGACTAATGAAGTATATCGTATACGCGCACTTCTAACACAACAGTGGCATGAGTGGCTGATTTTCTTCGCAACCACTGGTACTTTAATTTCTTTGCTCTTAAAGAGACCGGAGTCAGGATTCTTTTCCCGGCGAAATCCAATTTACCATGGTGAACAAACCTTTTTACAAGGCAGAAATCGGGTGCAGCATCAGAGAAATCTATCAATGCCTAATCTTAGACTACACGTCATGCGATCGAGCCCGTGTTAGTCCAAAAGGTCACTGACTGGTCGAGACCACGATGACATTTCTGGATCAGGTAACATAGATAAGCACTGATTGGTCAACACGATCTGTGACGTTTCGACACCATGCGACATGAGCGAATTGGCTAGTGTGCTGACAGGCAGCAGTTGGAAGGCGATATGGCCGAGCGCTCATTGGTAGCCGGGCTGTGCGACGTCATGAGATCACGTGACATGGTCAAACATGGTGGTAGGAGCGGCGGCAGTTGGCAGCTTCGCTTGGTTGTGTGCAGATCGAAGTATCAGCCCCGCGTGCCAGAATCAGAGCCGCCTGTGACTATACCGCAGAGGAAAAAAGAACCCGACTTCGCTGGGTTGGATACACGTGCTAAAAGTAACTAAATAATAAGAAGAGCGGCATAGAGCACGTCGAGCTGTTATGACAGAAACTAATCAATATCAGCAAACTTTTCTCGAAATGTCAAGGTGACATAACTGTTCCCATAACTTTTGTCACAAAAACGCCGCGCGCCTGTTGCAGGATTAGGCGCAACTCTGGTAAGCCATTGCTTCGAAGGTACGACTCGGCCTCCCTGCATTGCTATCGCGTAAGAAAGAGGGTGCTCACCATGCTCGTGCATGGCTTAAGGATAAGAGCCCAGCGCTGCACCCAACTTCTGCTCCGGGCAGTGCCGACATGGTGAAGGGATTTTCTTCACGCAAGAAAGTTGACTTATTGAGTATCGTAAATGATATTGTCACGTAGCCGTTTAGGCCCGTAACCAGAAGGTTGGTTTTTATTAGGGGGTTGACCTAGCAGACACAGGAGAGCAGGTCCAGAGCACCGAGTGACAGCAGCCGACTTCAGCTTCTTCTCGAACTCCACGGGGCCACTTATTTGAGTCCGCGCACGAGACTCTCGATGAGCAGCCGCCTAGCGGCTGCTGTTGCACACGCTACAATGTGTAGGCATTTGGGAAAAATGCTGGTCTCGTCTGTCTGCAGCCTTGGAGAGCGAAGCCTCCAATTTCCATAAGCCGCAGCCACCTCCTCACCTTCCACCCACCAATACACTCCAGAAGTGCCATTCAAAACACTCTCCCAACTATACCCTGCAGATGAACCGTCCACCATCATTCTGCTACCTCCAGGCAACAAAAAGGCCTCCGTTCACTCGAAACTCGCGTGAGAGCGTAACGAAAGAATGGCTGAAAAATTCGAAGGTGATCGATTTGATGGATGCGGAGGTGGAGGCACTGCGATCGCGTTTTTCTTGAACTCGCAACCTATTCCAATTCTGTTTTCATTTTTTTTTCAGTCAGCACGAATATTCCAATTTGAATTACATTCCAATTATGGCACTATTCTTATTCCAGCAGTCGCTTCTCTTAATACTTTTTTGCCAAATGAGCACCAGTCATTTAGATTTCTGTTGAGTTACTTTTAGTCCAACCTCATTCTTCTCTGCCCTTCAAAGGGTAGGGAGATATCATCTCTTCGCCTGACCCCTTTGGTAAATTGAACGACATCCCACGCCACCTGCGGAGACCACGTGCTTCAGTTGGTCGATGGAGGCGTCATACAGGCACCCTCACCGGACAGGTTTCATCTTCGTGGCAATCCTAATGCTATCGCGTTAAAGAGTAATAATGAGAGCGATTAATGCAGCAGAATATGCGTGAGCGTTAGGGTTCCTCCCCAACGGAGCAAGAGCTTCCGCTCACGGGTTCAGATCCAGGTGTCACTATCTTGTCCGTCCACCACCTTGTGACACACCATCTACTGCTTCACTCTCTCGACCCAAAGCAGCAATCAACGTGTGAGAGGTCGTACACTTTTCCTCTCTTCTTCACCCGCCACCTGACGCCTTCTAAACGCTCTTCTTCCCTTTCTCACTTTCTATCTCCCTCTCCGTGTTTCTGAAAGGGGAGAGGGTATTTCCCTATCACCCATTTTCCACCTGCCGACCGAGATCTAGACAGGCGGAGAAGTTTTTCCATTATGGGGCGTATGATGGAAACGCATCGAATCGACTTCCAAATCGAATTCAAAGACGCAGTTAAGAAAGCCATGTGCCGTATTGAAGTGCGACCCACCAGACACATCCCAACCCCAGTTCCCTCCCTGTACGTGGAGGCTGCCCCCTCAACCTCTTCCCACGTTCCCTTTCCAGAAACGCCACCCACTTCATCAACTTTCACGCTCCACATAAATTTTTGGGGACACTAAAGTTTCACCCTTAGAGGGATAACGCGCCCCGCCGCAATGGTGCAGTGGTTAGGGCGCTCGACTGCTGTGCCCAGGGATGCGGGATCGAATCCCGGACGCGGAGGCCGCTTTTCGATGAAGGGGAAAAGCAAGGCGCCCGTGTGCTGTCTGATGTCAGTGCACGTTAAAGAATCCAAGGTGGTCGAAATCTCCGGAGCCCTCCACTACGGGATCTCTCATAGCCTGAGTCACTTTGGGACGTTAAACCCCATAAAAAAAAACCTAACGGCATGACGCGGCAGCGCTAATGGCTCCCTTCTGCGGCTCCCCTCGCGGATCCTGGTTCGCGTGCATGCACTGTGCTTAATTAGTACATCTCTATTATACACACACATACATACTCATTTGCGTAAAGTCATAAGCTACCACATTATGTGAAAGACTGCACTACATAGCACATAGAGGTGGCTCCACAGGTTAGGGCACTTGACTGCTGAATCCAAGGACGCGGGTTCAGTCTTGACCTCGGCGTCCTCATTGCAACGGTGGAAAAAAAATAATAACAAGGAGTTCGTGTACCGTGCGATATCGGTACGCGCTATGGAGCCCCAGGTGGTCAAAATTTCCGGAGCCCTCTAAGTACTACGGCGTCCGTCATAGCCTGGATCGCTATAAGAAGTTAAACACCTATAAAAAAAAAACAGAAAAAGGAAGTGTTGCTTTACCGAATCCATGCTAACGTGGCTGCGTGGCTTAGCGTTAGCGCGTCTGGCTAGTGACCGAAGGGTCCCAGAGGGTTCGTTTCTTATCGCACTCCAATTACGATTTTCTTTACGGCGCAATTCATTTACTTTATATTCCTCCATGTCCTAATGACGTTGGAGTCATCTTGTTACCTTGTAATCAAAAGTTATTCAATGTTTCAATCCCTTTTCAATTTCACACCTGTTCGACCAATCCAGACTTCCTCTACAAGCGAACGGCGCAGGCGCTGCCAGGTTCGCTGAAAAGAAGCCTTGGCGCTGTTGCGTTCCCATTCTTTCGAGTAAAATGGTAAAAACACTCATTAAAGTAAAGTATCAAATTAATTATTGACGGTAAATCCAATTAATATCGAAGATTTCTCGCATAAGATGTCATGACTGCCATGTCATTTTTTCTCCCTTTGAATCCTTAACTGAAAGGGCTCTTAAAGAAAAAGGACCCGTGGGTAACAGAGAAAAAGGTATACCTTAAAATAGGGAGAGCGAGTAAGGTTCGGGGCTCTTCAACGGCCATTTCCTTTGGTGCCTACATTTTTCAGGTGAAAACTACGCGTTGAAGGCGGTGGGGCTATGTAAATCTGGCTTGTTTTTCTGCGCAGGGCCCACAGCGACAGGTGCGGCCTACCAGAGCCGCATGGACGAAACCCTCCTGGGCAGGCCGGGCCCCATGGCTCCGCCAACGTACGGCATCGGGCTCAGGGGATACCTGGACGGGCACGAAATGGCGTCCAGGGTGCCACCTCCGCCACCAGGAACCGCTGGCGACCGATGTAGGTCCCTTCATTGTTCTTCCCTATAAGACCTTATAGAATTTTGTAGGGGTCAAGCGGATGCAGCTAGCACAGGGCTGAGTTAGTTGGATTAATACGGGACGGGAGTGGCCTGCGCCCTGCGGTGGGTATATTCCGGATGACGATGTTGATGATGATGATGATTTCTCTCAATATAAGCGTGCACCGAAAGCAACAAGACTTCTGTTGTTGATCCTATGTGGGTCCCATATGGACATTACTAGTGCTATATTTGGCTACATGTTTACATCTAGTCCGCGTCGGCTCCTTGTCGGGTACTTCAGGGCAAACACAGCGTAAATGTGGGCTCCATACTGAAAGCTCATGCTAGCGCATATGAGGCCGCCTATGCGAAACCACTTGTGGTCCCAATCGGTTATGGCAAAGCTGGGAAAATGGCAGACCCACATGCCTCCATCAAGGGGTCCCTCTGTAGTTTGAGGGCAAGTGCCACATGAATGCGTCCTCTGCGCGAGTAAGTGTTCCGTCCAGCCCAATTGTGGTGGTCCACACAAAACCGCTATAGGCCCCATGTCGACCGTAGCAAAGCTAGAAAGCGGGAACGCCCACGTGCTCCCCTCATCGGTCCCTTAAAGAGTACTTAAAGGAAGATGCAACGTAAGTATAGGCTCTCTGCGGAAGAGACCACCTCAAGCCTAAATTGTGCTGCCCACATAAAGGCACTGAGATCCAATATCGGCCATGGCAGGGCTGGAAAGTGGGCGCGCCCACATGCTGTGTTCGTCGATCTCTTGTCGGGAAATTTCGAACAGATGCAACAACAACAAATATGGGCTCTATACAAAAAAAAAAAAAAGAAGAAGAAGCGGCAAGAACAAATCGAGCAACAGATGCAATGACCGAAACAATCGCACATCGGCCGCAGTGGGGCTGACCAACCGGCGTAACCCAGTGATCTATTACGCATGCAATCTTTCATTCCATTAATGTATATTATACGCGCCCATGACTTGCCTATGGATGTTTTGATGTATAACTCTAAGCATGTTTGTTCGATTGCTTCAAATTACACTTTTTGGGCTCTCGCACTCACTTAATTTGTAAGTAATTATCAGACGATACGTAACAAATATTGTGCTATCTTACCATACTGCGCTGGACAGCCTACGACTCTGCACACTTCACTATGGGCCGGATTATACGCGCGACCTGTCCGCGGGAGGCGCCCACTCTTTGCACTTATGTTACGTGTTCAAATATACCGATTATCCAACGCACATCGCTGGACTAACGGGTGCTACCTGCACAAAGAGCGCATTAGAATCAGTGTATAGGCTGCGCATATTACCCAATACTCGCGCAGAGAATTCCTGTAGGTTGCTTTGTGCAGGCTGCCATTAAAAAAAAAAAAAAAAGAAATCAGTGCACGATATTATTGCCTGAGGTTAAGAAGTCAGAATACGGGATTGCGGCTGCCCCTTAAGTACCCGAGCAGACCTCTTGTGGGGAACATATGAACAGCCCAGATGGCTTTTGCCCCGTCTGAGCCCGCATCACCAAAAACGTCTCCTGGATCTGTTCACATATGCACGAAATAGGATCGACCCCACATCAAAGAATACAGGCCGAATGCGCGCAGCACCGCAAGGGCTATCTGCACCGGATCGAAATGAGTCTTTGTAAGCAACCTGCTAACATCGGTTGCACATATTGGACCTACTGGAGACCTCACTGCACAACCCACTTCAACTATAATTTTTGGTGTTTATTTTATGGGGTTTAACGTTCCAAAGCGACTCAGGCTATGAAAGACGCTGTAGTGGAAGGCTCCAGAAATTTTTACCACCTGGAGTTCTTTAACATGCACTGAAATCGCACAGCAGACGGGCGCCTTGTTTTTCGACTCCATCGAAAAGTGGCAGCAAGACTGGGATTCGATCCCGCATCCTCGCCCAGAGCAATTGAGTGAACCCCTTCACCACCGGAACGGGGGCCCTATAATGTAACCGATTTCAGAGGTCAATTGCAGCCCTAGAAAAGTAACTTAACATTGCAGTAAAGTTATAGATTACAGCTACGTTATTTTTCATCCATCTTTTATCAGCCTAGCACAAATATACACAAAGTAGAATGATATAATGCGACTTCCTTGATATACCTCGGGATTTTGTTTAAACGTTGACAGATTTACAAACTGCTTGCGATACCTTTTCGGTCAGACGAGCAGTCCACATTTTGACAACCGCGGCGCGATTGAAACTGTAGAATATATCTGACTTGATCGTGCCCCGCATATGCTGACGAGCGTGCTTACTGTGAACATTGCGTGAAGAAGTTCTCCCCCAGTGCTTCTAACATTGTAACATTGTACAGTATTTTAAGTCCCTTAGCGTGGCCTAGGCAACAAAGACAGGTAATGACTCTTTCTGTTTTGTATATTTAAAGTACATTGGACTTCTTGACAAGCTATAGTTTCACGTTGCGTGTCACCCTCCCGCATTTTTCACGCTGGGATGTTTGTGAGCCCACATGTAGAACTACACATTTCATCACTTAATTGTTTAACATAACTCGACGACGCACCTTATAGTACGCATTTAATGGTCGCATTCTGTCTCCCCATACCTTTATTTCTTTTATTTTCCACATCTTTTTCCGTTTTTCTCTTCCCAATTCTATTTCGTACGCAGAGTAAAATGTCAGCGATTCCTAAATGCCGGCTACATTATCTACGTTTCATCAAAGAGTTCTCTCTCGTCAGATTTTTACTTTAAAACCTGTGTGAGATATGCCGGTGCGGTCTGTGCCAGTGAAGAATAAAGCGTAATGATAAAGCGATTGATTGATTAAACTAGCATAAACGCCTCGTTTCATTTCTTATGTTAAGGTTCAACAATACAGTGCGAAATTGAAGGCCGCCAAATTCGAAATTAAGCCCCGCTTTTTAAATTTTCTCGCTCTCAACGTAGCTAGAGATATCGAACGCCAAAAATGCGCATTTGAAAGTTTGTTGAGATGGTTTTCCTGCGTTATTTATTTGTTTATTTATTTATTTATTTATTTATTTATTTATTTATTTATTTATTTATGATTAATTAATTAAAGTAATTAATTGATTAAAGGATGAGGATTAATTAATTAATCCTGAGGATTAATCCTGAGGATGAGGATTAATTAATTAATTAATTAAAGGATGAGGAATTCATACGATTAAAAGAAAACTTCTTCAGTGGTGGTTTTTAAGTGGCTTTGATTAAAATGAAAGACGATGCCAGCGGGAAGATCGTTCCCGTCGATGTCTACCCTTAAAAAAAAAAAAAGAAAAAAGAGAAAAAAAAGGAAAGCGGAGTTGAGATGCCTTGTCGTTTGGGTACGTGGCGGATAAACGGCCAATGCTGATGCGAATGGAAGTCTGTTGAACTGGCGGCTTAACTACAGTGCTAGGTGATAAGGCCTGATAGAATTTATGAAATAAACAGAGTCTAAACGTTTTACAGAGCGCGTGTAGGCGTGCGAGACAGGCTTTAATTTTTCGGAAGTGCTAGAGCTGTAGCATTTTGGGTTGACTCATTTGTAAATAGTAAGTTTTGAGGGTGCCTGTCCCATAGAGCACAGGCGTATAGTCCAGTTTGGCCTTACAACTAGCTGTTTTACAATATAAGTTTCATGATCTTTTTTTCATACCACGTATGATCGCTGGAAATTGTTGCGCCTTAATATATGAAAGAGAATAACCAGCAGGTATAGTTCCGTTCAGAATTGTACGATGATTATTTATGGGGTCTGTGGAATGTAATTAGTGCTGTTTTATTAACGTTAAGAGTCGGTGGTTAATTTCAACCATGTACTGAAAGTACAGTTGAGGGTTTCAGCGGCATCGCAGTCGGATATAGGGATGCCTGACTTGTTAAGGACACACGTGCATTTCAGCGTTTTTGGTTAAAAATCTTCTAGAATTGTTTAGGGTTGTTGCAGATTAATAATGGCAGTGTCGCTGAAAAAATAACCGTTAGACTTCGCTTGGAGCGAGCGGAAAAGTTTTGATGGAGAACGATATTTCAGGCATACACGTGAAGGGTTTGCGGATTCTGCCTATCTGAAGTACCGCTTTTGCTTTGTTTTTTAATCGTTTGGGAGGTGACGTAAACCAAGAGGACAAAGAACGGCCGCGAAATTTCTTGACCGGGATTCACTTTTTGATTAGGTATTGCATTTCCTTTTTAGAATTTGACCTATTTATTTCGACTGTACGCGCTTTAAAACTCTGAAAGGAATATATCGCAGAATTCGCTAAGCATATTTTCATGGATGTGTACCACCTTCTTCGTATAAGGATATTATTTTAGTGTTGGCGTTCGGACGTTTGCGCATGCGCTGAACAGACCGACCGAAAAACTTGATTATACGTATAGGAATTCAGGGCATTTTCCGTGGATTACTCTATGGTCACTGACGGCGCCTCAATAGCTGAAGGAAGCGAGGCTATCGGGATGCGGTGATATGTGAGATAGAGTATACGTTAGAAACTCATGTGGTACCTCAAACTGGCGAATTTATCATTCGTGATAATCTAAGCGTTAGACACGTGTGAACGAAGTGACTTTCGGTGGTTTGCTTTGAAGCCGTAGCTGCGAGGTCCGACCCGGTAATAGACGGAAAATTAAAGTCTCCAAACATGAGGATGGGGCATGTGAAAATTGAAAAAGTTACAGCTTAAGTGTATCACGTTTGGTTTGGTTTAATTTATAGGTTTAACGTCCCGAAGTGACTCGGGCTATGAGAGAAGCCGTAGTAGAGGGTTCCGGAAATTTGGACCACCTGGTGTTCTTTAACGTGCACTGACATCGCACAGCACACGGGAAGCCTTTCTTTCCTCCTTCATTGAAAAGCTGCTGCCGCGGCCGGACTTCGATACCGCGTCCTTGGTTTCAGCCGTCAAACGCCCTAACCATCACCGCCTTAAATATGAGCCTATAGCCCCCCCCCCCCCCCCCCCCCCTGACGTGTCTGCGTGTCCTATGGGTAACGCGAATGCAAAGGTCTTGGCAGGCTGATTCTGATATCACCCTCCCATATGAAAAAAGAGACCCCAATTCGCGCCTCCTGTCAAACGCAACGTCAGGCAACTCTATACGTCCAGTCTACCGTAGGTGACGTTAGCGCAGACTTGACGAAAAGGAAGATACACATACGACGAAAAACGAGCAAGTATACATCTAAAACTTTCTCTGCTGCCCAATTCTTGGCCGATCCCCTTGTGTAGATATGTGCCATATTTATTTGGTAAACAACAACCACAACACGTCCAGTGAGTGCGCCGCCGTGTCAGCGCTCGTGCATATGAAACACACGCCGACAAAGCTGTAGTAAAGTTTTCGCTTTGAAATCACGGGCACTGCTCAGGCATGTAGATGACAGGGAGACATTGCCGGCTGCTGATTTCTCGCCGGGTTGTGTGACGTCACAAGACCTTGTGACATGGCAGGCGCTGCCGACCCGGTCTCTTTTGAGACGGGTGGGCGAGACGGGAATCGAACCTTCCAGGACTCTTGAGCAAGGATTAAGACACGCTACTCCTGCAGGCCACACGGGCACGTCCGTACAGCTTATAGTATTTACGCCGGGCGGTCTTGCACTAAATCTTAAATGCTACTGAGTACGCGCGAGATAATAGAGACCCTAATTAAGATCGTTAATTAAGGTAATTAAGATAATATAAGGACAAATTAAGCGAGCAGCGAAATGCATGCACCTCCTCCCTCCACTTTTTTTTTTTTTTTTTTTTGTCTTCTGCAGCGCCTCGCAGCCAACCAAGTCCCAGATTTTCCGCCCCTTAAAAGTGAATTTGTAATCAGGCGCAATTTTAATGTGAGCAAAATTCGTGATTCTGCCAAGCTATAGGATCCGGATAATTCATGCTTGCGTTCTCATTTGCTCGAGCCTCGTACAGTATACTGCCAGATGCGAGTGGAAGCGTAATCGGGATTTATTTGAATAAAACGTGGGGTTAGAGACTTTACACTGTGCCCAGCGTGTAAACAGCCAGCACATTAGTTTCTCTGACGCTGTCAAACAACATATTGCCAACCCTTAAAGAAGGTGGAATATCTCATATTTCACTCGCTGCATTACTGAGCATCGCACTAGAAGGCCAACGTACTATTTCAGAATTAGAACGTTGATTAGGTCGTTCCGGATAATTATTTAAATATTATTTGCAAGTATGATTGATGAAGGCACCTGTCAAGCCAGATAAGCAAACCTCCAAGTCGGTACTCTGCAGCGATAACTATTTAACCATTTAAAAAAACAAAACAAAAAACGCTATAATATATTATAACGTTCTCGTGAAAAATACATATATACTAAAAAATCAAAACAGGCTGTATATAGCAACTTTAGGACGCTTGAGAGAGGCGCACAGTGCGCGAAGAGGAATTAGCGTCATTTTCTTGTGCCCATGAAATTGGAACCCGTAGACCCGGCACAACGTGGCTCGGCTCGATGTCGGTGGTTATATAAGGCGCGATCGATGTTTCGGCAAGACGGCGGCGGTAAAAGCCACCGTACTCCGCTCCCGCCAGGAACAAGCCAAAGGGCGAGTGGAACAAAACCTCCTTTTCTAATCTGCATTCGAGCGAAGCGACAAGCTCCGACTCAGGAGAGACAAGGAGCGGACAGACGAGGGTGGGAAACACATGACCGTCAAGGCAAAGGCGGCCGATAAAATGAAACATGTGCTTCGAAGGGGATTGATGATATGCAGCTTTACGTTTTCGATTTCCCACTGACGAATCTTTGGCCGCTTTCATCACAAACACAAAAAATAATACAAGCATTATATGTTTTGTCATCGCTTTCTTTTGAACATTCTATATTCACTAATAGAGCTTGACTTATATAGCTTTTTTTTTTCGACGCACCTAGGAAATAGACGGCAGACTCGAACCAAAACACGTGGCACGTGGCACTGACGTGGCCACGTGCGGCGTGTTTTGGCTAGATTCCATTGCATCCCTTCCTCATTTCCCATTTTCTTGAGCCCCGTAGGTACGTATTAAATTACAACTTGGCGGTGCTATTAAAAGGTTAAGTTTGGTTTGGTGTGCTGTACGGTATGGTACAACGTAGTATGGCACTGGGTGGTAGGCAGTTTTAGGGATTGGTATATGGAACATGCGCCTTGTCTAGTCAATTTCACTTTGTTTCTAGACATGAGGATTTGACTGAAAATATGTATAAGAATATTTCGTGGATCAATGCTTACTCTAAAAACCCGTTGTTCAGGCGGCACCGTGGAACCACTTTCAGTGGGAATTTTTTCTTCGTTTCGCGAAGATTAATTTCTTTGAACTCTTTGCGCACTTTCTTTCGCCCTCGATTCGTACGCCATGCCATTAGGTTATGGACAATGGACATCGCATCTTAAAGGCGAAGAAGAAATTCGCGTATATCTTCAAAAAAAAAAAAACGGAATGGTACGTTAGGAGGTAGCCTAAGTATATAAGGCCGTAATTCTCAGGCACTATATATACATACTTGTTAAATGCTCCGAATGTCTAGCACTTCGTCTTTACTGGTCTATAAATGCCACAACGATAAAGAACTGACATATATAAACAAAGAAGGCAATAAATGAATTTCCAAAGTTGGAGAGCACCTTCTAAAACCCCCATTCCATTTATTTCCGGTACAGATAACCTCACATGTATCATTTTTCCAATCTCTAAAGAAAGCCCGCGAAATACAAAAAAAAAAAACAAATATCACCTGAATGGCACATTCGTGCGCCATGGTCGTGCTGCTCTCAACCTGAGTTTCAGTGAACTAAATCAGCTACGGCCTTGGCTTCCACGACCACGTTGCAGCGACGGCCGATATGTCTGCGGTAGTTCTTCCTCTTCGGGCAGTCGGTGCACGTAACGGTGCAAGTTAATATTATGTGCGGTGTGCATATTATTATTATTATTATTATTATTATTATTATTATTATTATTATTATTATTATTATTATTATTATTATTATTATTATTATTATTATTATTATTATTATTATTATTATTATTATTATTATTATTATTATTATTATTATTATGTGCGGTGTGACTCGCCTTCTTAATAAAGGGACACGCAATCTCCAGTGCGGTTTCCGGAGCTGGGGGGGCGTAATCAGCGACATCTATATTTAACAAGCCCGCATAACTCGTTTAGTATTTATCAATAGAGTTCAAAAATAACTATAGGTCACTTTGACATAATTCACAGCATTCATCCCGAAGCTCAACAGCAAAAAGTTACATTAAATGTCGTTGCTACTGGTTCTCTGACGTAGTAGCCTTGCCATAGTGTAGATGGTGCATCGTAGCATTGCGCAGTTGTTTCGGTGTTCGAGATGGGGCACCTGCTGCTATTCACTATCAATATTAGAAGACTGCCAAAGGAAGTAAATTTGTTTATTTAGCGACAAAATAAGATGATTTTCGACAGGTGGTGTAGGGCGGTCGGAGGTGCGTTTATTTATGCGAGTGCGAGGATAGCATGAGTATATAAACACGGGGACACTGACGAGAATTGTTGATCTTCCTGCATACAATATCGTACGCGGTAGTTCGAACACTACAGAGTTAAAATACAAGCGGTTTTTTTTTTCGTTTTCTTTTTTTTTTTTTTACAGGAAGTTCAATTTCTGGGATTGTTCTACGTTGCTGACCGCATGAAATTTCGTCCATAAGGCAGTCAAACTTCTGAAATGTAAAATACTCCCGTCTGCGGCAGGAATTCAGTGAATTTAAAGGTCTCTATGTAGTTGAAATTTATCCGCTGCCAAAAACTAATTCAATTATCTTTCTATATCCCTCATTTCGCTCCTTTATTCATTCCTGTCCTGGCGGCGCGTTTCAGACGTCCGTCCAGAGCAGAGGAAAAAACTGCACCTTTCTTTCCCTCAAAAAGTAATCATTATTATTTATCAGTCAAGTCGCACCGTCCCCTTTTATGTTGAGGTGCTATATGCAAAGGACTTACTCGACAGGCTCGACGTCTCGCAGGGCCAGGATCTCCGACGGACAAGAGGGATAAGCTCGACGCTAAGGACCCGACGACGGCGGTGGCGTACGACGGCGCAGCCGGCCCCGGCGCTGGCAGTGGCATGCTGTGGGATCGTACGCTGAGCGAACTCAAGCTCGAGTACATGGATCTCGACGAGTTCCTCAGCGAGAATGGCGTGGCCGGCGGGAAAGGTGGTGCCGCGCTCTCGCCGCGCCACAACCCGTTCAGGCAGTCCACCGTCGCCCTGGCAGACCCGCACAGGCTCGTCCCGGATCCCGGAGGTCTGCAGCAGCCGGACGAGCCAGGACTGGCAGCGGCGCCACCCAACGGAGAGCTCGGATGCGCCCAGCAAAGGCTCACCCATAACTCCAGCAAGTGAAATCTCTTACCCCACATTATCCCCGTGTCGCGAATCACCTCTCATTTCCCTGGCTTACAGTGATTCCTGACCTTGCCGCACTCTGTTACAGTGCTCGCGACGAAATCTGATGACTGCCTCTTTAATTATTATTTCCACGGTTTCTTCCACGCGCCCTTTCGGCCTGCGTTCCCTCAAAATAGGCACAGGATTTATTTATTTCCAGCACTTCCCATGTTACATAAAATGAGGCTGCCATAGAAAGGCATGCAGACTATTCTCACCCAGAAACCTGAGAAGGCTTCGGCTCTCAATACTGCCCATCGATTACAGGGGGAGGTTGTCGTCCCCAGCGGGAATCCCTTAGTCGATATTCCTCTACTTGGCTTTTGTTCTCGAAACATTTGTTTCAGAATACATCCATAGCAGGCAGCAAGCGTCGACGTTATTTGGGACTTGAGTAAGGTACCGCATCTTCTGGAGAGTCCCAACAGCAAACCACCGATGGGGCAAAAGTCATTCCAGACCTAATCCTTCTAAGAACACCTCCTCCAATCTCATTAATATATGACAAGTGGCAAATGAATAGGGAAATTAGGGCACGTTCACTTTTTCTTGTGAAGGACGTGAAGATAAAAAGAGTGGATCAAAACAGAGCCTATGGGCACCCTGCACCCGCTAGGCGCCGCCACCGCCAAGGTTGCGTTCAGCGCCCCACGCGGCCGGTTCTTCGTCCTTGTTATGAAGGCTCTCTCCGCGTCTCCGCAGGGATGTCGTCTTCTAGCGGTGCGCCGCTGATCGTAGAGGCGAGAATTGGAGCTAATAATGGGGCTGAAAAATTATTTCGCGGCTCAAACATCAGAAAAGTAACAAAGATTGTTTGAAGCAGGCCATCGGCACGACGTGAAAGAGATAATATCGTATGATTAGTTCGAAGTAACAGCCCGGTGTGTTGCGCAAACAAACATCACAGCACAATCGGAAACCATCAAATTAAATGTAAGCAATATATTTATTTGCTGGCTATTTACAGCACCCTAGCTGTTGCGCTGCTAGCTTTATGCAATATACCAGCCGGTCCGGATTACCGCTACATTATTACAACTTAAAGTGATGCCTGTGACATCAACCGGAACAAGCACTTGCATTTGCTCTTTTACAGGCTGAGGGGAAAACATTTAGGTTGTAGGGCGGGTGCCCTTCTTCGATTGATTTTGCATTTCCCACGAAATGGCTGCTGCACATCTTGGATTTCGCCGAGGGCACCTAATCCGTGCCATCAGAGGCAAACATAAAAATAAATAAGCAGCATATATCTCTGCTACGCGCATGCAATGAATGATCTACAGCCCCTTTATCCAACGTCATGTATGTGCAGCATGCACGGTAGATGCCAAGAAACGTCCCCTTTGCGCATTTCAAGACTTCAACAAGTGCCTATACTTCGACAGCATGATGTACGTAAAAAAAGAACGGAGCTTAAACTTACTTTTCGCGACGAACAAGCCGAATTGAACGCTGCCGTCGTTCCGTCTCCCAATGCCGCGTTGGGAAGCATAAAAAATTTGTTCCAGCAGGCGAATTCATGTAAGCATTGCTGCAGCCTACAACACGGCAGTGCGTCCGGCTGTTTTTATGCGACATTTGTGATCGAGAAAGGGGCGCAGAACTCATTCGTGACGACGCGCACAGCACTGCGGGCGCCGTCGTCTGTTCTAGCCTTAATGGCAGGGACGCGCTCGCCGCCGTGAGCTGCGCGCATGTCGCACGAGGCATTCGTGGTACAGGCTTAGTGTGCAGCAGTGTCTGTTTTCCTATGGTGAACGTTCTGCGCATATTCTTGCGACCATTATGGGATGCGCAGACTGACTATATGTATAGACTCTCTATAGCACATAAAAAAGAACAACGAGGTGCATATGTAATTTAGGGAGACAGCATAGGTGTAAAAAATAACAAAATATAAAAATAATCAACACAGTATACAATGAAGATAATCAAATAACCATACAAGACGTTTTAATACTATAGGCAACAAAAGAAGGTTTGCAGCGCGGATTTAAATTATACTTGTTAGGGATGCAGACAGGTTATTCCGATCATTACAGGTCCGGGGAAGAAACGCGTTAGAATAGGCAACTGTGTTTGAGTGCAGAATGTTTACCTTTTGACTGTGGTTACGGCGAAGTGGCATCCATTTTGGTGCGCAGTGGACGATTTATAAATGTACACAGAAGACTGGATCCAGCAAGAGACCGCGGTGACGCGAGCATGCAATTAGGCACGTGCCAGATAAGGCGCAAGGTGTGTTGAGTTTAAAGAAGGCCATTAACTATCGTTAAGCGGCGACAGACCTTTGTCCAACTTCTTCCATTTCTCCAACGCAGCGGAAGGCGCCTGCTACTCAATGCAGTCTCTGGCGGAGCACTTCCGCGGCGAAGAGTCGGCCTCCAGGAGGCCCGCCTGTGATCCCATGGCCGCGCGGCGCCCGGGATCCCCGAGCACGGGGTCCGTGGTGCCCATCGACTGCGGCTTCACCAAAACAGACCTGGCGCTCGCCAACCTCCCAGGTCACGACGACTTCGACCCGAGCCATCATCCGTTCTCCGAGGACGAGCTCAAGCCGCAGCCAATCGTCAAGAAGTCACGCAAACAGTTCGTGCCCAATGAACTAAAGGACGACAAGTACTGGGCGCGCCGCCAGAAGAACAACATTGCAGCCAAGCGGTCGCGGGAAGTGCGGCGGGTCAAGGAGAACCAAATCGTTCTCCGGGCGTCGTACCTCGAGAAAGAGAACATTGCGCTGCGCGAGGAAGTCCATAAGCTGCAGCAGGAGAACGACATGCTCAGGAAGCGACTGCACGACTACGAACCCTGACTGGGGCTGTCTGCTAGGGGACACCAGGGCCACCCTCCAGGTGGCGTTGCCTGGGCCCAGCGCAGCAGCGCCGCGTGCGACCAGTGGCAACCACCACAGTCTCCTCCAGCCGTCGCGGCCCTCAACTCTCAGCTGCTGGCGCCAGCGGCATCCTTCGGGGCACGGTGTGCTCCTGGCTGCGCCTGAAGTATACCATCCGAGATCAGCCGAGCACGGAGGCTGCACAGTTGCCCCATTTGAAGAAGCAGTGTTTTGCCTTGCGAAAGTAGTTTGAAAAGTATTGAGTCTGTCCGTGAAGGAACTATCCCAGGCGTATGGCGATTTACAACTTCTCTGCGCTATGTCAGTTGAGTGCGACAGAAATCTCAATGTGGTGCCCTGACACAGCTAACTCGTGAGAGAGAAACATATATTGATCCGCACTTCACTCACGAGCAGTCTTTGAAGAGATACTGTCCCGTCGAATGCCATTTGCGTTTTAGACGCAAACGTTATCGTTTTAGGCAGCCGGGTGCGACGCGTGACAAATGGAGATTTAAGGGTGTAGAACAAGAGAAAGAAGATGGCTACAGAGTATGAAATAGCACTGAACACGGTTTGAAGGGGAGCTTTCAGCTCGCAAGCTAAGCCAACGTTTCGATAAAGGGACTTGTCTTCGTCTGAGAGAAAAGTCCGTAGACGGAGACAAGTCCCCTTGTTCAGCGCCCTTTCAAACGGATATTTATCAGTTCAAAGCACTTTTGTAATCGAGCAGCGCTTTCTCAAACGTTCCTCATCCATGAACCTCATCACACTGGTTAACGAACAGCCCGCTCTGCTTGTGGCAGGGATCAATGGTTAGATGCAAAAATGAAGCGGCTAAGGGCATAAGTTGGGAAAGTTTCGTTGTGTTATGGGAACTTATTCATGGAGAGGCTCACTACTTGCCACACCGTTTTTGCAGACCTACGATGAAATAGCCACTAGGATGTGGACGGAAGAAAGAGGACACTGTTGCGATTTTTATATGTCAGACGAAGAATAATTCCCATCAAATCACAAGTGGGCCCTTTAGCATGGTGCATTTGTCACAAACGCCTCTTTTTAACATTAAACACTAAAACCAGCTTGCTTTGACAAACCAGAAGGCAGTCCTGTGCAGTCTTGGTTCCGCCACTGAGTGCTTACAGCGTTAATATAACAAGACACGAGAACACAGGCTACTAATACTCATATTCCTACAACGTATCCCCTTCTTTGCCCCTTCACCTTCTTCTTCTGACTGCAGTCCTGTGTATTCCTGCGTGTGAATAATGTGTTATTTATTTCGGACACAACCTGTACTGTCCACCTTGTGGTCTTGAGTCCAGTTCTGCTTCCGCTGTTAGCTGCTAATAGAGAGATTTAGCTTACCTTGATCCGCGATCCGCTACCGTGATCCGCCACCGCGCGTTCCACTGCGCATGCCCAGATCACTTTGATGTCAATAGATGGCGCCACATTCTTGATCTCGGCACATAGACCTGCCGCATCGGAACCAATCAGCTTGTGCACCCCGCCCACGAGCGGTAGAGAGTCACGGTAGCGGATCGCGGATCACGGTATGCTAAATCTAACACTCCAACATAGCGCGTCTCAGTACCTAGGTTCATCTGGTACAGCAGCATTTCACTGTGCAGACATCCCATCAGCAACCAGTTCTGTTATATAGGTTTCTAGCTGGTTAGGGTGCGCGATGGCCTCCTCGGTGTTAGATTTAGGCGCAGGTTCTGGCGAAGACATTGCAATCGTCTTGAAAATCAGCTCACACGATGGAAAGAAATAACATGTACCAGTCACTGTATGCAATGCTTTCTCCCCTCTCGCGATATTACTCTTACCTACGCATCTATACCGAACTACTGACGTGTCAGAACCGTATCAAGCTCCGAGTTTGCAGTTGGCGATCGCTACACACGACGAATTAGCGAGTCGTCAGTACGCACGCTTCGTTTCTTTTGGGTACCTGCCTAAGTCTCTTCTTCTTTTACATGAAAGAATGAAAGCTATGGGGGCGGTGATCACCATAGCGTTAGCAGTCTTAGGCTCGATAAAAATGCATAGAGTTCCTTGCACAAAGGGCAACAACGCAGAAAGGGTCTACCAGTTTTCCAGGTTTTTGTCAAAAGGCATTATAGATTTGAAAAATAGGCACATAAAAATAAAACAACCCTAAATTTTGGCCCATAGTTGCTTCCCTTCGGAACGGACTTGCGGGTTGCTGAATGGCATTTATGGTGGAAGTTATGAATTTATGCATTTATGAGAAGTGAGAAATTTTCTGCCAATGAAAGTTCGATTGAATTCCCCCCCCCCCCCCCCCTCCCTTTTAGAGCGTAAGATTTGTTACTTGGGGTGCAACTTCGAATTTCGCCGCGCTGGATCCAAAAGACCTTGACCTAATGAAGTGCAGGTGTCCATCAAAAGTGAGACCAATACTGCACCTTTATTTCTCCAAACAAAAAACAACTTAAACAAAAAAAATACAATAAACGCGGATGAAAGGTCGATGTTGAAGGCGCTTTGAAAGTTTAGGAGAGGAATTGCGCGTAGTGCTCTCAGAATGAACAGCTCGGAAATTAGCTCCTGGTGGCATTAGGTGGCCATGAAGATTCAGCAACAACACGGCCCAGAACGATATCGAATGTTCACAGAGGAAACGGTGCGATTAACAAAAAAAGGAGTAGTTAGAGTGTTCTGATTCCAATTTTTAATGGCATCGATAGATTTTATCGTACTTAATTAGCGATCGGTACTTAATGCCTCCGAGGCTCTCCTCGTGCAAACATCAATATTTGCGACGCTAACGCACCACTTTGCAAACTGGGACGCTAAGCAAAGGCGCTGACGTGTTTTCAGCACACGTCACTACGCGTAAGTGGACTTTGCGAATGCTCTCAGTTAACTGTGGCGACTTAATGAGGCCCCATTCTTTAATAAGAATCTACTTGAGACATCTGCACAGCGCTGAAAACAGGAACATAGCCAGACGTACAGATCTCCTTCATTGACGTATGTACCACTTCGCACCGAACGTCTCCGCAGAATATTGTGAAATGTTACAGCCGACTGCAGCGAGACGCCGTGACCTTTTAGGCTTAATAAAAGACGAGGCATAGCTTCTACTCGAATGTGTGCCGGTGTGATGCACAGCGGCCTTACCTCGACAGTTAACTGGAGTGACCACGCTTTCGCCGGTTCAGTCTTGGTTTGTTCTGTTTAGCTTCTAACCAATGCTGCTGTGCGTGAGCTGATAATTACAATTTTGCATGAATATAGTACGCTGCGGCACCGCCTGCACAACGTTACCTACCTCATGACCACTGCAGCTGAAGCGCCTCGTTTCTGTTAACGATAAACTTGTCGGTTCCTCCAGGTTGCTTGTTATGCTATGTAAGTGCGTGCTATGTCAGTGCCATGTAAACTGAAGCGAACTCACTGTACTTATCCTGTAGAGTGCGTACACCTGAGAATGTTGCAGTATTCATGTAATTTAGGTACATGCTGAAGGGACTCATTTGTCATATGATGCAATGTGTTATCATGGGCGCTTGTTTGCTGTCCAGATTTCCCGGTTGTTCTATTAAACATGAACAAAATACAGCGTGTCCGTGTCGGTTTCTGGCGGAGATGCCGAGATCTGTGTCTATAGAAGCTATACGCAACATATAGAACCGTATGCAGTGTATTTTAAGACTGCATTGCAGGCCTCCATGCTGCCTATCGCGGAAATTGTGCATCTCAAGGAGTTGTTTGCACACAAGAGAAGCTTTAATTTCACCACAGACTAATTTTTCAGTACAGATGTTCCTCTACACACAACTGCATCCTCTTTTTCCTTTTTTTCCTTGAATTAAGGCAATCCTGGTACAGAGGCAAAAATACGGGTCATTTGGTGCAATCAGATGTTTAACCACTGATCAGGGAATTGGAGGGACATTTCTGCCCAAAGAGCCGAGCACCAGGCCGGGGGAAAGCTTGTACCATTGAAAAGCCGGTGGGTACCCGGCGGCACCGGGGATCGAACCTGGTACCTGCCGAACACGAGGCGGATGCTCTACCACAAGGCCACGCTTCGGTCACATAGAGATATAGGGATATTAAAAAGGTTTAAGAAATTGAGAAATAAGTTAGGGGCCGATTTAAAGAAGTCTCGTACGCGCTGCTACACTGATAAATTTACCAGTATTAACTTTGATTAGCAAAAAACATGGCGCACAATAAAGAGCTTGTTGAGACAACCCGCTAATTATTTACCTAATGAAATGAAGTTAGGTGAGCAATTTTTCAATGGCGAATGCCTTGCAAATGAGTTTAATCACCATTTCCTAGATTTTGGTGCCACAAATTCAACATCCTCTCTTCAAGCTATACATATATTAAACATAGCATTCAGATCACCATGTTCTTAAAACCTGTTACTTCCGCGGAAATTGTCAGCATAATTAGCGATATTAAGAATAGTTCCACGTCTCGCATTGACGGGATCAGTGCACCACCAATCAAGGGTTTAGCAGATCTGATATGCGTTGTGCTGTGCCGATTAATTAATCTGGTGTTTGCGACAAGTGTTTTTCCTGACAAAATGAAAATAGCAAAAGTCTCTGTTTTACACAAAGGAGGAGCTCTGAATGATATAGGTAATTATAGGTAATTTCGCCACTGTTCTCAAAGGTAGTAGAGAAAGCTATTAACACTAGATTAATTAATCATCTGAATAATCACAGCTTACTATCTGAGTGCCAATATGGATTCCAGAAAGGTTAATCCACTCAGTCTGCACTGCTAAAAGTCAGAGATAAAATTGTCAATAATATTGTTACGTGGAAGATTTACAGTCCTAAAGCTGTCCGCACAACTAACGTTGATGAGGGTCTCACCGGTCGAAACGGTGAGATATGCGCCTCTGTTTCGCCTGCTCGAAACGTCGGCACACCTGCAGCACAGACTCCACGGTGGAGCAATCCCTGCCCAATAGGAGGTTGAAGGCATCGTCGACAATGCCTTTTACTATATGGCCGACTTTATCCTCCTCAGGCATGCCTTGGTCGACTTTGCGGCATAGAGACAGGACGTCTTGGATGTAAGTGAGATAAGACTCCGTAGACGTTTGGGAGCGAGAGGCGAGCGCTTTTTTGGCGGCAATGTGGCGGCCAATAGGCTTTCCGAATAGGTCGTGGAGCTTCTGTTTGCGAATATCCCAAGATGTTAGCTCGTCTTCGTGGGTTTCAAACCACTCCCGCGCGGTCCCAGCCAAGTAAAATATTACATTTGCGAGCATGAGTGTGGCATCCCACCTGTTGTGCTTGCTCACGCGCTCGTATAGGGCTAGCCAGTCGTCGACGTCGACGTCGTCGGTCCCGCAGAAGGTTCCGGGGTCACGGGGGTGTGCCATTACAACAGCAGGTGCGGCGGCTGTAGAGGTAGAGGCGTCTGTAATCATTGTGGTGGTTCCGATGTGGCGGCCGCTGCGGAGATCCAGCTTGTGACAGGGGATCGAATAGATTCACCTCCACCAAGAGATGTTACGTGGAAGATTTACAGTCCCAAAGTTGTCCGCACAACTTGTTGTTGTTGTTGTTGTTCTCCTCTAATGTGATGGCACATACCCACACAGGGGGGTCGGCCAAGAATTGGGGTGCAGAGATATTAGATTTTGAGATGTATAACTACATCGCAAAAATAAAAAAAATAAATGCTAGGAAATAGAGAAGGAAATGTTGATGAGGGCACTGATTTCACAACACTCAGCGTCGTCGTCTTCTCGGAGTCTGTTGCACTTCTTCATCCTCATCGCGAACAGCGAATACAGCTAAGTAACAATATTGAGCAACAATTATACACTATAGGTAAATTTTTAGACTTTAAGAAAAGCATTTGATTCCATAAAGCACGACATTTTATTCACCAAATTACCTCGTTATGGCATAAGAGGCCTTCCGCTGAAATTGGTACGCAGTTATTTATCAGATCGTAAGCAATATGTCACAATAAACAATATCGTCTCAGACACCAGATCCATACAACTCGGTGTCCCGCAAGGCTCCATTCTAGGTCCTGTAATTTTTCTCTTATATATAAACCACATAGTCTCACTTTCCAATACACAAGATATTATTCTCTATGCGGATGATACAAATGTTTTCTTTTCTTCTAGTGACTTAACATCTCTTTGCGCAACTGTTAATTTGTGGCTTCAGAATCTGTCTCAATGGCTTCATGCTAATCAACTTAATTTAAATGTGAAAATATATATATATATATATATATATATATCGTATTTGGTCCCAGAAATAAGAGCGGATCAATCTTCCGCATACCCTGAAATTTAACCTGCAGACATCAGAAAAAGTATCCGAGCATAAATTTATAGGACAACCTTCGCTGGTCCGACCATGTGAATGCAGTAAAAAGTAGTATTGCTCAAATGTTGGGGTTGCTAAACAGGATTCAAGCTTGCCTTCCTAAGAGCCTAAAACGCCAGCTATATTTTGCCTTAATTCGTTCCCGGTTAACTTATTGTTTACTTGTCTGGGGTGTTACTTCAAAATCTAACCTTAATAAGTTATATCTGATGCAAAAGAAAGGTTTAAGATTCATTCATTGCGTATCATCTTATGAACACGTGTCCGAATACTTTCTAATAGATGGTATCTTGAAAATTGGAACCTTTTATTACCAGCGGCTTACCGAAACTATCTATCTAGAGGTGAAAGAAAATAGTGACAGGCTAGCCCCCACCGCAAGCGGCTGTGGCCTACCAGTCCCAGTCCCGTAGGGCCAGGAGCAGCTCTCCCGGGCGCCTCTCCGTTTCGCGTCCGGCGGCCGGTTTTGGGTAAAGGAAAGCGCCTTATACTTTTGGGTGGACACCTACTCCTAACCAGATCATGTTTTCATTTTTTTCTCGTAAATTTGTTTATAACAAAGGAAAGGCCCAGTATCTGTCAAAGTTGAGGGAAGGGAGGAAGGTGGGAGCGAAAGCGGAGAGAGTGAAAAATGTCCCGTGATGGTATGGTAATTTCGGCCACCTGGGGGCCTTCTTTAACATGCGCTGACATCTAAGATCGTTGGCTGATCCTGGCACTGATGGGGCTGGGACAGGTAGGTCAGCGCCGCTTGCAGCGGGCGCTAGCCTGCCACCGAGTTTTATCTGTTGTAGGCTGTCATAGCACCCGCCAGCGCTTCGGTGGTGGACGATGGCTGTTGCGGCGCGCCTTTCTCTCACTCTTCTTTTTCTTTCTTCTCTATTTTCTCCGATGTCAGCGCTCGTTAAAGATCCCCAGGTGGTCGAAATTACTCCGTAGCTTTCCACTACGGCTCCTCTTCTTTCCACTTTCACTCCCACCTTGTTCCCTTCCCCTTACGGCGCGGTTGAGGTGTTTACAGAAAACAAGCGAGACAGTTACCGTGCATTTCCCTTATTATTAATCAAACTCTTCTGTTATTGTTGTGGCTGTAAGAAGAAAGAAAAGAAAATGAGCGGGCCTACTACTGGCTGTATGAAGATGGAAAAGAAAATGAACGGGCCTGCTACTAGCTATAGGAAGGAAAGGCGCGGTAACTGTCTCACTTGTTTGCTGTGGACACCGCAACCGCGCCGTAAGGGAAGGGAAGGGATGAAGGTGGGAGTGAAGGTGGAAAGAGAGAAAGAGGAACCGTAGCGGAGGGCTACGGAGTAATTTCGACCACCTGGGGATCTTTAACGTGCCACGGCCGGTCTCGAGGGAGAGAGCGCGCTGAGAAACGCGCTCTCCCTCGAGACCGGCCGTGAACGTGAGACAGTTTTAGTTTCACGTGCGTACAGAGTTACGTACGCAAACGTGAGAAGTCTACGTGCGCTGCGCGCATTTCGCCAGGACTACTTTTAGTTTCACGTACGTGGTGTACGTGAAGCAAAATGTATGGACCTTTCATACAAGCCTCGAAAAACTGTGCGTACATAAAGCCCCTCAATGAACTAAAAGTAGCGCCAACATGTGAAGTTTGCCGCCCGCCTCCTCTCCTGCGCTCTCCTTCGTCGTTCGACCCTCTCATTGGCCGAGCGCCGTCACGTGCGCGCGCGCGCTTTTTTTTTTGCTGGGCGTGCAGCTTCCTCCTTTCCAGCGGGGCGGACGGCGCGCGCGCGGCACATATCGCCGTGTGTTTTCCTGCCACGCGGACTGCTACTAAATCGTTCCCGCTGGCTATTTAATTTTTTTTTCAAGCATGTTGCGCTCTTTGGCCGGCGGCTGATAGAAGTACGGTGGTAAAGGCGAGTTCAACCAACGCAGACATCGCGTACAAATGGTGTCACGCACTGACAGTTGAAAACGGAACCGTTTCAGCGCAAAATATAAAAAAAACTGCTACCACGCTTCTCAAGTTTCACGGTAGTTTACAATTCAGTCCAACCTGCAAAGAAACCACACAGACTGCGGCTTCCGCAGCCTAGTTAATTTTTTTTTCATTCATGTTGCACACTTTTGTCAACGGCTGACGAACTCAAGGAGGTGAAGGCGAGTTAAATCGACGCCAAAATCGTGTACGTATGGTGACACACCATGGCAGCTGAACACGGCACCGTCTCAACACCAAATATAAAAAAAAATAACTGCTACCTCCCTCCCCAAGTTTACCGGTAGCTCCCAAGTCAATCAAAGCTGCAAAGACTCCACACAGACTGCAGCTTCCGCCGCCTATAGTTAATTTGATCTGCAGCTGAAGATGAAAATACATGGAAAACAGCTGCTGCCACACTTCTCAAGTTTACCGGCAGCTCGCAATCCAGTCAACGCTGCGAAGAAACCATACACAGACGGTTCCAAAAGTGTTCCTGTCCGCCGCCTAGTTACAAATTTTATAAAGCATGCCGCTGAGTGGCCAAATGTGACGAACTACGGACACACGGAGATGACGGCGAGTTGAACCAACGCCGAAATCACGTATATGTGGTGTACGTATGACACTCACAGCTGAAACTATTCTGGCGGGAAATCCCTGTCAACATTCGGTAATTATGTTTCAGCAGTGAGTAATATTTTAACCTGAACACATTGCGACAAAATGCAAGGCTCTGGTGAGACCCAGCGCACAGCCGCCTCGATCGGCGCGCGCGCGGCGCTGATCGAGACGGCTGTGACCGGCGCCTGCTCCGGAGAGCGCGCGCTAGTCGCGCACCCCGTAGGTGGAGCCACGGTCGAAATGCGAGAGGAGGAGCGGCGCCGCCGGAGGAGGAGAGAGGAGATGGCGCTACTTTTAGTTTATTGAGGGGCTTTATGCGTACATGTTATGCCGCGCCATCTAGTAAAGATGAACCAAACTAATTTTGTTTAGTCGAGCTGCCTTGAGCCGAGCCACGCTGCGGCCGTAGCCAAGAGTCGGTCGAATTGGAAATTGCTGTTCTCAACGTCGTTGCTCTACAGTGAACAATTAGCAAGACGCATACCTATATGCGTCCACCGCACAGCGTCTCGCATGCAGACTTCGAATGGATTGCATTCCCTCACGTCGCGAAGCATATCCAGATCGTCGCTTTTGGAAAAGCGAATTCGCTGGGCAACAGAACCAACAGAACTCATGCTTACAACTATAGTGCCTACACCTTCCCCCTACAATGGATTGGCTCTGGTTGGCTGCCGGCTTGCATCTGGCACTCTAGCCACTTCTCGCTCAACTCTGGTCAGGCGTGACCTCGCGAGATCGTTGCTATGACGACGACAAACGCTTCTGCGTCAGGCTTAACAGCTGAAAAATCGTCCTTCTATCTAAAAAATAAAGGCTATTTGTCACTTGAAACTTTGCGCGAGGGTAAGATTGGGTAGGCTTAAAGCGAATACAACAGTTTAGAACACGATATCGCGCCGAGGAATTAGCGGCGAAGCTATTATTGCTGTGAAGCGGGCGGGCAGGGCGTCGCCATGTTGTCAACTCTACGTACGCCAGCAACGTGAAGACGCCAACGTGAAAATCCGAATCTCACGTACAGGGTCTTGAATATTTGGGGGCTGGAATTTAAAAAATTCCTATGCAAAATCTACTACCCCATTCCAGCTGAAATAACGTTCACAAAGTAGCAAAATATCGTCTACGTTATCTGATAAGTGATTCAACATTGGTACTTGCCTAGATTTTCCGAAATCGAGGAAAAACTGCTCTCGGCGGCGTGCACAATTTTCGCAGAAGAGAGTCGAAAAGCTATTTTGACATGATACGTCATCTGTCGAGCAGTGAGACAAGCTCCATCCCGGCCGTTGGCGCGCTTGCCTCGCTGCCCGACAGATGACGCATCATGTCAAAATAGCTTTTCGACTCTCTTCTGCGAAAATTGTGCACGCCGCCGAGAGCAGTTTTTCCTCGATTTCGGAAAATCTAGGCACGTACCGATGTTGAATCACTTATCAGATAACGTAGACGATATTTTGCTACTTTGTGAACGTTATTTCAGCTCGAATGGGGCAGTAGATTTTGCAAAGGAATTTTTTAAATCCCAGCCCCCAAATATTCAACACCCTATACGTCCGTGAAACTCCCGCGGACTCTTCACGTTCTGCGCATGCGCACTGGTCACACGTAGGCGCTTCACGTACGTGAAGCTCCCACGTACGTGGAACTAAAACTCTCTATTGCACAGCACACGGACGCCACTTCGTTTCGTCTCCATCGAAACGCAGCCGCCGAAGTCGGGTTCGAACCCGGGTACTACGGCACAGTAGTCGGGCGTCTTACCACTGCACCACCACGGCGGCCTCGTGCGGACAGGAGAGAAAGTAGAGAAGAAAGAAAAAGAAGAGAGGGATAAAGACGCGCGCCGCAACAGCCGTCCGGCCTGCTACTGGCTCTGTAGCTGAGCCACCTCCGCTGCCTCGTGCGGACAGAAGAAAAAATAGACAAGAGAGAAAAAGAAGAGGGAGAGAAAGACGCGCGCCGCAACAACAGCCGTCGTCCACCACCCCCGAAGCGGTGGCGGGTGCAATGACGGCCCACAACAGATAAAAATTCAGTGGCAGGCCAGCCACCGCCGCAAGCGGTGCCTAGAATATATTTTCTAGGCACTATACCATTAGGGCCAAGATCAGCCACACGAGGCAGCGGAGGTGGCTCAGCTAGAGCCAGTAGCAGGCCCGTGCATTTTCTTTTCCTTCTTCCTACAGCCACAACAACATCGAACAGCACAGGACTATTCTTTGTTATGTATAATTGGCTCACGGGAAAGGAAAGGAGCAGAATCTGTCACACTAGTTCTTTGGACACCTGAACCGCGCCATAAGGCGTGTAGGTTCTGGGGAAGGCGCAGTATACTTTTGTGTGGACACCACGGAATCGTGGACATCCGAACTTATTACGCCAATGTCATTTGAAGGTCGAATTTAGTGCCGCGCGTAGATCGGCTCTACCAGTCGCTTTAATTGTAAATCTACGTGCGGCACTAAATTCGACCTTCAAATGACATTGGCGTAATAAGTTCGGCTCTACCTGTCGCTTTAATTGTAAAGACGGAGGCGGGACTCCTCCCCTGATGGGGCTGGTACAGGTGGGTCACCGCCACTTGCGGCGGGGGCTAGCCTGGTACCGAATTTTTATCTGTTGTAGGCCCCGCCGGGGTGGTGCAGTGGTAAGACGCCCGACTACTGCCCGGAGTTCCCGGGCTCGAACCCGACCACGGCGGCTGCGTTTCGATGGAGGCGAAACGAAGTGGCGTCCGTGTGCTGTGCGATGTCAGCGCACGTTAAAGATCCCCAGGTGCTCGAAATTACTCCGTAGCCCTCCACTACGGCTCCTCCTTCTCTCTATCCACTTTCCCTCCCACCTTCATCCCTTCCCTTACGGCGCGGTTCAGGTGTCCACATAGCAAGTGTGACAGATACTGCGCCTTTCCCTTCCTGTGAACCAGTTATATCTGTTGTAGGCCGTCATTTCACACGCCGCCGCTGGTGGTGGACGACGGCTGTTGTTGCGGCGCGCGTCTTTCTTTCCCTCTTCCTTTTCTTTCTTCTCAATATTCTCTTCTGTCTGCACGAGGAAAGATCCCCAGGTGGTCGAAATTACTCCGTAGCCCACCACTACGGCTCCTCTTTCTCTCTTTCCACTTTCACTCCCACCTTCCTCCCTTCCCTTACGGCGCGGTTGCGGTGTCCACAGAAAAAAAAGCCCCGCCGGGGTGGTGCTGTGGTAAGACGCCCGACTACTGTGCCGGAGTACCCGGGTTCGAACCCGACCTCGGCGGCTGCGTTTCGATGGAGGCGAAACGAAGAGGCGTCGTGTGCTGTGCGATGTCAGCGCACGTTAAAGATCCCCAGGTGGTCGAAATTACTCCGTAGCCCTCTACTACGGCTCCCCTTTCTCTCTTTCCACTTTCACTCCCATCTTCCTCCCTTCCCTTACGGCGCGGTTGCGGTGTCCACAGAAAACAAGCGAGACAGTTACCTCGCCTTTCCCTTCCTATAAATAAATCAGTCAGTCCACAGAAAAACAAGTGAGACAGTTGCCGCGCATTTCCCTTCCTATAAATATATCAGAAGCAGCGGAGGTGGCTCAGCTTCAGAGCCAGTAGCAGGCCCGTGCATTTTCTTTTCCTTCTTCCCACAGCCACAACAACAATTGTAAATTTTTTTTCGGCGTTCATGTCAGACCCGGAAGGGTCGCCTGGCTCTGCGACGTTCGCGGTGCTGCTACCAGACCAGTGCCATGAATCTGTAGGACAAGTTCCCCCATCTCTTACCAATCCCTCCACCTCTACCACCCATTCTTTCATCGCAGCGTCTGTAAGCGCAAAAATGTGCAAGAAACGTTACAAACGCGCAGTATTTGTCAAGGTCACCTGAAGGTCAAATTATGACACGCGAAGCAAGCTGTCGCTTCAAAAAATGTTACTCTACCTGGCTTGCGTATCAGCAGCAGGGCTGGAGAACGTGGGCTGGGGGAAGGCTGAATAATTTGCGAGCAGCTCAGGGAGCAGTCATTAAAAGGCAGTTAGCAGCAGCTTTGGAGCTACGAAACGAGTTTTGAAGCATACTTCAAAGGCCAAACACTTTTAATAACCGCAATTTTCTATTCCTGACAAAAAAAAAATAATGTATCCACTGTGATTCCTTTTCATTCAGCATTCAATTCTTTGCTGACTAAAAAGCAAGGCGCCCGTGTGCTGTGCGATGTCAGTGAACATTAAAGAACCCCAGGTGGTCGCAATTTTCGGAGTCCTCCACTACGGCGTCTCTCATAGCCTGAGTCGCTTTGGGACGTTAAACCCTACAACTCACAACCCAAAGAAACGACAAACGGCCAAAGCATGCACTGAACGTATGCACGCCTGGCATACAGATGCAATTGACCTACGCGTTAACGATAGGCGTTGTATGGCTTTCCAACACACCCGAGAGTGCTTGGCACCTTAGCGTCATCAAAATAGCGCTTCAGCTGTGCTTTTGTCTGAGGTAGGCCACACACGCTTATAACATCAGAACAAAATCGGAAGTTTTGTTGTTGGACAAGTCTCCTATCATTTCGAGATAGTCAAGGAGTTTGCTTCGCTCGCTGCTCACTTCTACCTCCACCGGCGATTCAAAAGGCTGCGAGAACGTGCACGAGACATTCCTTCGCAATTGCTTGTTTCATTAAATTTTCTTACGAACACTTATCATGCTCTACGCCTTTTAGTAAACAGGGTTAGACTTTACGAAAAGATAGGGCGAGGTTTTACGAGCAAGCAGCGTTCCGCAGACAGCACGCGGACCCACTTCGTCCTTTTCAGGCGCCACCTGAAAACGCCAAAAATACCAGTTAACATTATGTATTAGGCTCAGGGCGAGACCACTGACACTGGTTCCATTGGTTCAACCATAGCCTCCTTTATACTCTATGGCTCAACTAATGCGGCCTTTGTACAGTCACATGTAACTCGCAGCACTACCGTCCTGCTGCTATTCTCACAGTCAATAGAGTTGCATTTTTTTTTAGGCAATACCCGGATTATGTTGAATTCGATGCCCGAACATCGAGGCAGCCGGCTCGGATCTGTTTTGGAACAATATTGCATTTTGGAGTATGGAGCACGGAAAGTAGTTTAGAGCGGAATTGAGCTGCACTTCCATCCCTACAGCAGGAGCCCGAAACCGAAGGCTCGCCGTGGTGCCTCAGTAGCTAGAGCAGTCTGCTACTGAATCGGAGTACCTCGGTTCTAAGCCGGCCGTTCTGGTGCGGCGAAAAGCAAAAGACGCCGGTGTGCTGTGCGATGTCAACCCTCGTTAATTATTCCCGACAAAAACGGTGCGCGCCGGGAAAAGGGAAACAGCAGTGCCAGAATAGGGCTGCAAGAGGGACGTAGCGCAGATTTTAGGGACATGTCAGCGACGGCGCCGGAAGAGGGCCTTCGGGAGCCTTTTTTTTTTTTTTTTTTTTTTTTATATATATAACCTCCTTGGGAGGCTCGATGTACGTGCCCCTACTGCTGCTCGCTCCAAAGGCACATATCGAAGCACCCAAGGAGGTTATCCTCGAAGCTCTTAAAATTTCAAATGTGACGTCCATAGAACGTTCTGGAAACCGCTAGGGTGGTAGAACGACGCCAGCCTGCTCACCCTTCTTGTATACGTTGCCACGTGCGCTGAAGAGCATTCCATACCGCTACCGGTGACGATACACCAAGCCTTAGTGCCGGGCGGGGAAAACCCAGAAAGTAAGTCATGGCAGAAAAGCCTAGAGCAGCTTGAAATGCCGCTCGCCGCCGGAAGAAAGCAGCTATGTTGAAGCTAGGGCAGCAACCCGAAAAGTAAAACAAGTTCAGCAGCACACCAGCAGAGTAACTAGGCTTTCGTTTTACTAAGCAATATGCTACTAGGAATCGCACAAGAACAAACACTGCAGAAAGACCAGCAGTTATACAATTTAGAGAAACATGCGACCGCATACCACCACCACTCCAGACATGCATTTACAAAGAATGCTCCCTATGCTGACGATGCCAGACCACTTCCTCCCCACCGTTATCTTTTTTAATTTGCCATATGCTCCATTCTCTTTAACTTTAGTTTGCCTCTGGTTGTGTGATTTTTTCTAATATTTTTCTCACTCCTACCCTCATCTTCAGGCATCCATTGAGACGTTACTGCACAATTCCATTCCTCAAAAACCAACCATTTTCGACATGTCTGCTTTCCTTGCACAACCTATGGTAGCAGCAAATGCTTCTGAAGCACCAGCTCAGACTTTAACAAACACTGTATGTGCGACACACTTAACTCGCAAGAATGGCACACTGCGCGGCACGTGACAACCCTTAGGTGCACAATGCACTGTCAGCAGTATCTCAAAATGCTGAACTAGAAAGCTCAACCTGATCCACGCAGATTGAAAGCAACCTATGCAACTAGAGAAATTTATGCTATTCACGGCCCCTTCAAAGTGTACAAAATATTACAAGCTTCAAAAAATGTGGTATGAACATTTTTTTTTATTCGCCAGCAGACAGCCATTGCTTAGGCAGGGGCAGAAAGGGCAGCAGCCTTGTCGGCGGCCGCCTTCTCAGCATAGTCTAGGCCAGTGGCATCCTTCTTCGGCTCCTTCTTAGGCTCCATGATGGAGACGTGGTCAGGCAGTGGCTTCTTGGGTCCAAGCTTGCCATTGGGATCACACGGCAGCATAATTTTCACCTTGATTCCCAACACGCCTACAGAGAACAATAGAAACGCAACACAATCTTTAGCAGCACAGCTCGAAAAACTCTAGTGCCGCGGATATGAGCTAAACATTTACTCAATCTTATGCAAGTACTTCAAACTCAAGCTAGTCCCTATGCCCTGATAAAAGAAGGTCTATTAAGGAACACATTAAATACAGACTATTAATACATAGAGGTGCAGAATTCTGAAAGACCGCTTTCTGCAGTGGTTATTTTTATGAAACTTGAGCAAATTGCAAAACAAGCCAAAGTGATCGACATCAATAGAACCATTTCATATGCCGCCCTTACAGCATCCTCACTGAGGTACGGAGAATTCTAAAATTTGACCCTAAATCTTTACATGCCCTGCAAACTTATTATAATCTGTTTATATAAGTGCTGCATAGACTACCTGTTTTGAACATACTCAAAAAAAAAGGAATTTAATCATTGCTAACTTTAATTAATCATAGAAAATGTACATTTCTCATCACTGGGTTATATGGGAAGATACTGCTACTTAAGGGAGCCCTGACACTTCTGCAACTTCCTCATATTTTAAAGCAACTTTACAGCACAATTTCCCCAAGTTTTAAGGTCATAGTAACAAGATATTGCAGCAGTTGAATGCTTTTTAGTACCGCAAATGATAATTTACATCGTGGCCTGAATCGAGGAAATTTCCACGGCAACCTACGGTGCACGACTTCACCGGTCACCAGGGCAGTCTAAATTCACTCTGCATTTGGTCAAATTCAGACAAATATCAGGGGTGGAAGCAGGCATGAGAGCAGCAAAAGTCCGATTTTGGAGCATGTTTGGAGCAATCTATAGGCTATCTTGGGGCACTTTGGAGCAGGCTGACGGATTTAAATGCAACTAAGCACATTTCCTCCTCACACCTAAAGAAAGCTGTATTTAATCTGGCCTCCAATAATGCAGAAAACTGCAGCAGAAATCCTGGAGAGGAATTCCTTTTCTTGTGTTTCGAGGCTTCGACCACGCGCAATAGATCATTGCACATTCGATAAGAATTTCTGGACAAAGCATGCCAACAGGAAGCGAAAATGCAGTCCTGTCACAGCAAGGAAGCGGCGATTATCAGCAGGTGGTTCTGCCGAGCCGAGTGTCCGTTCAGAATCAGTGCAATCTCGCTCCCAATGTGATATGCGATCTCGCGCTGAGTCGGTCACCAGCCAGCGATTGTGAGAACCAAGATCTTTTAGCTGTCGAGGCACGAGTGAAGCGTTACTTCACCAGTGACGACAGACATGCCAGTGAGCGTCACCGCGCATGAGCGCCTCGCTGCATGCGGACGTGCCACTGCAATTTCGTCGAGTCGCACACCAGCCAGCGAATGTGAGACGGGCCACGATCTTTCGCCGTCGAGCCGCGGGTGCAACGTTACTTCGCCACTGAGGATCGACACGCCAGTGAGTGTCGCTATACACGAGCGACGAGTTCGTCCAACAGAGAAGTGGTCTTGCAACAGTGATTACCGCCGAACTGCCAAGCAGTGGAGACACGTTTCTACGGTGCATCTTTCAACTCCGAGGTGTGCCCAGAACAGTAAACCGAGAGCCAAGGCAATCCTATGCCATCTACGAGCTAAGGCGCTCGCGGGTGCACGCTCGCTTCCTCGGAATTGGCGGCGGCCATCATCAGAGTGCCGAATATTCACCCAGTGAACGTCACACTATTAAAGCTCACCTCACAACACGATTTGTGTCCACAGAAATGGCAAAAGTGCAAGCATCGAGTGTTTGCGAATCGCTTTGCGCTGTTTCAGCGACAAAGCGCAAGTTCGCGCTGGCTGACTAGCAGGAAGATACCATTTCCACCATCTCCAGAAGAGTAGACTCTCAACAAATTAAGGAGGTGCACGAAGCCCATCTCTTGAAAGGACAAAGGGCTAAGAAATCGCCTGCTGCCAGAGGCACTACAGTGCAGGAGCATTTTAGACAGTGCGTGCCAGGTTGGAACTTTCAAGCTCGTTTTCTACTAACTTCATTTTGAGCTTATCATCTTGCTTGTGGAAAGCTTAGCATCGCAATGGCTGCTTGGATTTTTATCCCATTTGTTTTTTTGTAATTGCTGAAATTTGCTTCACATCAAAACAAGTCTCAGATTTGCCATTTAGACTCACCATTTTTTATTACACAGTAATTAGAGCATGATACCTTCTAAACATAAAGAGAAGATGCATACTTAAATCAGCTAGGAAAAGAGCAGGAAAGTTTCTAGGCAGCTTGGACTGGCTTGACTTAGCGGGAAAGCAAGTCAAAAGGAGCCTCTTTCGAATGAACCCAAAATGGCCACGACCCAGCAGTTTTGTTATTTACCAACCAAATTTGATGAACTTCACAGAAATGGTGGAATTGTTAGCTTTTCTTGCTGATTTCAAGTATTCAAACGTTTTCCTTCTGGGACAAATAGTTCCGAGCTATTAGTAACGTATTAGAAAGGGCAGAACACTAACACTCGGACAGGCACTAGCACTCTATCTATTGTCTATGAAAAGCTACAAGAGGAAATCAAAAGACTTCACAACCTATGCAAGGCAGCTCATGTTTACACGCTTTATACGCCAAATGCTGTTGCGGCAAGAGGCGCTCAAACTGTGCAATATTTACTTTAGCAGACCTCAGGAGTGGTAGCAGCAACAGTCATACTGTACCAGCTGGATATCTGCCTCGGTACACACCCTATCATCCCTATATACATTGGATTAAGGGGAGACGCAGGTCTTAGAACGGTCGAAAATGGTCAAAAAATAGAATTTGAGAAAGGCCCATTTTCCGAAGGTTTAACCTTTAGAGCATCTGCATTGAAATTATTAACGCTGAATTCGGTCAGGAAATGCGATAAAATCAGTTTTCAAAACATCACGGCAGCCACGAAATGGCCCCCGGAAAGAGGAAATTTGTTTGAAATTCCCGAACGTGCCGGGGCATTCCAGCCAGCCAATCGTTGCTATCTTGAGCTTGTTTTGGAGCTGTTTTCTTTGTGCGCAATTTGCACC
Organism: Amblyomma maculatum; assembly: GCF_055883805.1. NCBI lineage: Eukaryota > Metazoa > Arthropoda > Arachnida > Ixodida > Ixodidae > Amblyomma > Amblyomma maculatum. The sequence goes on along the minus strand of NC_139347.1, from coordinate 53,568,738 downwards.
ATCTCAAAATGGCGTCGTTCAAGCGGAATGACAGTGCGCGCTGGTTTTTCGAAGGCCGTTTATGGTCTCCGATTGGCTGTCACGCAGTGCGCTTGATTCCGAGTCTCCCATTGGCTGCCATGACTAATTCGTCATCCTTTTTTTCTTTGTTTTGCATTCGCCACCGTGGCTGCCGCTTCACGCGCGTCTGCATTTGCGCTTAGTGCACAGTATATTTTTTTCCCCCCTTGCAATCGAGATACCGGAGAACGGTAGATTGTAATCATGCACGCGACGAGCCTGCCGCAAGCCTGCCATTGGCACTTGCGTTACGACACCGCGGGTTCAAATTAGTGCAAATTGCATCCCGAATCACGGTACACTTGATGCCGTCGCCCGTACTATTCTACGGCAGAGCCGTGCACTGTGTTGAGCACTCGGCGCAAAGTCTGTTCTGTCGGAAAAATCGGCAACCCAACGCGAGATTCACCTCGTCCTCAGCGCAGAATACGATGCCAGTACAGAGTTCAAGATTGTGGACATGAAGTGTTAACTTTATCACGCACATGAAGCACGGAACCTGCAGCAAGATCGCGAAGACGCGAGCGGTCAACCTCACGAGCATCAACGGACATTTTTAGGGCCACCCAAGTGTTTGCCACGGGGAACTTGGGCCTCCTTAGAACCAGTCTCCTCAAGAAACCGTTTTCAGGGCTCAAAATACTTTCCTTGGAGTTGGACATCCTAGCCCCGCGCTCTCGACGGGTCAAAAAATTAAGTCAGCCCATAACTTAATGACAATGACATTCTTTTTTTCACTATTTTAGCATTTACACATCCTCAAAATTTCAAAAAAAAAAAAAAAAATGTTTCCTTGGATGGAATAAGACATTTTTTGTTGTTTTGCAGGAGGAAACAAAAACGTTCTGATCCCCTCCTCCCCTGGGACAGCCAGGGGTCGACCTTGGCCTAGTCGACCTCGACTGCTGTTTTCTTTCCCAACTCAGCGAATACTGTGCACAGAAAGCTAGAATTTGCTGCAATGTTGCATTGGTCCTTGTTGTAAAAAAAAACGTATATTTTGAAAAAAAAAAAAAAAATGTTTTATTTGTGTCAAGAAAGTGATGCTTTTGTTTGTTTGTTTGTTTTTAGCTACAATTTTCTCGCAGAGTTTCTTTTTCATCGCTTACTCGGTTAATATGTTGGTTGTAACTAATAACCATTGTGAAGAGGAATTCCGCCTCTACCATTCAATACTAGACACTCCTGTACCAAGCAAGTTTTGTTAAAGAAAAAAATACATTAATGGCACCACCCAAAAACCACCCCTTTTCCCGCGGACAGGAAAGTGTTAAGTGAACGAACTAGTGCATAGATGCTTCCTAGAAAAATCCCTTCTGACCTGGCCAAGGTCGCTCTTTCCATGCTGATGTTGCTCTGTTAGAACGCAAAGGTTGGCTGCATGTTCAGGAATTATTAGTTGTAAACAGGGGACCTATTGTGTACTGGGATGAGAAATTTCATCTTAATTATTCAAGCTGGGCTTCGAAAGCAGAGCAAATGCTGCTGAAACTACGAACTGCTTGACAACGTAAACGAAACTATCGGCCCGATGTCAATGTGTATGTTAGCAGCAGTGCTGGAACCCCGACTAGAATCGGCGGTACGAGCAAACAATCGCCCATAGAGTGCTCGGAGGCAAACCAATATGAAGCAGACATCTTTCTGTCAGTGAAGATGTCTGCACGAAGCAGTTTCTAGTCAGGAAAGAAAAAAGGCAGGCAAGATGCTGAGAATGAAATAAGCCACAGTTCGAAAAATCTAGCCAAGAGAGAATTCTAAGAGTGCTTTTTTGATAAACTAAGTGTTGGCTATATTGTGCGCTGGAAAAATAGGAAACTAAACTCCATAAAAATGAGCTTTCTAGTGCAAATGTTGAAGCTTACATTTTCTTCAGCAGGTTTGGGGGTTTTCTATAGGAATTTCAAACTGCACAGCATTTGCCCGGCTCATTCGTGCTAGCGTTCACTCCCTTGGACAAGCAGTAGGCAGCGAGAGAGTAAGTTCGGATAACCTCAGAGACGTACACCCACCATGGAATCCAAAACTACATGGCCGGACCGACTGAGCAGATTGGCTACAAGTATAAGGGCAAATCCCTAGTGTGCAAAAAAGGGTGGAGCGCCATTTCACTTTAACACTACCTTTGTGAAGTCGCTATCTGTTCCCTTGAAGCTTTCACCACATTCGAGCTACAGCAGCCACTTCCAGCTTTCCAGCCAACAGGGCACAGCAGCGATGCATTCAAAAGAGGCAAAACTTGCAATATGGGCCCTAAATGACTAGCCTGATAAGTGGCCAATTGTACTGCCAATAGTCATGTATTTTCGCATCCTAGTGCATTGCACACCCTGAAGGTCTCAGGACGCTAGCTCACATGCTACTTACCGCTCATCCAGGCAATTGATTGCTACAACCAATCATCCAGGTAAATGATTAAAGCAGTTGAAGTTATGCTGATGGAACCATTTTGAATATAAAAACAGCTTCCCATATGACAAGGAGGCATTCTTTAATAAACAGCCTCAAATTGGCACCCTGCATCAAACAGGTTGTGAGCAGAAGAGCAAGGCACTAACTTTATATTATGGCTGCATCTTTATATTGCCAAAAAATAAACCTGCTGTAAGGCCGCGTTCGAGGATGATCACTTCCAGGTGCACGTCTTTACATGCTGCCGCTACTCGCCTGTTAGCTTCTTGTATTGTGCACGCGGTCCCCCTTCTGCCCGCGTGCCGCGTGTGGGGAAAGCCGACCGGACTGTCGGCGCTGGCTTTGCAGGACCCTTTTAGCCCAAAGGTCATTCATGGGGAGAGGCACAGCGGAAAGTGCTGCCGGGTGACCGCATATATGGCACCCTTCGTTCTGGCCGGTAACGAGCACCCAAATGACACATAAGCTTTTTTCCACTGCTACTCTGTGCAGTGTGAAAGGCAGTCTCACTTATCTTGTCCGCTGATGTGACAAAGAGCGCCAAAAGAAGCCCTTAGGAATTGACTCGCGCATTGTTCTCAGAGCGGGCAAGCCAGAAGCTCCTTTTTCCTCCGGCGCCGGGCCTTCAGCATAGCGGCTGGGTGATCTCTCCCTTTTCGTGTTGTTGCCACAGTAGTAAACACGGGTGGCGCGTGGCAATGCACTGTGGAAAGGATTTATCCAGCAGTGGCAGCGTGGATGGGGCGGCGGTGTGCAGGAGACAAGTGGGAAGAAAGTCTCCTAACAGGAGAGGGTTCGACACCCTCACCAGAGAAAACGTTTTGCCGTGCTCTTTGTTATAATTTGTATAGCTAGTGGGGCCCTGGGTTAGAGGCTAAGGCCAATCTGCGGGGCTGTGCCCATGTAGCATATTTTCTCATTGGAGAATTGATGTGTGGGGCCAGCCTCTGAAAATGACCGCCCCTATTTCTTTGTTTTGTGAGTGTGCAAAACGGGATGTGAGCAAGTCAAGTCTGAGCTAGGGCTCCATGCGTAGGCATGTAACGTCCTGTTCTACTTAGGTTCTAACCAGTCAGGTTGAAGAGTAAAGTAGCGCAAAGTGTTCTATTTGTAAATTCATTTCTGCTTAAGTTTTACTCTCTGTATATATGTACTGCTGTAAATATATGCTCTACCATCATAACCTTAGAGTACGCCTCTTGGTCTTCTCCACACCGAACTACATGACAGGAAGGTCTTTTAAGAACCTTCGGAAAAGGAATGAACAACATAAATTCTACTCCTGCCTTGTTCACATATCAAACATGTGCCCTTTTATATTAAGACCTACTTCTTCACAAACACTGTCGCTGAAGAAATGCCTGTAGCAAGAAATAAATTGCAGCCACAAACTTTAGACATACTGGTGACAACAAATGCCAACCATAAATGTTTAACATACAAATATCATGGAATGGGGTAGCTTCCAGAGCCCCTCACAATAAAGTTTTTTGTAATGGCATGCCCAAGACACATAGCTTAGTCCATACCTTGCCGCAGCAGCACATGTCGCACAGCAGTCTCGACGTAGTCGTTGGTCGGCTCTCCACTGTGAATCATGAGGCCATCCACGAACTTCATGGACTTTGCTCGCTGGCCACGCAGCTTGCCAGAGACGACCACCTCGCAGCCCTTGGCACCACTCTCCATGATAAAGCGGAGCACACCATAGCAGGCTCGACGCACAGCCAAGCCTCCAATCAGCTTGTAGCGCAGAGACTCGCACTGGGCTATGGCACAAAGGCCACGAGACGCCACCTTCTCGGCATACAGCTGCATGGCAAAACGAGAGTATGTGAGACCCAAGGATTAGCTGCACGATTCCCCCAAAAGACCACCAGGCACGGTTCAACAGCACAAGTAGGAAGTGCTTTCTGCAGTTATGCAACTGCAACTATGAGCACGAGGCTAGTTGTTGTCTGTGCTCGGAAGCACTGTCTTGAAGAATTTTGACACTGCCCGTGTATCGGTGGGCACTTCAACACCAGTCAGAAAAGTAACTGCAATGGTTAAAAAACCTACAATCTGTTTTTGATATGTTTCCCTTGACTGCTGCGCCTGATATACGACTAGCAGTAGGCGAAGTGGTGTTTCTACAGAGAATGCGTTGTTCGTAACAGAACAAGTCAAGCTGTGCAACGATGCTTCACTCCCAGCAAAAAGCAACAAAAAGAAACCTCTTTCCTGTGCCAAAGGGGCTATATCTAATAACAGCAGCAATTCAATTCACAATAATTTCTTGTGGGAAGCAAACACGGAACCTCCCAGCTATCGTCGCAACTAATCACCCTGCATATTTACCTGCTACTATCTCACACTGACCGTTGCATGTCTTCATAGACTTCCATGTGTGCGCAATAGATTCAAACACACTGTTGCATTGCCCTCGTAAGGAGTATTAAGAGATCCAAAATTTTTATGGTGTGTGACCAATAGTTCCCCAATCACCATTTTCACCGATCTTTGCCTCGAGGAGGGGCGGAAGCAGGGTCAAACATTTTGGGGTAGCTCTGTGAGCAGTAATAAAGCCATCTTGAAGCACTCCACGTTTTGGAGCATGTTTCTGGAGTCAGGAGTCTTTATAATTGCGAATTTCTTCCTTTTCCAATGGCTCGTGGTAGTTTGCAAGGCCTCCTTCGCACGCTGCTCTTGATTCTGTCATCACCAGTGATTGAAAAGGCTCAGAGGTAATGTGCAATAAATTAACTCTAATAGCTTGTGGCTTGTTCCTAATTTACTTGCAAATCAACATTTATTATACTCCATAATTTTTTTAATTATGAAAATATTATGACATGTATTTGTTCGGCCCAGTGTGTTACCATCATTTTGGGCCATGGCACAGCCCCTATAGCGTGTATGTGCAATTCACAACATGCCTTCACCTTGCTGCATTTCTTCACCATAATGCATTTCACCATAATGCATTAGATCGCAATTTTCGCAGAAAATATCGTCAATGGGCCATTGTGCGAAAAGATAGCATTCTGCAAAATTTAACAGCAAAGCACTCGAGCAGCAGTTTGGAGCAAATGGAGCAGCACTTCCCCCCTTGCTGAAGCCTTAGCCTCGAAAAGAAATGTGACATGCTTTCGCATACTTCACATTTAACCAAACATAGCTAAATCGGATGCAATCTTTTTTTTCTTCGCATGGCTGCATGAGTAAAACTTGGCAACAGCAACAGGAAACAGCTTGATCCCTGATTTATCCTAGCTGTTCAAAAATCACTAGCCTGCGTTATCACACATCACAGATTCGACTGCAGGGGACACAAGCTACATGCAGGCTAGCTGGAAACGACCATGTGCCAAATGTGCCAAAAGCAAGAACCAGCTATTTCATTATGATTCAGAGCATAAAATAACTATGCTGTAGAAAGAGAAAATATATTATGCAAAACTGTGAAACACCAATGCAGTTCACCCGTACCCAGCAAAAGCAACTCATCTGCTTACAGCTTTAATATGAGGTCCAAACATAATAGGTAAATGTGTCCTCACACAACACTAGACAAGGCAGAAGTACATACATCGGTAGAAAAACAGAATGAACAAATTGTCACCTCTCTCTACAAGATACTTCCAGTAAAATGACTCCTTAAGCTCTGGCGGTTAGCTTCTCGGTGCTCCGTGAAACAAGGGTGCCCACAGAAAGCATGGATTCCGAATCCATGCCACCCTCACCTCCACAGTGCCTTCGGGGAAGTTGAACCTCTTCTGGACGACGGAGGTCAGTTCACGAATCCTGCGTCCTTTCTCTCCCAGCACAGACTGGGTTCGGGTCGCAAGGATGATGATCTCTGTGTTCTGTGGCGTAACTCGGACCTCCACGCCAGAGTAGCCATCTTCGGCTAATTCCCTCCTAAGGAACTCATTCAACTCGGCCTTGAACACGCCGTCCGCGACGAACTGCACACATACCAAACAGCCATATCAACATATCATTGACGGAAACATGAGCACGATCGCTGTCGCAGTTGTTTCAACCCACAGAAACTGTGGTTGTAACGAGTGTTTACGACAGCGCGATTGTTCTTGATCACTGCAATTGCGCTGAAAAGCAGACGCAACTCTAGGTGTCATCTTTAACAAAGCTGCATCCTAGGCAGCGAACGGTCAACCACGCCAGTCAATGGGCTTTCTCAAATGAACTCCAGCCGGCTAACCAAATTGTCGCCGCTCAATTATACTCAGGCAATGAAACTGGTCAACTTAATGAAGTGTGCAAAGAATGAGAACCTTACACAGGAATCTCGACAAGCATCCAAACTTTAACTTGTTTAAACAACAGTATCGCGACGAAATGCCGTATTCCCCGAACGGGATGGCTCAGGTGGGCCACTGCAATCTCTTTTTATCGTTGAATCTGCACAAGTCCATAGCACAACACAGAAAGCAACTGAAATACTAGGCATTGTTGTTGCTAATGGCACGCATATTTTGGACGTAAACATCACAATATGCAAGAAAATTTCGTTGCATACCTTCCTTTTCTTACTGATTGGGTTCGCCATGTCTGCTGAGAGACCGGAAAAGGCTTTTCGCGGTGTGAGGACCCACTTCCTTTCCACACACAGGCTTGCTCCCAAAATACTAAACACTAGGAACTTGCTAGGTGACGCTAGTTACCACTGCATTTAAAACTAAAATTTGTCTGTTATGTGGCGCTACCTCGTGACAAGTTACGAAGTATGTGTACAAATTTTGCTCAACAGAGGCCAGTAGCATCGCGTTTTTTAGCATCAACGGGCTGTTTTGCATCACGCTGGTGCTGACGCGCGCTCAGCTTGAAATCAATGTAATTCTGTACTTTTCGAACCTATTATGTCTACTTCATTACAAACTAAAACTCTAATAACGTTTTTTTATAGTGAACTAACACTGCGTGCTTCGCTAAGCGTGTTATTTATTTTTGTTTTTAATGACATTATGTTTGCATGGTGCAGACTGCAGAATATGGTTATCTGCGCCAAACGGGCAAGCTCGGCGAGCTTCGTTCTGTGTTTCTTCTCTCGTGCATGTCTCAGTGCGTGCTGTACGGCGGCTTTTGACCGGACCATCGATAATGTTGAGGCATATTTTAAAACTAACTGCTTGGTGCGCGGTAGGAAATTGTATGAGATCAAACACATGTGTACACAGAAGCTTACTGTGCAGCGGGGCACACGGACATTTTCAGGAAATGTGCAGATAAAAAGTGTCGCGTACGACGTCAGGATGAAACTGAGTTTTGTTAAGGCGAAAGTCTTTAATGGCTCATGCTGTCGTGGATAAAATGTGTCCTGCTTTTGCGGCGACTCTGACTGGCCGAGGCGGGATGACGTCATAGAGGTCTCGACCGATCACAGAGCACCACCACAGTATGGGCGAATGCGTTCCTTATGTGGCCTTATGTCAATCAATGCTCAATTACTAACTAATGAGTAATTAATTATTTACTAATTGGCGTCTGTTTAGGTTATTACCCATCTAATGACTAAACAATTAATCAATTAACTAATTACTCATTAGTGCCAGATGCGTAGCAGAATGCGGCACTCAGGCTTTCGCCTTTCACTACCTTAGTTGCTAAGTACCTCGTAATTTTTATCTTTCGGTTCGAGCGTTTCTTCACCGCATATGCAATTCGATTATTTTGTATGTAGTTGCGAATCACGAATAATCACGGTTAGTGCAAACACGCGCAGCAGCGCTGACGGCGTCAGGTTAACCGTAGGCACGAGGGACCTGCATGCTGTGTGCTTGGCGCAAGACGTCATCGCGTTCGTGTCGGAGGTTCCTGATGCGAATGAAATCTCTCACTTCATACTTGATTCCCGAAACAAAGATCGTTGCCACGCAAGATGCTAAATCTTTTAGAATATTCCTCAACGTTTTCAAGTCGCCGAAACTTGCAAAACAACAGGCGTCGTTCGTTTCGCGCGCCGCTATGGCGCAAGGCAGCCACAGCAGCCGGCAACCAGCGCGGGCATGCGACGGGAAAGCTCGCAGAGCAGCGCTAGTTATTCAAAATCAGTCTAAAAATTAGTGGCGCCCCCATACCACCGCATGAGGCCCATAACTACGAATTTGACGCCAGTGCTCTCAGCAACGGGAACTATCGACCTCACCCATCCAGGGATTAGGTTTTCTACGGCTGTCGAGAGGGGTTTCCCCAGAAATTAAATGAGGATGGAGTGTAGGGAGTAGAGAAGTGGATGTAAGTTTTGGTTGCCGTCATTTAAAGAAAGATTGTTTTGACAATCTGCCTCAAAGAGGGCGCCCCAGCCAATCCCACTGACTGCTTTTCATGACGTCATGATTGACACCTTTCACCTAGTCCTGTGACATCACAGAGGGTGGCAGCTGCCAATCATTGTTATAATCAAGAGGTATGTGCGTACATGAGCGCAGTATGAGCTTTTAACTGCATACGTCATCGACGTTTTAAAAATTTTGAGAGATACTATGTGAGCCTTATAAAGCCTCCAATAACATCGAGCGGCTCTTTCAACGTCATATTTGCGAGAAACCGCACTATAAGAGTAAGCTCCGATTTCCTGTAACTTGAAAATTTTCTCAATAGAATCAGTCCAAAATGCATGTCATCGGCAGAGTTAGTATGTAAGGACCTTTGGCATGCAGGCCTTGGAGAAGCAAGCTTGGAGTATATAGCACTACTTTGCTAGGATGCTACGTCTTTATGGGGCTATGATAAAGCTTGATGGGCGATAAAACAAGCAAAAATGTACAATCAGTAAGCCAGAAAAAGTAGTACTCGGTATCGAACCCTCCAAGATAACAGGGGCCGAATTACGGTTCTCGCTCTAAAGTTATAGAGCGTGACGTCAAAATGACGACGCCGTGACGTCTCGGCGAGACGTCAACGCGTGACGAAAATCGGAATCAACCAATGATCGCCAGGGTGCCGCCCCGGGCCGCTTATTTTCACGGCAACAGGTTTATTCGCACGTCAAGGAGCCGTTTGCTAACTTTTTTATAGATATAGCGTGTGAATAAATTAACTAAAGTTTTATATTTTCAAGAAGCCGCATTTAAAGTTCAATTTCATCAAAAAAATCAAAAAGCAGCTACAGTTTTGCAATTAAACGCTCTCGTGGGTAGCTTCTTTTGCCGCGAGGTCGCGCTGGCAGAGGTAAACAAACCGTAAAAATGGCGATTTTCAGTAAAACAGCTGATTCCACGGCTAGTGCCGGCTTTTGCGCATCGTCTGATGTCAAGGTAGTGTGATGGTCCTAAACGCGCGGAGAAATCATATTGAAAGCAGTGTAATCGGGGCTTTATTTTTCTTTAGGAAACAGAAACAAAAGAAAGATCGATCGCGGAGCACAGGCAAAATAAACTTTTATGTCCACACGAACGTCTCACACACAAATGCTTCAGTTAGAACGAGCACGGGGAAAAGCAAGCGTACACTACCAACCTCGCTCGTTTTCATTCGTTTTGCACTGTATGTCACCTTCGCCTCCGCCTTTTGCTTTGGGCGCACTGCGGAGCCCAACCACCCTTCAGCGCCAACTTTGCAGTAGTTGAGTTCAGCCATTTGACGCACGCACTTGCTCACCGTCAGTTATGAGAGGCCGACTACCTGTGGAGACGAAATCCTCCGGAGGCAAAAAAAAAAAAAAAAGATCGAAGCACGCATGACAGCCGCACCGTCAGAGCGGTCGACTGCAAGCTTCATCACAGTTCATCGGCGCATTCGTCGCACCACCATTCCGCTTTCACATTTTCAAGTCGAAATAGGCATCGGAACAACTCGCCGAACAAGTAGAACGCATTCTCACACACCACCCTTCGTCGTTGCTGGCGCCGGCGTTGCCGCTTCAGCGCCGCAGCCACCACTCACACCACTCCACCGCGGACGCCGCCGCCATTTTCGCTCTATAACTCGCTCTAAAACGTTTTAGACCGTCTCATCGCGCTCTACAAAAATAGTCTAAAACTACGGGCATAATTAGGTGCGCGACGTCATCTGTTTTTTCGCCTCCGCGACGCAATCGCAGCATCCCGTGACGCAACTTTTCAAGATGGCGACGGCGACCAATAGGAGCGGGCGTTTTAGAGCGCTCTCAATTATAGAGCGGTCCGTAATACGGCCCCAGGAGGCAATTCGTGTCCTCCCATCTCTTTTCTATTTTTCTGCCTCTCAAGTCTAGCACATTCGAACCGAACGTTAGGACAGGGGAAAGCTTGTATACTGACTGGCAAACCGATGGTGCCCAGTGGCACTTGGG